>NW_023270642.1:4374795-4439150 GCF_011800145.1 Mirounga leonina
AAATAAATAAATAAATAAATAAATAAATAAATAAATAAATAAATAAATAAATGAATAAATAAATAAAATAGTTTCAAAAAACTATATCCTCTTGTTTGATTTAGTAAGTATCTAATTTGGGGTGCTTGGGTGGCTCAGTTATTAAGTATCCAACTCTTGGTTTTGGCTCAGGTCATGATCTCATGGCAGTTGTGGGATTGAGCCCCACAACCTGCCCTCAGCTCAAAGTGAAGTCTGCTTCAGATTCTCTCTCCCTCTCTCTCCCACTCACCCTCTTTTTCTCTCTCAAATAAATAAATACAATAAGAATCTAATTTAACTAGTTTAATTAGTGACTTCCAAACCTATATCTCCAGATTAAAATTATCTTCTGAAATGAATATATACTTCTAAAGTTGTAGATGTCTCCACATGTGTATTTCATAAGATCCTAAAGTCATCAAGCCCTCAGTTTAACTCATTTGAATCTCTTTCAATTTCTCTCTCCACCCCTTTAAAGTTGTTCTTTTTATGTCAGAAAATGATGTCACCATCCACCCAGGTATCCAGAATAAAAACTTTGAGTTATCATCTAGTTCTACCCCTACTAACACCCAGAATAGTTATTCAACTATTTACTGCATACTTTTGGCCTATCCCTTCTACTATCACTTCTTTGATTATTTGAATCAAAGTCTTCATTTTTTTTCTCACAGAGGTATCAGATGTCTCCAAATATTTTTTACTTCATACTAATCTATCCCATAGTTGATCAGATCTTCAATTGACTCAAGCATTTGAAACATTCCTCCATAACTTACTAGCTTTGAGAACTTGGAAAAAGTATTTGATGTTCCTCGGCTTTAATTTCCTCATCACTAAAATGGAAAAAAAATAGTAATTAGCTTCCAAGGTGGCTGTGAGAATCAAATGAGTTGATATGTTAGAAGGCATCAAAAACTGAGTGACTGCCACATGGAAAGTGTTATTATTACTGCTCATCCAAAAGGAAATGCATTTAAAAGTTGATGGAGTTTCATATAACTCAAAGAACAGATAAGTCTCAGGAAGGACAAATGTCAATTGAAGCGTCTGTCAACAGGAATATATGGACTTTCCTGTTCCAAATTAAAAATCCACCCTGATTGGCCCAGTTTAAATAAAATATCTCCTTTGGGATTAAGCAGCCATTCCTGGGAAGGGGAATTACCAATGAGAGCCATGGTCGCTAAGAGCTCACTTTGTCATTACCAGAAAATAGTCTTGGCAAACCAGGTAGGCATCCAATATCTATAACTAACTTGAAAAATTTGAGTAAAGAAAATTAGGTGCTATTTATTAAAAGTTATAAAAAGGGTATATTTAAATAATACCTGGTAGAGGCTGCCCAGTGTGAAGGTTAAATTGATTCCATGTCAGTGTGATATTTAAAGTTAAAAAGAAGTGCGCCCCCAAAATACCCATAATTATTGAAGATTAGACTTTCTGATATAAAGACATCATTAGAGCCACAATATGTAAAGAGCTTGGAAATTGGTCAATCTCATCCTAACCACACACACACACACACACGCACACACACACACACACCTGAACAAACAGAATTGATGGTTTTCTAGTACCCATCAGAGAATTGAGGTCACAATGAAAACTACTAACCCAAACTCTGGAAAGACAGGTGAATTCATAGTTACAACCAACACACCATAATTACTTAAAGAAGAAGTTACTGGTGCCAGAAAGTGATAGGAAAACTTAAATGGTAACTTTTATGAATTAATGGAAGTTGAGAGTGGACTAGCTTCAAGGAAGACTCCTGAGGGACAGATTCTAAGGGATTCTCCAACCTTCCAAGGTTTTATCTCCAGAAATCTCACCAGACTGTCATGGGGAAGAGCCAACTAAAATGCCATCATGGCTCTGACAGAAAGGGGGAAAGGAATCCTCTTGAAAATTTCCTAGAACATTCTCCAGGGAAGACTTTTCATAGTTCCATCAGACTTAGGGGAAAGGCATTGCCCTGACTCTAAGCCCTCTTAAGCTTCCCAGCCTACCTAGGGGGCGGAAGGGAGAATTAAGAAATACTTCTGGAGATCACAGCCCTCAGAAAAGCGCCACCAGGAGATTGAATTTTAATTACAGTATTATAGAGTGTTTACCACATACTGACAGGGCTATAGTGTAAAAACAGTGGATTACAGGGGCGCCTGGGTGGCTCAGTCGTTAAGCATCTGCCTTCAGCTCAGGTCATGATCCCAGGGTCCTGGGATCGAGCCCCGCATCGGGCTCCCTGCTCCACGGGAAGCCTGCTTCTCCCTCTCCCACTCCCCCTGCTTGTGTTCCTCTCTCGCTGTGTCTCTCTGTGTCAAATACATAAATAAAATCTTTAAGAAAAAAAAAACAACAGTGGGTTACAGATGACAGCACCATAAAATTTATGCTCTATCTCAGGATGAATTCTTAGGGAAAAAAAGACAACAGGGGAGACAAAAACAGGAACATTAAAGAAATTTGAAGATTTTGGCACTTAAAACTATAGCAAACATTAAAAACTGGCAAGCAACTCCTAACCAGATTAACATAAAACCTAACACTAACTACCTATTTATCTCAGTTCCTATTACCCAACAAATCATTTCTGGATTTCCATAAGAAAAAAAATTTCAAGGCATACCTAAAAGGAAAGGAAAAGCAGTCTTAAAAGATAAAGCAAGCATCAGAACCATTATCAGATATGACACAAATTTTGAAATTAACAGAGAATTAAAATAACTATGATAAACATTTAAGAAATTTAATGGAAAAGGTAGAGGACATGCAATAACATATGGGTAATGTAAGGAGAGACATTGAAACATTAGGAAAAAAATTTTTAAATATTTTATTTATTTATTTGAGAGAGAAAGAGAGAGTGCATGAGAGAGAGCACAAGTGGAGGGGAGGAGCAAGGGGAGAAGGAGAAGCAGACAACCTGCTGAGCAGGGAGCCAAATTCAGGATTCGATCCCAGGACCCTGGGATCATAACCCCAGCTGAAGGAACTGACTGAACCACCCAGGTGCTCCGGAAAGAATCTTTTTTTTAAGTGCTACACATCATTGTATACAAATATCACATATTTATCCATTCATCTATCAGTGGGCACTTAGGTTGCCTCTGTATCCTGGCTATTGTCAATAATGCTGCAATAAACATAATGGTGCATATGTCTCTTTGAATTACTGTTTACATTTTCTTTGGGTAAATATCCAGTAGTGGAATTACTGGATCATATGGTACTTCTATTTTTAATTTAATTTAATTTTATTTTATTATTTAATTTAATTTAATTTTACTTCCAGTATAGTTACATACAGTGTTATATCAGTATCAGGAGTACAATATAGTGATTCAATAATTCCATACATCACCTGGTGCTCATCACAACAAGTGCACTCCTTAATACTCCTCGACCTATTCCACTCATTCCCCCAACCCACCTCCCCCCCAACAACCATCAGCCTATTCTCTGTAGATAAGAGTCTGCTTCTTGGTTTGTCTCTCTCTCTTTTTCTCCTGTGTTCATTTGTTTTGTTTCTTAAATTCCACATATGAGAGAAATTATGCAGTATTTGTCTTTCTCTGGCTGACATATTTCAGTTAGCATTATACTCTATAGCTCCATCCATGTTGTTGCAAATGGCAAGATTTCATTCCTCCTTATGGTTGAATAATATTCCATTATATATATGTATGTATGTATCTTCTTTATCCATTCATCAATTAATGGACATGGGCTGCTTCCATAATTTGGCTATTGTAAATAATGCTGTAATAAACATAGGGGTGCATGTATCCCTTTGAATTAGTGTTTTTGTATTTTGGGGGTAAATACCCAGTAGTATGATTACTGGATCATTGGGTAGTTCTGAGGGACTCCCATACTGTTTTCCACAGTGGATACATCAGTTTGAATTCCCACCAAGGGTTTACAAAGGTGTCCCTTTTCTCCACATCGTCTCCAACACCTGTTGTTTCTTGTGTTGTTGATTTTAGCCATTCTGACAGGTGTGAGGTGATAGTGCACTGTAGTTTTGGTTTGCATTTCCCTGATGATGAGTGATGTTGAGCATATTTTCATGTGTCTGTTGGCCATCTCTACATCTTTGGAAAAATGTCTATTCATGTTTTCTGCCCATTTTTAAATTGGCCTGTTTAGTTTTTTGGTGTTGAGTTATAGAAGTTCCTTATATATTTTGGATACTAACCATTAATTGAAATGTCATTTGAAAATAATTTCTCCCATTCAGTAGGTTCCCTTTTAGTTTTTGTTGATTGTTTCCTTCAATATACAGAAACTTTTAATTTTGATGTAGTCCCAATAGTTCATTTTTGCTCTTCTTTTTCTTGCCTCAGGGGGCCTAGCTAGAAAAAATTTACCCTGGCCAATGTCAGAGAAGTTAATGCCTGTGCCCTCTTTTAGGATTTTTATTGTTTCAGGTCTCACATTTAGGTCTTTAACATATTTTGAATTTATTTTTTGTGTATGGTGTAGGAAAGTGGTCCAGTTTCATTCTTTTGCATGTGGCTCTCCAGTTTTCCCAACCTCATTTGTTGAAGAGACTGTCTTTTTCCCATTGGATATTCTTTCCTGCTTTGTTGAAAAATGACCATGTAACTATGGGTTTATTTCTGGGTTTTCTATTCTGTCCCATTGAATTATGTGTTTATTTTTGTGTCACTTCCATACTGTTTTGATTACTACATCTTTTAATATACCTTCAGCTTTGCTTTTCTTTTTCAAAATTGTTTTGGATATTTGGGTTCTTTTACAATTCCATATAAATTTTAGGATTTTTTTTTGTTCTAGTTCTGTGAAAAATGCTGTTGGTATTTTGATAGGGATTGCATTAAATCTGTAGATTGCTTTAGGTAGTATAGACATTTTAACAATATCTGTTCTTTCAGTCCATAAGCATGGAATATCTTTCCATTTCTTTGTGTCACCTTCAATTTCTTTCATCAATGTTTTATAGTTTTCAGGTTATAGGTCTTTCAGCTCTTTGATTAGTTTTATTCCTAGGCATATTATTATTTTTTGTGTGTGTGCAATTGTAAATGGGATTTTTTTCTTAATTTCTATTTCTGCTGCCTCATTATTAGTGTATAGAAATGCAACAGATTTCTGCCCATTGGTTTTGTATCTTGTGAATTTACTGAATTCATTAATCACTTCAAGTAGCTATTTGGTGGAGTCTTCGGGGTTTTCTATATAGTATCATGTCATCTGCAAATAGTGAAAGTTTTACTTCTTCCTTCCCAATTTGGACACCCTTTACTTATTTTTGTTTCTAATTACTGTGGTTAAGACTTCTAGTACTATGCTGAATAAAAGTGTGAGAATGGACATCCTTGTCTTATTTCTGACTTAGGCAAATAGTGAAAGTTTTACTTCTTCCTTCCCAATTTGGACACCCTTTACTTATTTTTGTTTCTAATTACTGTGGTTAAGACTTCTAGTACTATGCTGAATAAAAGTGTGAGAATGGACATCCTTGTCTTATTTCTGACCTTAGGGGGAAAGTTCTTAGTTTTTCCCCATTGAGAATGATGTTTGCTGTGGGTTTTTCATATATGACCATTATTATGTTGAGGTATGTTTCCTCTGAAACTACTTTGTTGAGGGCTTTCAGCATGAATGGATGTTGTGCTTTTTTTTTTTTTAAATTTTTTTATTGTTATGTTAATCACCATACATTACATCATTAGATTCTGATGTAGTGTTCCGTGATTCATTGTTTGTGAATAACACCCAGTGCTCCATGCAGAACGTGCCCTCTTTAATACCCATCACCAGACTAACCCATCCCCCTACCCACCTCCCCTCTAGAACCCTCAGTTTGTTTCTCAGAGTCCATCGTCTCTCATGGTTTGTCTCCCCCTCCAATGTCCCCCCCTTCATTCTTCCCCTCCTACTATCTTCTTCTTCTATTATTTTCTTAACATATATTGCATTGTTTCAGAGGTACAGATCTGTGATTCAAAGGTCTTACAAAATTCACAGCGCTCACCGTAGCACAAACCCTCCCCATTGCCTATCATCCAGTCACCCCATACCTCCCACCCAACACCCCACTCCAGGAACCCTCAGTTTGTTTCCTGAGATTAAGAATTACTCATATAAGTGAGGTCATATGATACCTGTCTTTCTCTGATTGAATTATTTTACTCAGCATAACACCCTCCAGTTCCATCCACACTGTTGCAAATGGCAAGATCTCATTCCTTTTGATGGCTGCATAATATTCCATTGTACATATATACCACACCTTCTTTATCCATTCATCTGTCGATGGACATCTTGGCTCTTTCCACAGTTTGGCTATTGTGGACATTGCTGCTATAAACATCGGGGTGGACGTACCCCTTCGGATCCTTATATTTGTATCTTTGGGGTAAATACCCAGTAGTGCAATTGCTGGATCGTATGGTAGCTCTATTTTCAACTTTTTGAGGAACCTCCATACTATTTTCCAGAGTGGTTGCACCAGCTTGGATTCCCACCAACAGTGTAGGAGGTTTCCCCTTTCTCCACATCCCCACCAACATCTGTCCTTTCCTGACTTCTTAATTTTAGACATTCTGTCTGGTGTGAAGTGGTATCTCATTGAGGTTTGGATTTGGATTTCCCTGATGGCGAGCGATGTTGAGCACTTTTCCATGTGTCTGTTGGCCATTTGGTTGTCTTCTTTGCAAAAATGTCTGTTCATGTCTTCTGCCCATTTCTTGATTGGATCATTTGTTCTTTGGGTGTTCAGTTTCTTAAGTTCTTTATAGATTTTGGACACTAGCCCTTTATCTGATATGTCATTTGCAAATATCTTCTCCTATTCTGTCAGTTGTCTTTTGGTTTGGTTGACTGTTTCCTTGGCTGTGCAAAAGCTTTTTATCTTGATGAAGTCCCAATAGTTCATTTTAGCCCTTGCTTCCCTTGCTTTGGCAATGTTTCTAGGAAGAAGTTGCTGTGGCTAAGGTCGAAGAGGTTGCTGCCTGTGTCCTCCTTTAGGATTTTGATGGACTCCTGTCTCACATTGAGGTCTTTCAACCATTTGGAGACTATTTTTGTATGTGGTGTAAGGAAATGGTCCAGTTTCATTCTTCTGCATGTGGCTATCCAATTTTCCAACACCATTTGTTGAAGAGACTGTCTTTTTTCCTTTGGACATGCTTTCCTGCTTTGTCAAAGATTAGTTGACCATAGAGTTGAGGGTCCATTTCTCGGCTCTCTATTCTGTTCCATTGATCTATGTGTCTGTTTTTGTGCCAATACCATACTGTCTTGATGATGACAGCTTTGTAATAGAGCTTGAAGTCCAGAATTGTGATGCCATCAACTTTGCTTTTCTTTTTCAACACCCCTCTGGCTATTCAGGGTCTTTTCTGGTTCCATAGAAATTTTAGGACCATTTGTTCCATTTCTTTGAAAAAAGTGGATGGTATTTTGATAGGAATTGCATTGAATGTGTATATTGCTCTAAGTAACATTGACATCTTCACAATATTTGTTCTTCCAATCCATGAGCATGGAAGTTTTTTCCATTTCTTTGTGTCTTCCTCAATTTCTTTCATGAGTATTTTATAGTTTTCAGAGTACAGATTCTTTGCCTCTTGGGTTAGATTTATTCCTAGGAATCCTATAGTTTTGGGTGCAATTGTAAATGGGATCAACTCCTTAATTTTTCATTCTTCTGTCTTGTTGTGGGTGTATAGGAATGCCACTGATTTCTATGCATTGATTTTATATGCTGCCACTTTACTGAATTCCTGTATGAGTTTTAGCAGTTTTGGGGTGGAGTCTTTTGGGTTTTCCACTTAAAGTATATCATCTGCAAAGACTGAAAGTTTGACTTCTGTTTTGCCTATTTGGATGCCTTTTATTTCTTTTTTTATCTGATTGCTGTGGCTGGAACTTCTAATACTATGTTGAATAGCAGTGGTGATAGTAGACATCCCTGCCGCGTTCCTGACCTTAGGGGGAAAGCTCTCAGTTTTTCTCCATTGAGAATGATATTCACTGTGGGTTTTTCATAGATGGCTTTTATAATCTTGAGGTATGCACCCTCTATCCCTATACTCTGAAGAGTTTTAATCAAGAAAGGATGCTGTACTTTGTCAAATGCTTTTTCTGCATCTATTGAGATGATCATATGGTTCTTGTTCTTTCTTTTGTTAATGTATTGTATCATGTTGAATGATTTGCAGATGTTGAGCCAACCTTGCAGCCCAGGGATAAACCCCACTTGGTCGTGGTGAATAATCCTTTTAATGTACTGTTGGATCCTATTGTCTAGTATTTTGGTGAGAATTTTTGCATCCATGTTCATCAAGGATATTGGACTGTAATTCTCCTTTATGATGGGCTCTTTGTCTGGTTTGGGGATGAAGGTAATGGTGGCCTCATAAAACGAGTTTGTAAGTTTTCCTTCCAATTTTATTTTTTGGAACAGTTTCAGAAGAATAGGTATTAATTCTTGAAATGTTCAGTAGAATTCCCCTGGGAAGCCAACTGGCCCTGGGCTTTTGTTTTTTGGGAGATTTTTGATGACTACTTCAATTTCCTTAGTGGTTATAGGTCTGTTCAGGTTTTCTATTTCTTCCTGGTTCAGTTTTGGTAGTTGAGACATCTCTAGGAATCCATCCATTTCTTCCAGATTATCTAATTTGCTGGCACAGAGTTGCTCATAGTATGTTCTTATAATTGTTTGTATTTCTTTGGTGTTTGTTATGATCTCTCCTCTTTCATTCATGATTTTGTTGATTTGGGTCATTTCTCTTTTCTTTTCCATAAGTCTGGCCAGGGGTTTATCAATCTTGTTAATTCTTTCAAAGAACCAGCTCCTAGTTTCGTTGATCTGTTCTACTGTTCTTTTGGTTTCTATTTCATCGATTTCTGCTCTGATCTTTATTATTTCTCTTCTCCTGCTGGGTTTAGACTTTATTTGCTGTTCTTTCTCCAGCTCCTTTAGGTGTAGGGTTAGGTTGTGTACTTGAGACAATTCTTGTTTCCTGAGAAAGGCTTGTATTGTTATATACATTCCTCTTAGGACTGCCTTTGCTGCATCCCAAAGGTTTTGAACAGTTGTGTTTTCATTTTCATTTGTTTCCATGAATGTTCTTAATTCTCTAATTTCCTGGTTGAACCATTCATTCTTTAGTAGGATGCTCTTTAGCCTCCATGTATTTGAGTTCTTTCCGACTTTCCTCTTGTGATTGAGTTCTAGTTTCAAAGCATTGCGGCCAGAAAATAGGCAGGGAATGATCTCCATCTTTTGGTATCAGTTGAGACCTGATTTATGACCTATAATGTGATCGATTCTGGAGAATGTTCCATGGGCACTAGAGAAGAATGTATATTCAGTTGCTTTGGGATGGTATGTTTTGAATATGTCTGTGAAGTCCATTTGGTCCAGTATGTCATTTAAAGTCTTTATTTCCTTGTTGATCTTTTGTTTACAGAATCTATTCATTTCAGTGAGGGGGGTGTTAAAGACCCCTACTGTTATTGTATTGTTGTCAATGTGTTTCTTTACTTTTGTTATTAATTGGCTTATATAAGTGGCTGCTCCCATGTTAGGGGCATAGATATTTACAATTGTTAGATCTTCTTGTTGAATAGCCCCTTTAAGTAGGATATAGTGTCCTTCCTCATCTCTTATTACAGTCTATGGTTTAAAATCTAATTTGTCTAATACAAGGATTGCCACCCCAGCTTCCTTTTGGTGTCCACTAGCATGGGAAATGGTTTTCCACCCCCTCAGTTTCAATCTGGGGGTGTCTTTGGGTCTAAAATGAATCTCTTGCAGACAGCATATTGATGGGTCTTGTTTTTTTATCCAATCTGAGAGCTTGTGTCTTTTGATTGGGGCATTTTGCCCATTTACATTCAGGGTAACTATTGAAAAATATGAATTTAGTGCCAGTATATTGCCTGTAAGGTGACTGTTACTGTATGTTCTTTGTGTTCCTTTCTGGTCTATGTTGCTTTTAGGCTGTCTCTTTGCTTAGAGGACCCCTTTCAAGATTTCTTGTAGGGCTGGTTTCGTGTTTGCAAAGTCCTTTAGTTTTTGTTTGTCCTGGATGCTTTTTATCTCTCCTTCTATTTTCAATGACAGCCTAGTTGGATATAGTATTCTTGGCTGTGTTTTTTTCTCATTTAGTGCTCTGAATATATCATGCCAGTCCTTTCTGACCTTCCAGGTCTCTGTGGATAGGTCTGTTGCCAATCTAATGTTTCTGATTTTAGATTACAGATCTCTTCTCCCAGGCTGCTTTCAAGATTTTCTCTTTGTCTCTGAGAGTTGTAAGTTTTACTATTAGATGTCAGGGTGTTGACCTATTTTTATTGATTTTGAGAGTGGTTCTCTGTGCTTCCTGGATTTTGATGCCTGTTTCCTTCACCAAATTAAGGAAGTTTCTGCTATAATTTGCTCCAATATACCTTCTGCCCCTCTCTCTCTTTCTTCTTCTTCTGGGATCCCAATTATTCTAATGCTGTTTTGTCTTATGGTATCGCTTATCTCTCGAATTCTGCCCTCGTGATCCAGTAGTTGTTTCTCTCTCTTTTTCTCAGCTTCTTTATTTTCCATCATTTGGTCTTTTATATCATAGATTTTCTCTTCTGTCTCATTTATCGTAACAGTTAGTGCTCCCATTTTTTATTGCACCTCATTAATAGCTTTTTTGATTTTGACTCAGTTAGATTTTAGTTCTTTTATTTCTCCAGAAAGGGTTTCTCTAATAACTTCCATGCTTTTTTCAAGCCCAGCTAGTATCTTTAAAGTGATGATTCTGAACTCTAGATCTGACATCATACTAATGTCTGTATTGAGTAGGTCCCTGGCAGTCAGTGCTACCTCTTGTTCTTTTTGTTGAGGTGATTTTTTCCATCTTGTCATTTTGTGCAGAGGAGAATAGATGAATGAGAGAACAAAATGCTAACAGGGTAACAACATCCACAGAAAATATACTCTAAACAAATCAGAGAAGATCTGAAGCCGGCGGAGAAGAAAGGGAAAGAAAGAAAAAAGAAAAAGATAAAAACAAACAAAAACAGAACAAAAGAAAAAAAACAGAATATGATCAATATGATCAGGCTGGTGCATGATTTTGGGTGTGTTTTGGTTTGTTAGAAGAAAGTGCCTCCCAAAATTTTAAAGAAAGAAAAACATATATGTACAAAAATAAGGGTTGATATGATCAAGGGATAGAATATGACTGTAAAGATGAAAATTATAAAAAATTTTATAAAAGGAATTGATAAGAAGTTATTTGAGAAAAGAAAGAAGAGGATTTCAAAATAAAAAGGGAGAGAATGTGATCAGGCAGGAGACTAGAACAAAACCATACACTAGAGATTTAGGGCATATTTGATCTGTTAGAAGAAAGTATCTCAAAATTTTAAAGAGAGAACAACTTATATATATGTATATATATGCCAAAAATAAGGGTAACTACTATGAAGGGATAGAATACGACTCTAAAAATGAAAAATAATATTGTCTTTTTTAAAAAGGGTTTGATAAGATGTTGGTTGAAAAAAGAAAAAGAAAAATTAAAAAAAAAGTTAAAAAAAATAACTTTGAAAGACTAAAGAATCTTGGTAAAAAAGTCATGGATTCTATGTGCATTATTCCCCTAGTGCTGGAGTCTGCCGTTCTAATTGATCGGTAAACTTGGTCTTGGCTGGCTGTTCTTTCTGATCTTCTGGGGGAGGGGCCTGTTGCTGTGGTTCCCAAAGGTCTTTGCCAGAGGCGGAATTGCCCCACCCTTGCCTGATCAGGCTAAGTAATCTACTTGGGTTTGCTCTCAGGAGCTTTTTTTCCCTGCAAGCTCTCCGCACAGTTTTGGAGGATGAGAGTGAAAATGGCGGCCTCCCAATCTCCACCCCAGAGGAGCTGATAACTCGGGGCCCTGCTCCTCAGTGAGCCCCCAGAGAAAAGCCGTCAGTCACTCCCGTCTCCCAGTCTTTGGCCACACTCCGTGCTCACCTGGCCTGTGACTGAGCATTTCCATCTCTGGCACCCAACTGGCTGTGGAGTATCCAAATCCAGCAGATCCCTGTGGTGCACTCATGCGCTACTCCTCCCAGGGGAGGAAGGGGAGTCTCCCCAGATCTGCCACTTGTTGGGTCCCTGCTGGAAGAAAAGTGGCCCGACTGTGCCGCGGATCATAGTTTATGGCAACCCCAAGCTGAGATCCCAGGCCTTGGGTCCGTCTCTGCAGCCAGCTTCCCCGCTCCGATACCTGGGATTTCTGCTGCACTCAGGCACCCCCAGTCTTTCTGTGACCCCAAGGGTCCAGAGACCAAACTGTCCCATGAGGGTTCCGCCCCCCACTGAGCCCCTGGAGCAACGTCCTTCAGAGGAACAGACTTCTAAAAGTTCCCATTTTGTGCTCTGTAGCTCTATCACTTGCCAGAAGCAGCCGACGAAGGCCCCTTCCCCCGCCGTCTTTCCTCCCGAATATCACCTCAGATTCACTTCTCCGCACGTCCTACCTTCCAGAAAGTGGTCACTTTTCTGTTCAGAGAGTTGTTGCTATTCATTTCTTCAATCTCCTGTTGAGTTTGTAGGTATTCAGAATGGTTTGATCCCTATCCAGCAGAATTCCTGAGACCAGACGAAATCCAGGTCTCCTACTCCTCCACCATCTTGCTCCGATGTTGTGCTTTATCAAATACTTTTTCTGTGTCTATTGAAATGATCATATGTTTTGTATCCTTTTCCCTACTGATGTGATGTATCACATTGATTTATTTGCAAATATTGAGCTACCCTACAATCCAGGAATAAATCCCATTTGATTGTGGTGAATTTTTTTTAAATGTATTGTTGGATTTGGCTTGCTAGTATTTTGTTGAAGATTTTTGCATCTATATCCATCAGAAATTTTGGCCTGTAGTTCTCTCTTTTTGTGATGTCTTTATCTGGTTTTGGTATCAGCATAATGCTGGTCTTATAGAATGAATTTGGAAGTTTTCCTTCCTCTTACATATTGTGGAATAGTTTGACAATAATAAGTATTAACTCTTTTTGAAATATTAAGAAGAACTCTCCTGTGAAGCCAGCTGGTCCTGGACTTTTGTTTGTTGGAAGTATTTAGATTAATGGTTCAATCTCTTTGCTGGTAATTGGTCTGTTCAAATTTTCTATTTCTTCCTGCTTCAGTGTTGGTAAGTTATATGTTTCTAGGAATTCATCCATTTCTTCTAGGTTGTCTATTTTTTGGCATGTTGTTTTCCTTATATTCTCTTATAGTTGTAATTCTGTGTTGTTAGTTGTTATTTCTCCTCCTTCATTTGTTATTTTGTTTGTTTTAGTCCCACCCCCTTTTTTAATGAGTCTGGCTGAGGTTTATCAATTTTCTTGATCTTTTAAAAGAACAAGCTCCTGGTTTCATTGATGTGTTTTATTGTTTTTGTAGTTTGTATATAATTTATTTCTGCTCTAATCTTTATTATTTCCTACCTTCTACTGGGTTTGGGTTTTGTTTGTTGTTTCTTTTCTAGCACCTTTAAGTGTAAGGTTATGTTGCTTATTTGAGATTTTTCTTGCGCTTGAGGTAGGCCTATACTACTATAAACTTCACTCAGAATTGCTTTTGCTGCCTCCCAAAGGATTTGGACCACTGTGTTCATTTTCCTTTATTTCCATTTACTTTTTGATTTCTTCTTGATTTCCTAGTTGATCCATTCATTGTTTAGTAGCATGTTGTTTAACCTCCATGTATTTCTGGTCTTTCCAGATTTTTTTTTCTTGTGGTTTACTTCTAGTTTGATACCATTGTGTTCAGAAAAGATGCTTGGTATAACTTCAATATTTTTTTAATTTTTTGAGTCTAGTTTTGTGGCCAAATATGTGATCTGTTCTGGAGAACGTTCCATGTGCATTTGAAAGAATGTGTATTCTGCTATTTTAGGGTGGAATAATCTGAAAATATGTTTTAAGTCCATGTGGTCCTTCAAAGCCACTCTTTCCTTATTGATTTTCTGTTTAGATGATCTGTCCATTGATGTAAGTGAGGTCTCAAAGTCCCCTGCTATTATTGTATTACTATTGATTAATTCCTTTAGGTTTGTTATTAACAGTTTTATGTACTTGGGTGCTCCCATGTTGGGTGCATATTTATAATTGTCAGATCTGCTTGTTGGATTGTCCTTTTTATGATATTAGTGCTCTTCTTTGTCTCCTGTTACAGACTTTGTTTTAAAGTCTATTTTGTCTAATATAAATATTGGTACTCTCGCTTTCTTTTGAATTCATTTGCATTATAAATTTTTCTCCATCCCTTTACTTTCAATCTACATGTGTCTTTAGCATATAGACAGGTCTTGTTTTTTAATCGATCCATTTTGTCACCCTATGTATTTTGATTAGAACACTTAGTCCATTTCCATTCAAAATAATGATAGATATGTATTTATTGACATTTAGTTACTTCTTTTGTTGTTGTTGTTGTTTTGTTTTGTTTTGTTTCTGATCATTTCTAATCTTCTCTGTTTCACGGTTTGCTTGTTTTCTTTAGTGATATACTTGGGTTTCTTACTCTTTTACTTATCTATTACTGTTGTTTTTGTGTGTGTGTGAAGGAGGAAAATATGTTAATATTTGATTGTTTACCTTTTTTCTTTTTTTATTATGTTATGTTAATTACCATACATTAATTCATTAGTTTTTGATGTAGTGTTCCATGATTCATTGTTTGCATATAACACCCAGTGCTCCATCATGCAGTACGTGCAGCCTAGGGATAAATCCCACTTGGTTGTGGTGAATAATCCTTTTAATGTACTGTTGGATCCTATTGGCTAGTATTTTGGTGAGAATTTTTGCATCCATGTTCATCAAGGATATTGGTCTGTAATTCTCCTTTTTGATGGGGTCTTTGTCTGGTTTGGGGATCAAGGTAATTGTGGCCTCATAAAACGAGTTTGTAAGTTTTCATTTCATTTCTATTTTTTGAAACAGATTCAGAAGAAGAGCTTCTTCTTTAAATATTTGGTAGAATTCCCCTGGAAAGCCATCCAGCCCTGGACTCTTGTTTGTTGGGAGATTCTTGATTATGGCTTCAATTTCCTTGCTGGTGATGAGTCTGTTTGGTTTTCCTATTTCTTCCTGTTTCAGTTTTGGTAGTTTATAAGTTTCCAGGAATGCATCCATTTCTTCCAGATTGCCTAATTTTTTGGCATATAGTTGCTCATAATATTTTCTGAAAATTGTTTGTGGGTGGAGGAGTAGGAGACCTAAATTTCATCTGGTCCAAGGAATTCAGCTAGATAGGGATCAAACCATTCTGAACACCTACAAACTCAACAGGGGATCAAAGAAAAGAATAGCAGCAACTCTATGAACATAAAAGCAACCACTTTCTGAAAGGTAAGAAGTGTGGAGAAGTGAATCTGTGGTGTTATTTGGGAAGATAGACAGCGGGGGAGGGGGCTTCCATCAGCCATACTGGCAAGTGATAGAGCAACAGAGCACAAAATCAGAAATTTTAGAAGTCGACTCTGCTGGAGGATGTTGCTCCAGTGGCTAAGCAGGGGTGCCTGAATGCAGCAGAGTTCCCAGGTATTGAAGCGGGGAAGCCAGCTGCAGAGACGGAGCTGAGGAGTGGGTTCTCAGTTCGGGGTTGCCATAAACCGTGATCCACGGCACAGTCGGGCCACTACTCTTTGAGGAAGGACCCAACAAGCGGCAGATCAGGGGAGCCTCCCCAGCCTCCCCTGGGAGGAGTGGCGCAGGAGCACACCACAGGGATCTGCTGGGTTTTGAGACTCCAAACGGGACCGTGTGCCAGAGATACAAATGCTCAGTCACAGGCCAGATGAGCACGGAGTGCAGCTGGAGACTGGGGGGACAGGAGTGATTGACTGCTTTTCTCTGGGGGCTCACTGAGGAGTGGGGCCCCAAGTTCTTGGCTCCTCCGGGGTGGAGATTGGGCTGCCGCCATTTTCACTCTCATCCTCCAAAGCTGAATGGAAAGGTTGCAGGGAACAAAAGCTACCAGAGAGCAAACCTGAGCAGATTAGTTAGTCCGGACCGGGCAAGGACGGGGCAATTCCACCTCTGGCAAAGATCATGGCAACAGGCCCCTGCTCCGAGAGGATTATCAAGAACAGCTAGCCAAGACCAACTTTACCAATCAATGAGAAGAGCAGAACTCCAGTGCTACTGGAATACTGCACATAGAATTCATGGCTTTTTCCCATGATTCTTTAGTCTTTCAAAGATAATTTTTTTAACTTTCTTTTTTTTTTTTTTTGAATTTTTCTTTTTCCCTTTTTCAACCAAAATCTTATCAATCCTTTTTTTAAAAATCTTTTTTATTTTTCATTTTTAGAGTCATATTCTTTTCCTTCATAGTAGTTATCCTTATTTTTGGTATATATATATATATAAAAGTTGTTCTCTCTTTAAAATTTTGGGATACAGTTTCTTCTAACAGACCAAAATATAGCCTAAAACTCTAGTGTATGGCTTTGTTCTAGTCTCCTGCCTGATCACATTTTCTCCCTTTTTAAAAAAATCCTCCTTTCTTTTTTCAACCAAATTATCAATTCCTTTTATAAATCTTTAATAATTTTCATGTTTACAGTCATTTTCCATCCCTTCATCATACTTACCTTATTTTGTACATATATAAGTCTTTCTTTCTTTAAAATTTTGGGAGGCACTTTCTTCTGACAGACCAAAATACACCCCAAATCTAGTCAGTGGCACTGATCTATGAACCAGCCTGATTATATTTGATCATATTCTGTTTTTTTTTAAGATTTTATTTATTTATTTGACAGAGAGAGACACAGTGAGAGAGGGAACACAAGCAGGGGGAGTGGGAGAGGGAGAAACAGATTCCCCACTGAGCAGGGAGCCTGATGCAGGGCTCAATCCCAGGACCCTGGGACCATGACCTCAGCCGAAGGCAGACGCTTAACGACTGAGCCACCCAGGCACCCCATTCTGTTTTTTTTAATCTTTTTATTTGTCCTTTTTTTTTTCTTTTTTCTTACTTTCCTGTTCTCCATGGTTTCAGGTCTCTTATTTTTTTTTTTATTATTATGTTATGTTAATCACCATACATCACCTCATTACTTTTGATGTAGTGTTCCATGATTCATTGTTCGCATATAAGACCCAGTGCTCCAAGCAGAACTTGCACTCCTTAATACCCATCATGAGGCTAACCTATCCCCCCAGCCACCTCCCCTCTAGAACCCTCAGTTTTTTTTTCAGAGATCATAGTCTCTCTGATTCATCTCCCCCTCCGATTTCCCCCACTTCATTCTTCCCCTATTTCTATCTTCTTCCTTTTTTTTTTAACATATAATGTATTACTTGTTTCAGAGGTACAGATCTGTGATTCAACACTCTTACACAATTCACAGTGCTCACCATAGCACATACCCTCCCCGGTGTCTATCACCCAGCCACCCCATCTCTCCCATCACCCACCACTCCAGCAAAACTCACTTTGTTTCATGAGATTAAGAATTCCTCCTATCAGTGAGGTCATATGATACATGTCTTCCTCTGATTAACTTATTTCGCTCAGCATAATACTTTCCACTTCCATGCACATCGTTGCAAATGGCAAGATTCCATTTCTTTTGATGGTTGCATAATATTCCATAGTATATATATACCACTTCTTCTTTATCCATTCATCTGTCGATGGACATCTCAGCTCTTTCCATAGTTTGGCTATTATGGACATTGCTGCTATAAACATCAGGGTGAATGTACCCCTTTGGATCCCTACATTTGTATCTTTGGGTTAAATAGCCAGTAGTACAATTGCCGGGTTTTATGATGCCTCTATTTTCAACTTTTTGAGGAACCTCCATACTGTTTTCCAGAGTGGCTGCACCAGCTTGCATTCCCACCAACAGTGTAGGAGGGTTCCCCTTTCTCCGCATCCCCGCCAACATCTGTCCTTTCCTGACTTGTTAATTTTAGCCATTCTGACTGGTGTGAGGTGGTAACTCATTGAGGTTTGGATTTGGATTTCCCTGATGCCGAGCAAGGTTGAGCACTTTTTCATGTGTCTGTTGGCCATTTGGATGTCTTCTCTGCAAAAATGTCTGTTCAGGTCTTCTGCCCATTTCTTGATTGGATCATTTGTTCTTTGGGTGTTGAGTTTCCTAAGTTCTTTATAGATTTTGGACACTAGCCCTTTATCTGATATGTCATTTGCAGATATCTTCTCCCATTCTGTCGGTTGTCTTTTGGTTTGGTTGACTGTTTCCTTGGCTGTGCAAAAGCTTTTTATCTTGATGAAGTCCCAATGGTTCACTTGTGCCCTTGCTTCCCTTGCCTTTGGTGATGTTTCTAGGAAGAAGTTGCTGCAGCTGAGGTTGAAGAGGTTGCTGCCTGTGTTCTCCTTTAGGATTTTAATGGACTCCCGTCTCACACTGAGGTCTTTCAACCATTTGGAGTCTATTTTTGTGTGTGGTGTAAGGAAATGGTCCAGTTTCATTCTTCTGCATGTGGCTGTCCAATTTTCCCAACACCATTAGTTGAAGAGACTGTCTTTTTTCCATTGGGCATTCTTTCCTGCTTTGTCAGAGATTAGTTGACCATAGAGTTGAGGGTCCATTTCTGGGCTCTCTATTTTGTTCCATTGATCTATGTGTCTGTTTTTGTGCCAGTACCATGCTGTCTTGATGATGACAGCTTTGTAATAGAGCTTGAAGTCCAGAATTGTGATGCCATCAACTTTGCTTTTCTTTTTCAACACCCCTCTGGCTATTAAGGGTCTTTTCTGGTTCCATAGAAATTTTAGGACCATTTGTTCCATTTCTTTGAAAAAAGTGGATGGTATTTTGATAAGGATTGCATTGAATGTGTAGATTGCTCTAGGTAGCATTGACATCTTCACAATATTTGTTCTTCCAATCCATGAGCATGGAAGTTTTTTCCATTTCTTTGCATCTTCCTCAATTTCTTTCATGAGTATTTTATAGTTTTCAGAGTACAGATTCTTTGTCTCTTGGGTTAGATTTATTCCTAGGTATCTTATGGTTTGGGGTGCAGTTGTAAATGGGATCAACTCCTTAATTTTCTTTCTTCTGTCTTGTTGGTGTATAGGAATGCCACTGATTTCTATGCATCCATTTAATATCCTGCCACTGTACTGAATTCCTGTATGAGTTCTAGCAATTTTGGGGTGGAGTCTTTTGGGTTTTCCACATAAAGTATCATATCATCTGCAAAGAGTGAGAATTTGACTTCTTCTTTTCTGATTTAGATGCATTTTATTTCTATTTGTTGTCTGATTGCTGTGGCTGGGACTTCTAATACTATGTTGAATAGCAGTGGTGATAGTGGACATCCCTGCCCTGCTCCTGACCTTAGGGGGAAAGCTCTCAGGTTTTCCCCATTGATGATGATATTCACTGTGGGTTTTCCATAGATGGCCTTTATGATATTGAGGTATGTACCCTCTATCCCTATATTCTGAAGAGTTTTGATCAAGAAAGGATGCTGTACTTTTTCAAATGCTTTTTCTGCATCTATTGAGAGGATCATATGCTTCTTGTTCTTTCTTTTATTAATGTATTGATTGATTTGCCAATGTTGAACCAACCTTGCAGCCCAGGGATAGATCCCACTTGGTCATGGTAAATAATCCTTTTAATGTACTATTGGATCCTATTGGCTAGTATTTTGGTGGGAATTTTTGCATCCATGTTCATCAAGGATATTGGTCTGTAATTCTCCTTTATGATGGTCTTTGTCTGGTTTTGGGATCAAGTTAATGGTGACCTCATAAAATGAGTTTGGATGTTTTCCTTCCATTTCAATTTTTTGGAACAGTTTCAGAAGAATAGGTATTAATTCTTCTTGAGATGTTTGGTAAAATTCTCCTGGGAAGACATCTGGCCCTGGGCTTTTTTTGTTGGGAGATTTTTGATGACTGCTTCAATTTCCTTAGTGGTTATAGGTCTGTTCAGGTTTTCTATTTCTTCCTGCTTCAGTTTTGGTAGTTGAGACATCTCTAGGAATGCATCCATTTCTTCCAGATTATCTAATTTGCTGGCATAGAGTTGCTCATAATATGTTCTTATAATTGTATTTCTTTGGTGTTGGTTGTTATCTTTCCTCTTTCATTCATGATTTTATTTATTTGGGCCCTTTCTCTTTTCTTTTTGATAAGTCTGGCCAGGGGTTTATCAATCTTGTAAATTCTTTCAAAGAACCAGCTCTTAGTTTCGTTGATCTGTTCTACTGTTCTTTTGGTTTCTATTTCATTGATTTCTGCTCTGACTTTTATTATTTCTCTTTTCCTGCTGGGTTTAGGCTTTATTTGCTGATCTTTCTCCAGCTCCTTTAGGTGTAGGGTTAGGTTGTGTATTTGAGACCTTTCTTGTTTCTTGAGAAAGGCTTGTACTGCTATATACTTTCTTCTCAGGACTGCCTTTGATGTATCCCAAAGATTTTGAACAGTTGTGCTTTCATTTTCATGCGTTTCCATGAATTTTTAAAATTCTTCTTTAATTTCCTGGTTGACCCATTCATTCTTTAATAAGATGCTCTTTAGCCTCCATATATTTGAGTTCTTTCCAACTTTCCTCTTGTCATTGATTTTAGTTTCAAAGCGTTGTGGTCTGAAAAGATGCAAGGAATGATCCCAGTCTTTTGGTACTGGTTGAGACCTGATTTGTGACCTAGGGTGTGTTCCATTCTGGAGAATGTTCCATGGACACTAGAGAAGAATGTGTATTCTGTTGTTTTGGGATGGAATGTTCTGAATATATCTGTGAAGTCTATTTGGTCCAGTGTGTCATTGAAAGTCTTTATTTCCTTGTCAATTTTTTGCTTAGATAATCTGTCCATTTCAGTGAGGGTGGTGTTAAATTCCACCACTATTGTTGTATTGTTGTCGATGTGTTTCTTTCCTTTTGTTATTAATTGGCTTATATAAGTGGCTTATAGAAGAGCGCAGGGTCAGATGGCTTCTCAGGGGAATTCTACTGAACATTTCAAGAAGAATTAATACCTATTCTTCTGAGAAACTGTTCCAAAAATTGAAATGGAAGGAAAACTTCCAAACTCATTTTATGAGGCCATGATTACCTTGATCCCAAAACCAAAGACCCCATCAAAAAGGAGAATTACAGACCAATACCCTTGATGAACATGGACACAAAAATTCTCACCAAAATACTAGCCAATAGGATCCAACAGTACATTAAAAGGATTATTCACCATGACCAAGTGGGATCTATCCCTGGGCTGCAAGGCTGGTTTAACATCCACAAATCAATCAATGTGATACAATACATTAATAAAAGAAAGAACAAGAAGCATATGATCCTCTCAATAGATGCAGAAATAGCATTTGAAAAGGTACAGCATCCTTTCTTGATCAAAACTCTTCAGAATATAGGGATAGAGGGTACATACCTCAATATCATAAGGCCATCTATGGAAAACCCACAGTGAATATCATCATCAATGGGGAAAACCTGAGAGCTTTCCCCCTAAGGTCAGGAGCAGGGCAGGGATGTCCACTATCACCACTGCTATTCAACATAGTATTAGAAGTCCCAGCCACAGCAATCAGACAACAAATAGAAATAAAATGCATCTAAATCAGAAAAGAAGAAGTCAAATTCTCACTCTTTGCAGATGATATGATACTTTATGTGGAAAACCCAAAAGACTCCACCCCAAAATTGCTAGAACTCATACAGGAATTCAGTACAGTGGCAGGATATTAAATGGATGCATAGAAATCAGTGGCATTCCTATACACCAACAAGACAGAAGAAAGAAAATTAAGGAGTTGATCCCATTTACAACTGCACCCCAAACCATAAGATACCTAGGAATAAATCTAACCCAAGAGACAAAGAATCTGTACTCTGAAAACTATAAAATACTCATGAAAGAAATTGAGGAAGATGCAAAGAAATGGAAAAAACTTCCATGCTCATGGATTGGAAGAACAAATATTGTGAAGATGTCAATGCTACCTAGAGCAATCTACACATTCAATGCAATCCTTATCAAAATACCATCCACTTTTTTCAAAGAAATGGAACAAATGGTCCTAAAATTTCTATGGAACCAGAAAAGACCCTTAATAGCCAGAGGGGTGTTGAAAAAGAAAAGCAAAGTTGATGGCATCACAATTCTGGACTTCAAGCTCTATTACAAAGCTGTCATCATCAAGACAGCATGGTACTGGCACAAAAACAGACACATAGATCAATGGAACAAAATAGAGAGCCCAGAAATGGACCCTCAACTCTATGGTCAACTAATCTCTGACAAAGCAGGAAAGAATGCCCAATGGAAAAAAGACAGTCTCTTCAACTAATGGTGTTGGGAAAATTGGACAGCCACATGCAGAAGAATGAAACTGGACCATTTCCTTACACCACACACAAAAATAGACTCCAAATGGTTGAAAGACCTCAGTGTGAGACGGGAGTCCATTAAAATCCTAAAGGAGAACACAGGCAGCAACCTCTTCAACCTCAGCTGCAGCAACTTCTTCCTAGAAACATCACCAAAGGCAAGGGAAGCAAGGGCACAAGTGAACCATTGGGACTTCATCAAGATAAAAAGCTTTTGCACAGCCAAGGAAACAGTCAACCAAACCAAAAGACAACCGACAGAATGGGAGAAGATATCTGCAAATGACATATCAGATAAAGGGCTAGTGTCCAAAATCTATAAAGAACTTAGGAAACTCAACACCCAAAGAACAAATGATCCAATCAAGAAATGGGCAGAAGACCTGAACAGACATTTTTGCAGAGAAGACATCCAAATGGCCAACAGACACATGAAAAAGTGCTCAACCTTGCTCGGCATCAGGGAAATCCAAATCCAAACCTCAATGAGTTACCACCTCACACCAGTCAGAATGGCTAAAATTAACAAGTCAGGAAAGGACAGATGTTGGCGGGGATGCGGAGAAAGGGGAACCCTCCTACACTGTTGGTGGGAATGCAAGCTGGTGCAGCCACTCTGGAAACAATATGGAGGTTCCTCAAAACGTTGAAAATAGAGGCACCATAAGACCCAGCAATTGCACTACTGGGTGTTTACCCCAAAGATACAAATGTAGGGATCTGAAGGGGTACATGCACCCCAATGTTTATAGTTGCAATGTCCACAATAGCCAAACTTTGGAAAGAGCCAAGATGTCCATCAAAAGATGAATGGATAAAGAAGATGTGATATATATATATGTGATGGATTTTTATGGAGCCATCAAAAGGAATGAAATCTTGCCATTTGCAACAACATGGATGGAACTGGAGGGTATATGCTGAGTGAAATAAGTCAATCAGAGAAAGACATCTACCATATGACCTCACTGAGAAGAGTAATTCTTAATCTCAGGAAACAAACTGAGGGTTGCTGGAGTGGTGGGCGGTGGGAGGGATGGTGTGCCTCGGTGATAGACACTGGGGAGGGTATGTGCTATGGTGAGCACTGTGAATTGTGTAAGACTGTTGAATCACAGACCTGTACCTCCGAAACAAATGATACATTATATGTTAAAAAAAAGAAGAAGATAGCAGGAAGGGAAAAATGAGGGGGGGGGGACATCGGAGGGGGAGATGAACCATGAGAGACTCTGGACTCTGAGAAACAAGTTGAGGGTTCTAGAGGGGAGGAGTGTGGGGGGATGTATTAGCCTGGTGATATTAAAGAGGGCACATACTAAATGGAGCACTGAGTGTTATATGCACACCATGAATCATGGAACACTGTATCAAAAACTAATGATGTAATATATTTTGATTAACGTAACATAATTTTAAAAAGTAAAAAAATAAAAAAAATTGTTTTTATTTCCTTGGTGTTGGTCGTGATCTCTCTTCTTTCTTTTATTATTTTAATTTGAGTCCTTTCTCTTTTCTTTGTGAACAAGCCCAGTAGGGGTTTTTCAATCTTATTAATTCTTTCAAATAACCAGCTTCTAGTTTCATTGGTCTATTCTACTGTTCTTTTGGTTTCTATTTCATTGATTTCTTCTCTAATATTTATTATTTCTCTGCTCCTGCTTGGTTTAGGCTTTATTTGCTGTTTTTTCTTCACCTCCTTAGGTGTAAGTTTAACTTGTGTATTTGAGACTTTTCTAATTTTTTGAGAGAGGCTTGTTTTGCTAGGTACTTCCCTCTTAGGTCCCCCTTTGCTGTATCCCAAAGGTTTTGAACAGTTGTTTTCACTTTCAATTGTTTCCATGATTTCTTTAAATGTTTCTCTATTTCTTGATTAACCCATTTATTCTTTTTTTCTCAAATTCAATTAGCCAACATATAGTGCATCATTAGTTTCAGACGTAATGTTCAGTAATTTATCACTTGTATATAACACCTAGTGCTCATCACATCATGTGCCCTTCTTAATGCCTATCAACCAATTACCCCATCCCCCCACCCACCTCCATTCCATTCATTCTTTAATGGGATGCTCTTTAACCTCCAAGTTTCTTTTTCTCATTCCAAATTTCCTCTTGTGATTGAGTTCCAATTTCAAAGCATTGTGGTCTCAATTTTCCCAGGGAATAATTCCAATCTCTTGGTACTGGTTGTGACACAGTATGTGATCTATTCTGGAGAATGTGCCATGTCCACTTGAACAGAATATGTATTCTGTTGCTTTAGGATGGAATGCTCTGTATCTGTGTATATTTGTATTTGTGAAGTCTACCTGGTTCAGTGTGTCATTCAAAGCACTTCTTTCCTTGTTGATCTTCTGCTTAGATGATCTCTCCATTGTTGTGACTGTGGTGTTGAAGTCCACTACTATTATTGTATTATTGTCAATGTGCTTCTTTACTTGTGTTATAATTGGTTTATATAATTGGCTGCTCCCAAGTTAGGAGCATAAATATTTATAATTGTTATATCTTCTTGATGGTTAGACTCTTAAGTGTCCTTCTTCATCCCTTACTGCAGTCTTTGGTTTAAAATCTAATTTGTCAGAGAAGTGGAAAAGATGGTGGAAGAGTAGGGGACCCTATTCCAACTGGTCCCCAGAATTGAGCTGGATATCTACCAGACCTCTCTGAACACCCATGAAATCAGCCTGAGATGTAAGAAGATAGATCTGGATCTTTACAAACAGAATATCGCAGGCAGTTAGTTTTGAGGTATGAATCAGGGAGCCATGATTCTGCAGGCAGATATTGGATGATAAACAGAAGGGGGAGGGAGCTGTGGCAATCCTACACCACTGGTGAGCAATAGCCTCCTGTGCTGGGGACAGGGCACAGACTTGCAGACCAGTAGCAACAGGGAAAGAACTTTAGGGCATCCCCATAGACTGAAACCTGGAGTGGCGGGGCTGCACCAGCGAACTGGCAGTGGCTGGTGGTTTTAGAAGCACAAAGGGCAGAGATGTGCCCCAACCTGGAGGCGAAGACTGGGAGCCCAGCTGAGGTGTGCACAACCCAGGATGCTGCAGTTTATAGCAGCACAGACAGAAAAGGAGATAGTGTGGCCTGGAGAGCTCACTGAAGAACAGATTGCGATCTCTGCTCTGAGGCAGAGAGTTGGAAATGATCTCTTCTGCTCTGACTCTCAGAAGAGATGCGGAAAGCACCAGGGAAAGCCATCAGAGAACAAAAGCCCCCCAAAACCGGTTTTAACTGAGCCCATCCCATGCCATAGGAGGCAGGGTAACTCTGCCCAAACAGGGTTGCCTGAGTAACAGTGCGGTAAACCCCTCCCCCAGAAGACAGGCTGGGAGAACAAGAGGCCAACAACCCTAAAGTCCCTATAAAACAAGTGCATATGGCTTGGGTTGTGCTCAATAATTTGGACTCTGTACATTCCCTCAACCACCCCTCAACAGAATGACTAGGAGGAGGAACCCCAAAATGGGAAAGACTCGAAGACTGTGACTATTTCTGACACAGATTTACAAATGGATACAAGATATCACCAAGATGTCAGAGATGGAATTCAGGGTAGCAATTGTGAAGAAAATAGCTAGAATGGAGAAATCTATTTAATGGCAACACAGAGTCTCTAAGGGCAGAAATGAAAAGTGAATTGGCAGAACTTAAAAATGCTATCAATGAAATCAAATCTAATCTAGATAATCTAACAGCTAGGGTAAGCAAGGCAGAAGAACAAATTAGTAATCTTGAAGACCAATTAATAGACAAGAAGGTAAATGAGGAGGTCAGGCAAAAACAACTCAAAATCCATGAAAAGAGAATCAGAAAAATAAGTGACACCATGAAACGTTCTATTGTCAGAATTATTGGGATCCCTGAGAACTTCCATAATTTGGGAAATGAAACAAACATTCGTGTCCTAGAGGCAGAGAGAACCCTTTCCAAGATCAAGGAAAACAGGCCAATGCCCCGAAATGTAATAGTAAAACTCACAAATCTTACAACCAAGGTTTCCTTCATCTTAAGGGCAGTTAGGTGGAAGAGATTCCTTAGTACAGAGGGAGGGACATCAGAATAATGTCAGACCTATCCACAGAGACCTGGCAAGCCAGAAAGGGCTGGCAAGACATATTCAGGGTACTAAACGAGAAGAACATGCAGCCAAGAATACTTTACCTATCAAGGCTGTCATTTAGAATGGATGGAGAGATGCAGAGCTTCCAAGACCAGCAGATACTGAAAGAATATTTGACCAGTAAACTGGCCCTGCAAGAAATATTAAGGGGTATTCTATAAAATGAGAAAGACCCCAAGAGTGATATGCAACAGAAATTTACAGAGACAATCTATAGAAAAAATGTCTTGACAGGCAACATGATTACAATTAATTCATATCTTTCAATAATCACTCTCAATGTGAAAGGCCTAAATGCTCCCATAAAAAGGCGTAGCATTGCAGACTGGATAAAAAGACATGACACATCCATATGCTGTCTACAAGATACTCATTTTGAACCTGATACACCCAGACTGAATGTGAAGGGATGGAAATCCATCTTCCATGCCAATGGACCTCAAAAGAAAGCTGGAGTAGCAATTCTTATATCAGACAAATTAGATTTTAAGCTACAGACTGTAGTTAGAGACACAGAAGGACACTATATCATTCTTAAAGGGTCTCTCTAACAAGAAGATCTAACAATTGTAAATATCTGCACCCCCAAGATGGGAGCAGCCATGTACATAAGCCAACTGTTAAACAAAATAGTCAGATTGATAATATGTTAATTGTAGGAGACCTCAGTACTCCACTCTCAGCAATAGACAGATCATCTAAGCAGAAAATCAACAAAGAAACAAGAGCTTTGAATGACACACTGGACCAGATGGACCTCATAGATATGTACAGAACATTCCACCCTGTAACAACAGAAGACTCACTCTTCTTGAGCACACACGGAACTTTCTCCAGAACAGACCACATACTGTGTCTCAAATCAGGTCTCAACTGATACCCAAAGATTGAGATTATTCCCTGCATATTCTCAGACCATGATGCTTTAAAATTGGAACTCAAACACAAGAAAAAATGTGGAAGAAATTCAAACACTTGGAAGCTAAAGACCACTCTGCTCAAGAATGTTTGGGTCAACCAGGAAATCAAAGAAGAACTTAAACAATTTATGGAAACCGATGGGAATGAAAACACATCAGTCCAAAACCTATGGGATACTTCAAAGGTGCCTAAGGGGGAAATACATAGCCAGCCAAGCCTCACTCAAAAAAAATAGAAAAATCCTGAATTCACCAACTAACTCTATACCTTAAAGAATTAAAGAAAAAGCAAAAACGATGCTTAAGCCATGCACTAGAAGAGAAATAATTAAGATTAGAGCAGAGATCAATGAATTAGAAACCAGAAATGCAGTAGATCTGATCAATGAAACTAGAAGCTGGTTCTTTGAAAGAATTAATAAGATTGATAAACCACTGGCCAGACTTATCCAAAAGAAAAGAGAAAGGACCCAAATTAATAAAATTATGAATGAAAGGGGAGAGATCATGACTAACACCAAAGAAAGAGAAACAATTATTAGAAATTATTATCAACAACTATATGTCAATAAATTGAGCAACCTGGAAGAAATGGATGCCTTCCTGGAAAAATATAAAGTCCCAAGACTGAAACAGAAAGAAATTGACAACCTGAATAACCAGTAATGAGAGGGAAGCAGTGATCAAAAACTTCCAAAAAATAAGAGTCTGGGGCATGATGGATTCCCTGGGGAATTCTACCAAACATTCAAAGAAGAAATAATACCTATCCTCCTGAAGCTGTTTCAAAAAATAGAAACAGAAGGAAAGCTTCCAGACTCATTCTATGAGACCAGCATTACCTTAATCCCCAAACCAGACAAAGACCCCATCAAAAAGGAGAATTTCAGACCAATATCCCTGATGAATATGGATTCCAAAATCCTCAACAAAATCCTAGCTAGTAGGATCCAACAATACATTAAAAGGATCATCCACCATGACCAAGTGGGATTTATCCCTGGGATGCAAGTTTGGCTCAACATTCATAAGTCAATCAATGTGATAGAACACATTAATAAGAGGAGAGAGAAGAACCATATGGTCCTCTCAATTGATGCAGAAAAAGCATTTGACAAAATATAGCATCCTTTCTTGATTAAAACTCTTCAGAGTATAGGAATAGAGGGAACATTCCTTGAGTTCATAAAATCCATCTATGAAAAACCCACAGCAAATATCATCCTCAATGGGGAAAAGCTGAGAGACTTTTCCTTAAGATCAGGAACACGACAAGGATACCTACTCTTGCCACTATTGTTCAACATAGTACTAGACATCCTAGCAACAGCAATCAGACAACAAAAAGAAATAAAAGGCATTCAAATTGGCAAAGAAGAAGTCAAACTCTCTCTCTTCACAGATGACATGATACTTTATGTGGAAAACCCAAAAGATTCCACCCCTCAATTACTAGAACTCATACAGCAATTCAGTAATGTGGCAGGACACAAAATCAATGCACAGAAATCAGTTGCTTTCTTACACACTAACAATGCAACTCTAGAAAGAGAAACTAGAGAAATGATTCCATTTACAATAGCACCAAATCCATAAGATACCTCAGAATAAACCTAACCAAAGAGGTAAAGGATTTATACTCTAGGAACTATAGGATAATCATGAAAGAAACTGAAGAAGACATACCAAAAAAAAAATGGGAAAACATTCCATGCTCATGGATTGGAAGAATAAACATTGCTAAAATGTCTATTCTGCCCAGAGCAATCTATACCTTCAGTGCCATCCTGATCAAAATTCTGATGACATTTTTCAAAGTGCTGGAACAAACTATCCTAAAATTTGTATGGAATCAGAAAAGACCTGAATCACCAAGGAAATGTTGAAAAAGAGAAACAAAGTTGGGGGCATCACATTGCCCAATTTCAAGCTATATTACAAAGCAGTGGTCACCAAGACAGCATGGTACTGGCACAAAAACAGACATATAGACCAATGGAACAGAATAGAGAACCCAGATATGGACCCTCAACTCTATGGTCAAATAATCTTCGATAAAGTAGGAAAAAATGTGCAATGGAAAAAAGACAGTCTCTTCAATAAATGCTGCTGGGAAAATTGGACAACTATATACAGAAGAATGAAACTCGACCATTCTCTAACATCATACACAAAGATAAACTCAAAATGGATGAAAGACCTCAGTGTAAGACAGGAATCCATCAAAATCCTAGAGGAGAACATAGGCAATGACCTCTTTGACATCAGCCACAGCAACTTCTTTGAAGATACATCTCCAAAGGCTAGTGAAACAAAAGCAAAAATGAACTTTTAGGACTTCATCAAGATAAGAAACTTCTGCACAGCAAAGGAAACAGTCAACAAAACAAAGAGGTAACCCACAGAATGGGAGAAGATATTTGCAAATGACACTACAGATGACGGGCTGGTATCCAAGATCTATAAAGAACTTCTCAAACTCAACACCCAAAAAACAAATAATCAAGTCAAAAAATGGGCAGAAGACATGATCAGACACTACTCCAAAGAAGATATACAAATGGCTAACAGACACATGATAAAGTGTTCATCATCATTAGCCATCAGGGAAATTCAAATCAAAACTACATTGAGATATCACCTTACACCAGTTAGAATGGCAAAAATTGACAAGGCAAGAAATCACAAATGCTGGAGAGGTTGTGGAGAAAGGGGAACCCTCTTACACTGTTGGTGGGAATGCAAGTTGGTATAGCTACTTTGGGAAACAGTGTGGTGGTACCTCAAAAAATTAAAAATAGGGCTACCCTATGACCCAGCAATTGCACTACTGGGTATTTGCTCCAAGGACACAGATGTAGTGAAAGGAAGGGTCACATGCACCCCAATGTTCCTGGCAGCAATGTCCACAATAGCAAAAATGTGGAACAAGCTGAGATGCCCTTCAACAGATAAATGGATACAGAAGATATGGTCCATATATACAATGGAATATTACTCAGCCAGCAGAAAGGATGAATACCCAACTTTTATATCAACATGGATGGGACTGGAGGAGATTATGCTAAGTGAAATAAGTCAAGCAGAGAAAGTCAATTATCATATGGTTTCACTTATTTGTGGAACATAAGGAATAGCATGGAGGACATAAGAGAAGGAAGGGAGAAATGAAGGGGGGGAAATCAGAGGGAGAGATGAACCATGAGAGACTATGTTCTCTGAGAAACAAACAAGGTTTTAGAGGGGAGGGGCGTGGAGAGGATGAGTGAGAGAACACAGTGATGGGTGTTAAGGATGGCACATAATGCATGGAGCCCTGGGTGTTATACAAAAACAATGAATTGTGGATCACTACATCAAAAACTAATGATGGTGACTAACATAACATAGTAAAATTAAATTAAATTAAAAAATAAATAAAATAAAATCAATTTGTCTGTTACAAGGATTGCTACCACAGGTTTTTGAGGTCCATTAGCATGATAAACCTTTCTCCTCCCCCTCACTTTCAGTCTGGAGGTGTTTTTGGTTCTAACCTCAGTCTCTTGTAGACAACCTATGGATGGATCTTGCTTTTTTATCCGATCTGATACCCTGTGTCTTTTGATTGAAGCATTTAGTCATTTACATTTGGAGTAACTATTGAAAGACATGAATTTAGTGCCATTGTACTACTTGTAAAGTTGCCGTTTCTGTGTTTTGTCTCTGTTCCTTTCTGGTCTATGTTACTTTTAGGACCTCTCTTCACTTACAGGATCCCCTTTAGTATTTCTTGCAAGGCTGGTTTAGTGATCACAAGTTCTTTAGTTTCTGTTTGTCTTGTAAGCTCTTTATCTCTTCTTCCATTTGGAATGACAGCCTTGCTGGATAAAGTATTCTTGGCTGCATGTTTTTGTCATTTAGTACCCTGAATATATCATGCCAGTCCTTTCTGGCCTGCCAGGTCTCTGTGGACAGGTCTGCTGCCAGTCTCATGTTCCTCCCCTTGTAGGTTAAGGACATCTTGTCTGGTGCTTCTTTCAGGATTTTCTCTTTATATCTGAAATTTACAAGCTTCACTATATTATGTCGCAGTGTGACCTATTTTTATTGATTTTGAGGGTGATTTTTATGCCTCCTGGACTTGAATGTCTGTTTCTTTCCCCAAATTGGGGAAGTTCTCAGCTATAATTAGCTCTAATATACCTTGTGCCCCTCTCTCTTTCCTCTTTCTCAGGGACTCAAATAATTCTAATATTGTTTCACTTTATTGTATTGCCATTTCAAATCCTCCCCTCATGGCCCAGTAATTGTTTATCTCTTTTTTGCTCAGTTTCTTTGTTCTCCATAATTTTATCTTCTATATCACTTATTCTCTCTTCTGCCTCATTTATCCCAGCAGTAGGAGCTTCCATTGTTGACTGCATCTCAGCAATAACCTTTTTTATTTCAAACTGATTAGATCTTAGTTCTTTTATTTCTCCAGAAAGGGATTCTCTAGTGTCTTATATGCTTTTTTCAAGCCCAGCTAGTATCTTTATAATTATTTTTCTGAATTCTAGCTCTGACATTTTACCAATATCCATATTTATTAAGTCTCTGGCAGTGAGTACTGTCTCTTGTTTTTTTTCTGGGAATTTTTCTTTCTGGTCATTTTCTCCAGAGAAGAATAGATGAATGAGAGAACAAAAAAGAAATAAAAAATAAAATTAAAAAATATATATATCAACATCGACCTCTGGGAAATATACACTAGACAATTCAGAAGAGATCAGAAACCAAAAGAGAAAAAAAAGAGAGGAGGAAGAGAATAAAATCAAACAGGTAGACAGAACAAGGTGATACACTTGTTCCTGGGTATATTTTGGTTTGTTTGTTAGAAGACACTAGATCCCAAAATTGTAAAGAAAGAAAAACTTATATGTATACAAAAAATAAAACAGAATATAGGGAAAGGAAAGCAAAAATGGAGAATATATCTATAAAATATAAATGTAAAAATGAAAATTTTAAAAAGACTTTAAAGTGTTGACAAAATAAGAAACTAATTGAAAAGGAAAGGAAAATTTTAAACTGAAAGACAAAAGAATCATGAGAAATAACCTCGAATTCTATATACTATTTTCCCCTAGCACTGAAGTTTTCAGTTCTGTGTGATCTGTAAACATTTTATTATCTTGATGTTCCTGCTGATCTTCTGGGAGAGGGGCCTGCTGCACTGATTCTCAGGTGTCTTTGCCTGGGTGGAGTTGCACAGCCCTGGCCAGGAGGCCAGGCTCAGTGTAAGCTGCTTCAGGTTTCTCCATGTGACTCTTGATCCCTGTTGGTCTTCAGTCTGCTTTATAGGATGAAAAAAAAAAAAGTGGCACCCTGATCTCCAGCCCTGGACCTGAAAATATCTCGTCCCCTCTCTTCTGTGAACCCTCAGGGAAACGCAATCACTTCCGTGTGCTCCAGACTCTGTAGACTCCTGCCATGTGCACCTGCTCTGATCCTCCCAGGGGAAAGGAGGAGGGTCACCATGGTTTTATCACTTGCAGTGCCCTGCTTGGGGAGTGGTCGCCTGATGATGTGTGCACTCAAGCTCCTCTTCTGGGGGAAGGAGGAGGGTCACTGGCTTCTGCTACTTGTGGGTCCCCTGCTCAGAGAGCGGTAGCCCAATTGCTGTGCAGTTTGTAGTATATGGCAAACCAAGCTGAAAGCTCACTCCTGGACTTGCTAATTGTAGCCAGTTTCCCTGCTGCAATGCTTGGGAACTCTGCCAACTCAGGCACTCCCATTCTTTCTTTTACTCAGAGGGTCCTGAGACCATGCTGTCCCACCTAGGATTCTGCCCCACTTCACCTCCTGAGCACCTTTCAGGCAGGGTCATCCCTTGGGAGCAGACTTCTAAAAGTTCTGATTTTGTGCTCCCCAGCTATATCACTTTCTGGTAGCTGGCTTACACAGAGGCTCCCCTCCCCTGTGGTTTGTCTTCTGATATATCCCCTCCAGTTCACATCTCTGCACTTCCTACCTTGCAAAAAGTGGTTGCTTTTCTATTTGTACAGTTGCAGCAATTCTTTTCTTAGCTCTCAGGTTGAATTCACAGATGTTCAGAATGATTTGATAGATATCTAGCTGAATTCAAGGGACCAGATGAAACAAGGTCCCCTACTCTTCCTCCATCTTCCAATAGAAACCTGATGCATTTTTATATACTAATAACAAATTATCAGAAAGATTTTAAAAAAGCAATTCCACTTACAATTGCATCAAAAAGCATAAAATAACCGGGCATAAATATAACCAAGGTGGTGAAAGAACTGTATTTTAAAAATGAGAAGACACTGATGAAAAGAGACAAATAAGTGGAAAGATATTCCATGCTCATGTATTTGCAGAATTAATATTTTCAAATTATACCTACTCAAATCAATCTACAAATTCAATATAATTCCTCTCAAAGTTATAATGATATTTTTTACAGAACCAGAGCTAATAATTCTATAATTTATTTGAAACCACAGGAGACCTGGAATAACCTAAACAGTTTTGAGAGAGAACATAGCTGGAGGTATTACATTTCCCTATTTCAAATTATACTACAAATGTATAGTAATCAAAACATTATGGTATTGGTCTAAAAGCACACAGATCAATAGAACAAAATTGAGAACCTAGGAATAAACCCACAAATACATGGTCTACTAATTCATGATAAAGTACACAAGTACATACAATGGGGAAATGAGTCTTTTCACTCAGTTTTGTTCATTAAACTGGACAGCTACCTACAAGGTAATGAAACTGGGCCACTATCTTATACCATATACAAAAACCAACTCAAAGTGGATTAAAGACTTGAATGTGAGACCTGAAACCATAGTACTTTTAGCAGAATACACAGGTGATAATTCCCTTGACATTAGTCTTAGTTATGTTTTTAGATCTGACTCCAAAAGAAAGGGAAACAAAAGCAAAAATAAATAAATGGAACTACATCAAACTAAAGAGCTTCTTCACAGCATAGGAAACCATCAACAAAAGAAAAAAACAGTCTACTGAATAGGAAAATGTATTTGCAGATCAAATATCCTATTAAAGGTTAATTTCCAAAATATATAAAGAACTTATACATGGGGAACCTGGATGGCTCAGTTGGTTAAGCCTCTGACTCTTGGTTTTAGCTCAGGTCATGATCTTATGATCCTGGGATCAAGCCCTGTGTTGGGCACTGAATTCAGCAGGCAGTCTGGTTCTCTGCCTCTCTCTCCCTCTCCCTCTGCCTCTCTCTCCCTGCTCATGCTCTCTCTCTCTAAAATAAATAAATTAATTTAAAAAAAGAAAGAACTCATACAACTTATAACACAATTCTAAATACCATATGAAGAGAAGACTTAATAAATTAAAATATTTTGAACTAAGTGAAAATAGAATTAAAAAATCAAAATTTGTAGGATACAGAAAATTAGGGCTTAGAAAATTTATGGCATTAAATAGATATATTAGAAAATAAAAGACATAAAGTCAATAGTCTAAGTTCCACACTACAATATTAGAAAAATAAGAGAAAATAACATCAAAAGTAGTAATAGAATTTAAAAAAAAAGTAGAGCAGATATCTATGGGTTTGAAAGCAGGAAAACAAAGAAAAGCAATAAAACCAAAAGCTGGTTCTTTGAGAAGATCAATAAAATTGAAAAACATCTAGTCAAACTAACCAAAACAAAAAGAGAAGGCAAAAATCTTACTAATACCATAATGAAATAAGTATCATGACTACTGATTCTGTGAACATTAAAAGGATAATAAAGGAACAAATTTGATAACACAGATGAAATGGACAAATTCCTTGAAATACAAACTTCTAAAACTCACACAAGGAAAACTAGGTAACCTGAATAGTCTTATATTTGTAAAAGGAATTTAATCAATAATTAATAACCTCCCAAAAAAAGAAATTTCCAGGCCCAGTTAAGTCAGTAGTGAATTCTACCAAACATTTAAAGACAAAAACTACACTGATTTTTCACAATCTCTAAGAAAATGGAAACAGAGAAAACACTTCCTAACGTATTCCTGAAATAAGCATTACCTTGATAACAAAGCCATAAAGACATTGCAAAATATTAAAACTACAGATTAAGATTTCTCATGAAGGATAGATTCAATAATCCTTTATAAAATAGAGGCAAACTGACACCACCAATGCATAAAAAATATGTACATCACAATCAGATCGAATTCATTCCAGGTATGTAGGCTCATTCAACATTAGAAAATCAATCAAGTTAACCCACCAAATAAACAGGCTAAGAAAGAAAAATTACCTGATTACATCAATTGATGCAGAAAAAGCTTTCAACAAAATCTATTCATGATTTTTAAAAATCTCAGCCAACTAGATATATAGACTTTCCTCAATGTGATAAAGAGCATTTATAAGAACACTAAAACTAACATCATATTTTTTAGTCAGAAATTTGATATTTTCTCTCTAGGATCAAAGGCAAAGAAGCATTTTTTTTTCTTTCACCTTTTGTAAAATGGTGCTGCCATTTTGGAAGACAAATTAACAATTTCTTATAAAGCTAGGGTTTTATCATACAATATAACAACTGTGTCCTTGGTATTTACCTTATTTGAAAATTGTGTTCACACTAAAACCTGTATGTGAATATATACTTATAACAGCTTTATCAAAAATTGCCAGAACTGGAAGAAACCAGGATGTTCTACAATAGATAAACAGATAAACAAACATTGATACATCCATAAAATGAAATATCATTAAACTGTAAATGATATTAAATGTCAAAGGGTTCAGTGAAGTGATTTAATAAAGGACGGGATTATTTGGATCAGTGAAACTATTCTGTATGATACTATAATTCTGAAACATGATTATACATTTATTTAAAAAGCAAAGAACTTTATAATACAAAGAATATACTTTAATGTGCACAAATAAAAAAGTGAGATGATCTGGATTCCAGGAAAGAATGCAGAATGTGATAAACAATTTAACTACACTACAAAAGTATGAGTTAATCTCATTGAAGGAGGTTTAGTGGGATTGGTTGGGGGTGGGGGTGTGCTAATCTACATATCTTTGAAAATGAATAGAGATGGTAAGACTAAAAGCAAAGCACGAAAACCTGCACATAAGCAATGCACTCTAGTTGGTAAAATTGTTCCCTATAGTGCAATGGGACAGCAATTCTGATACAAACATACATGTATACTAAAAATGAGCAGTTAAATAAGTGGATGGCAAATAAGAGGAAAAGAGTCAGAGTATTGGCGGTAGACAGTGGTTCATTATTCTGCTAAATATATAAATAGGAGCTGTCAGAATTTCATTATCTTGCATTTACATGCCTAAGTCCAGTATTTCATCAAAATGCCAATCTTTGTTGTTCTCCAAACTTAAAATATCAATTTGTTTATATTAACAGCAATTTTTTCTCTGTATAAAAATACAAAATGTGATACAATAGGTTTATTGTATTTAAAATTCTCTTAATGTATATATAATCTTAAAAATTCTAGTCTTAAATTTCTCTCAAATTTCAGTAAATCTCTACTGCGTCACTCATTCTATGATTTTGCTAAGTATTGTTTTTTGTTTTTTTTTTTAATTGCAGGAACTAATAACATATCACTTTCACAGGCAGTTTTTTTAGAGATGACAACTTTCTCCAATGAAGTCTAGAGGAAACAGGAAATTTCAATGCCTCATACAAATTTGTGCAAAGAATGTCTAGATCTTGGGGCATCTGGGTGGCTGTCATTAAGCGTCTGCCTTAGGTTGTGATCCCAGGGTCCTGGGATCGAGCCCCACATCAGGCTCCCTGCTCAGTGGGAAGCCTGCTTCTCCCTCTCTACTCCCCCTGCTTGTGTTCCCTCTCTCTCTGTCAAATAAATAAAATCTTAAAAAAAAAAAAAAAGAATGTCTAGATCTTTATTAATCTTTATTAAATTATATCACTGAATTCTTGGCAATGATGAGAAAAACTAAATTTAAAGAAGTTAATTTATAATTATAATGACAGCCTCAATTTATTAAGAACTACTTATGGGCCATGTACAGCACTATTTAAATTGCCTACTTTACAGCAATCTTTCAAGATAACTAATCCTATTTCAGTGTTGCACATGAAAAACCAAGGTCCTGAAAAAGGTAATGTGCCCCAAATCACAAAGCCAATATTCACAGCTTTGAGATGAAATCTGTCTTATTCCAAGGCCATTGTTCTTTCTGTCACATCATATTGCCTTACAAAAGATAATTATTTTAGATTTCCTATTGTTCATTTTCTTTAAGAATCTCCCCATAATCTATATGGTTTTCTCTAAACTACCTAAAGTTCAGAGATCAGGGAAAATTATAAATTATAACATGAGATTGCAAGGTTGTTTGTGTAGCCTCAAATGCTGAAATGACCCAAAGTGAGGTGGATAGGAGCAGGAAGGAGCACTTGGTCTTTTCTTTCAGAAGACTGATTTTGATGTTGGGCAACTGGGGAGCATATTGATTCAAGTTAAGGTATTGCTGTTGTGGGATTTCAAGCAAAGGAATTCTTTATACATCAGTTGTTGAAAAGATAATGTATACTTGAAGATATTTGAAGAGGAAGAATTCCAAGCTCTTTGGAAAAATTTACAAGACGACCCATCTGTGGGTGTCTGTGGTGAACGATTGTAAAGCACTATTATGTAGTGGAATGTAGTAATATTTGAACCACAAGGGACATCTTTTTAAGATGTATGCATAAAGTTCTGCTGCAGCCCAAAGTATGATGGTGGTCTAGAGGATAATAATTTCTGCAACTGAGTTGTGATATGTTCTCATGCTTACTTTTGCCAAAATCAATTTTACTTGAAAATTAGAGTTGAGAAATTTCTCAGATGCCTAATACATTGTACCTTTCCATTCCCTCATGCTGCTCTTGGCCTGGGTTCACCACAGGAATATGATAAATATACTGCAGACCCTCCAAGGCAATAAGATTCTTTTCAGTCACTAGAAGATTGATGGTTTTTTTTTTTAATTGATATCTTTTTTAAAAAATTTCTAGTGTACTTAATCAACATAGCAGAAAAATTAGTTGGGAATTAAATCATATTTGGTTGTGTATACATGTAAAAGAGTTTGAATTTATTGGTCTTCAGAAAACGTTGCTAAATTACAGTAGAGGATTTATTTTAGAAGCTTTGATTTAAAAAAAAAAGTGTTCTGATGATCAGGAAGATAGAAAAATACCTTAAAACAAGTTGATGCAACTTACTCCCTCAGCCTGAAACTACTTCTGCATTCCAGAGATTTCTGGGAATGGTAGCCTCAATTAAATCACAAAAGATACTCCCTATTCTTCCAATTTATATTAAGATATACTTTTTTAGTGGGAAGGGATAAAACTTCCTTTAATACTAGCCTCTGAAATTCAACCATAGGGATAGCTCAAAGTAAACTTGACTATGGTACAGTGTCAGGGAAAGATAATTACATTTTGAAAGAAAATTATCCTGAAGAGAGAAGTTATGCCACGTATCAGTCAAAAATTTAACATTTAATTAGATATTATCTTATGGCTGAATCAGAAAGTTCCTTAGAAACCTGAAATGGTAATTGCAAATCAGAAATGACTGAGGATAAATCCCTCTAATCTGAGCAGGGGCTGAACCAGCAAAGACTTTCCACTGAGCTGAGATGAGCAAAGAAGATTGGAATACAGGAAGATAGGAACAAGTTAGGAAGCAGAGTATGCACCTAGTTGAGGCAAACAATATAAAATTTGAGGCTGTGGAGAGTCATTTCTTGGTCGTGGCAACAGAACATGGAGATAGACTGGGAGGTAAAAGCATAGAGTTGAGTGAGACAAATTCAGGACACCACTTTTCATGAGTATAGAAAACTTATTTTTTTTTAAGATTTTATTTATTTATTTGACAGAAAAAGAGACACAGCAAGAGAGGGAACACAAGCAGGGGGAGTGGGAGAGGGAAAAGCAGGCTTCCTGCAGGGCAGGTAGCCTCTAAGTAAAATAACATAAAATAACATGTATTTTCTATAGCCCAGACAGACTTTTAATGATGATTTTATTTTCAAATAAGCATCTGAATAAAAAATAATCTTCCAAAAAAAAATAATCCTCCATATACAGAAGGAACTAGAACTGTATAATGGTAAGATAATTGATGTATCATTTCAGAAACTTACAAATCTATGTCGCTCTCTGTATTGTTGACAAAAATCAAATATTTTTAATCATGTGTGTAAAATATATTGTTTCACCAGCAAATTCTTATATAAAACACTGTAAGCTACCACTTGAATCTAAAATGCAACATATAATAGTAGAGCCTTACCAAAAATAGGTGGTATTAAGTAACTGTTGTCTGCTCACATGGTAACAGCTATGTGTGTCTTATTGTTTCACTAAAATTAAAAGTCTTCGGGGTGTCCTCAGTTGGTTTCAGCTCAGGTTATGATCTCAGGGTCCTGGGATTGAGCCCTACATCACTCTGTGCTCAGCAGGGAGTCTGCTTGGGATTCTCCGTCTCCTTCTCCCTCTGCCCCCCCACCCCATTCTCTCTCTAAAATAAATAAATAAAGTCTTAGAAAAAAATAAATAAAAGTCTTGTATGTACAAATTAAAGTTCTACATGTATAAATTAAAGTCCTGTATTCAGGCATATTTTCTTTATTTTTTTAAAGATTTTATTTATTTATTTAAGAGACAGAGAGAGTGAGAGAAAGTGAGAGAGAGAACACAAGTGGGGTGAGGGGCAGAGGGAGAAGCAGACTCCCTGCTGAACAGGGAGCCCGATGTGGGGCTCGATCCCAGGACTCTGGGATCATGACCTGAGCTGAAGGCAGACGATTAACTGACTGAGCCACCCAGGTGTCCCCAGGCACATTTTCAATAAGAAAAAAACATAAGAGTAATGTCTGCCAGTATCTGCTTATCAGGATAATTAAAGTAACTCCATATTATTTAGTAATATGTATATATTTAATGTCATAAGGAAAGTTACTCAATATACTTTTAAGTGAAAAAATTTAATAACAAAGCAATTATGTGGAGTGGATGACAACACTGTGGGGAGGGGTATCTAGAGCAGCAATGACCAAGAGAACTTTCTATGCTGATAGAAAAAGAAGGGAAGGAAAACTTAATGAGAAGAAATCAGAGAGTGATACAAACCATGAGAGACTCTGGACTCTGGGAACCAAACTGAGGGCTACAGAAGGCAGGAGGGTTGGAGGATGGGTAACCTGGTGATGGGTACTAAGGAGGGCACATGTGGTGATGAGCACTGGGTGTTATAGGCAACTAATGAATTGTTGAACACTACATTAAAAACTAATGATGTACTTTATGCTGGCTAATTGAATATAATAATTAAAAAAAAAAAAGTTCTGTAACCTGCAGTGCCCAATGTGGTAATCACCAGCCACATGTGGCACTTGAGCACTTGACAATGTACCTAGTGTGACTGAGCAATATCCAAGTTCTTAAAGTCTTTAAAATTTATTTTTGCAGGATTATATATTCATTTAATCTTTTTACTTCTATGGTATCTCAATATTCTCAAATCCCTCTATATTTTTCTTTGTAACTAGGTTGTTTGCTTATATAGAATTTGAAATTACTCATCGCTTAGTAACTGGTCATTTTAAGGAAATAGGGAAAGGCACTTAGATATGTATTCAGGAATTAATTCATAAGATAGTTCTCATAAAATCAAGAACACTCTCTCAAAGCTAGAGTTTCTTCTAGTCTAGGTCTTCAGTTATGGCACAAAATATAGGATGTTGTATTTTATTACTCTTTCTTGCTCTTAACTTCATTTATTTCTTTCGCTTTCCACATATTCTTTTACTCCTTTCTCATCTTTTCTTTGCTTGCTTTTTCTTTTTATTGCATCATTTTCTTGTTATTTGATGCCATATAGTGGAATATGGTAAAAATATAAGGTCACCTTTAAAGTGAAAAATAAGGGGGGCGGAGCAAGATGGTGGAGGAGTAGGAGACCTGGATTTCGTCTCCTCTCAGGAATTCAGCTGGATAGGGATCAAACCATTTTGAACACATACAAACTCAACAGGAGATTGAAGAAAAGAAGAGCAACAACTCTCTCATCAGAAAAGCGACCACTTTCTGGAAGGTAGGACATGCGGAGAAGTGAATCTGAGGCGATATTCGGGAGGATAGACGGCGGGGGAGGGGCCTCCGTCGGCCGCTTCTGGCAAGTGATAGAACCACGGAGCACAAAGTCGGAACTTTTAAAAGTCTGCTCCGCTGAGGGACGTCACTCTGGTGGCTAAGCGGGGGGTGGAACCCTCCAGGACAGTGTGGTCTCAGGACCCTCAGGGTCACAGAAAGACCAGGGGTGCCTGAGTGTGGCAGAGCTCCCAGGTAACGGAGCAGGGAAGCCGGCTGCAGAGGTGGCGCCCAGGTGCAGGCTCTCAGCTCAGGGTTGCCATAAACCATGATCCGCGGAACAGTTGGGCCCCTGCTCCTCCAGCAGGGACCCAACAAGCTGCAGATCTGGGGAGACTCACCTTCCTCCCCCGGGAGGAGCCGCGCGGGAGTGCACCGCAGGGATCTGCTGGGTTTGGAGACTCCACCCGGGGTCGGGTGCCAGAGATAGAGGCGCGCGGTCACAGGCCAGGTGAGCACGGAGTGCGGCCGGAGACCGGGGAGACGGGAGTGACTGACGGCTTTTCTCTGGGGGGTCACTGAGGAGTGGGGCCCAAGTTCTCGGCTCCTCCAGGGCAGAGATTGGAAGGCCGCCATTTTCACTCTCCGCCTCCAAAGCTGTACGGAAAGGTCGCAGGGGACAAAAGCCCCGGAGAGCAAACCCGAGCAGATTACTTAGCCAGAAGGGGCCAAGGGCGGGGCAATTCCACCTCCGGCAGAGACATTTGGAAACCACAGCAACAGGCCCCTCCCCAGAAGATCAGCGAGAACAGCCAGCCAAGACCAAGTTTACCGATCAATGAGAACGGCAGAACTCCAGCGCTAGGGGACTACTGCACATAGAATTCACGGCTTTTTTACCATAATTCTTTAGTCTTTTAAAGTTAATTTTTTTTAACTGTCTTTTTGTCTTTTTATTTCTTTTTGAATTTTTCTTTTTCCCTTTTTCAACCAACATCTTATCAATCCCTTTTTAAAAAAAAAAAAAAAAACATTTTTATTTTTCATTTTTAGAGTCCTATTCTATCCCTTCATAGTAGTTACCCATATTTTTGGCTTATATATATAAGTTGTCCTCTCTTTAAAATTTTGAGATAGTTTCTTCTAACAGATTAAAATATACCCTAAATCTCTAGTATATGGTGTTTTCTGTTCCCCTGCCTGATCACAACCTCTCCCTTTTTTTTCTTTTTTCTTTTTTTAAATCCTCTTCTTTCTTTTTTCAAACAACTTCTTATCAATTCCTTTTATAAAATTTTTTATAATTTCCATTTTTACAGTCATATTCCATCCCTTCATCATATCAACCCTTATTTTTGTACATATATAAGTTTTTCTTTCTTTAAAATTTTGGGAGGCACTTTCTTCTAAAAGACCAAAATACACCCCAAATCTAGTGTGTGGCACTGATCTATATACCATATAGATCATATTTGATCACGTTCTGGTTTTTCTTTTGTTGTTGTTGTTTTGTTTTGTTTGTTTTTGTTTTTATCTTTTTCTTTTTTTTCTTTTTCTTTTTTCTCTCTTTCCCTTTCTTATCCCACTGCTTCAGGTCTTTTCTGATTTGTTTAGAGTATATTTTCTGGGGACGTGGTTACTCTGCTAGCATTTTGTTCTCTCATTAATCTATTCTCCTCTGCACAAAATGACAAGACAGAAAAAATCACCTCAACAAAAAGAACAAGAGGTAGTACCAACTGCCAGGGACCTAATCAATACGGACATTAGTACGATGTCAGATCTAGAGTTCAGAATCATCACTTTAAAGATACTAGCTGGGCTTGAAAACAATATGGAAGTTATTAGAGAAACACTTTCTGGAGAAGTAAAAGAGCTAAAATCCAACCAAGTAGAAATCAAAAAGGCTATTAATGAGGTGCAATCAAAAATGGGGGCGCTAAGTGCTAGAATAAATGAGGCAGAAGAGAGAATCAATAATATAGAAGATGAAATGATGGAAAATAAAGAAGCTGAGAAAAAGAGAGAAAAACAACTACTGGATCATGAGGGCAGAATTCGAGAGATAAGCGATACCATAAGACGAAACAACATTAGAATAATTGGGATCCCAGAAGAAGAAGAAAGAGAGAGAGGGCCAGAAGGTATAATGGAGCAAATTATAGCATAGAACTTCCCTAATTTGGGGAAAGAAACAGGCATGAAAATCCAGGAAGCACAGAGAACCCCTCTCAAAATCAATAAAAATAGGTCAACTCCCCGACATCTAATAGTAAAACTTACGAGTCTCAGAGACAAAGAGAAAACCCTGAAAGCAGCTCTGGAGAAGAGATATGTAACCTACAATGGTAGAAACACTAGATTGGCAACAGACCTATCCACAGAGACCTGGCAGGCCAGAAAGGACTGGCAGGATATATTCAGAGCACTAAATGAGAAAAATATGCAGCCAAGAATACTCTATCCAGCTAAGCTGTCATTGAAAATTGAAGAAGAGATAAAAAGCTTCCAGGACAAACAAAAACTAAAGGAATTTGCAAACACAAAACCAGCCCCACAGGAAATCTTGAAAGGGGTCCTCTAAGCAAAGAGAGACCCTAAAAGCAACATAGACCAGAAAGGAACACAGACAATATATGGTAACAGTCACCTTACAGGCAATACAATGGCACTAAATTCATATCTTTCAATAGTTACCCTGAATGTAAATGGGCTAAATGCCCCAATCAAAAGACACAGGCTAACAGACTGGATTAAAAAACAAGATCCATCGATATGCTGTCTGCAAGAGACTCATTTTAGAACCAAAGACATCCCCAGATTGAAAGTGAGGGGGTGCAAAACCATTTACCATGCTAATGGACACCAAAAGAAAGCTGGGGTGGCAATCCTTATATCAGACAAATTAGATTTTAAACCAAAGACTGTAATAAGAGATGAGGAAGGACACTATATCATACTTAAAGGATCTATCCAACAAGAAGATCTAACAATTGTAAATATCTATGCCCCTAACATGGGAGCAGCCAATTATATAAGGCAATTAATAACAAAAGCAAAGAAACACATTGACAACAATACAATAATAGTGGGGGACTTTAACACCCCCCTCACTGAAATGGACAGATCGTCTAAGCAAAAGATCAACAAGGAAATAAAGACTTTAAATGACACACTGGACCAAATGGACTTCACAGACATATTCAGAACATTCCACCCCAAAGCAACGGAATACACATTCTTCTCTAGTGCCCATGGAACATTCTCCAGAATAGATCACATCCTAGGTCATAAATCAGGTCTCAACTGGTACCAAAAGATTGGGATCATTCCCTGCCTATTTTCAGACCACAGTGCTTTGAAACTAGAACTCAAACACAAGAGGAAAGTCGGAAAGAACTCAAATACATGGAGGCTAAAGAGCATCCTACTGAAGAATGAATGGGTCAACCAGGAAATTAAAGAAGAATTAAAAAAATACATGGAAACCAATGAAAATGAAAACACAACTGTTCAAAATCTTTGGGATGCAGCAAAGGCAGTCCTAAGAGGAAAGTATATAGCAATACAAGCCTTTCTCAAGAAACAAGAAAGGTCTCAAGTACACAACCTAACCCTACACCTAAAGGAGCTGGAGAAAGAACAGCAAATAAAGTCTAAACCCAGCAGGAGAAGAGAAATAATAAAGATCAGAGCAAAAATCAATGAAATAGAAACTAAAAGAACAGTAGAACAGATCAACAAAACTAGGAGCTGGTTCTTTGAAAGAATTTACAAGATTGATAAACCCCTGGCCAGACTTATCAAAAAGAGAAGAGAAATGACCCAAATCAACAAAATCATGAATGAAAGAGGAGACATCACAACCAACACCAAAGAAATGCAAACAATTATAAGAACATATTATGAGCAACTCTATGCCAGCAAATTAGATAACCTGGAAGAGATGGATGCATTCCTAGAGATGTATCAACTACCAGAACTGAACCAGGATGAAATAGAAAACCTGAACAGACCTATAACCACTAAGGAAATTGAAGCAGTCATCAAAAATCTCCCAAAAAACAAAAGCCCAGGGCCAGATGGCTTCCCAGGGGAATTCTACCAAACATTTCAAGAAGAATTAATACCTATTCTTCTGAAACTGTTCCAAAAAATAGAAACGGAAGGAAAACTTCCAAACTCATTTTATGAGGCCAGCATCACCTTGATCCCAAAACCAGACAAAGACCCCATCAAAAAGGAGAATTACAGACCAATATCCCTGATGAACATGTATGCAAAAATTCTCACCAAAATACTAGCCAATAGGATCCAACAGTACATTAAAAGGATTATTCACCATGACCAAGTGGGATTTACCCCTGGGCTGCAAGGTTGGTTCAACATCTGCAAATCAATCAATGTGATACAATACATTAACAAAAGAAAGAACAAGAATCATATGATCCTCTCAATAGATGCAGAAAAAGCTTTTGACAAAGTACAGCATCCTTTCTTGATCAAAACTCTTCAGAGTATAGGGATAGAGGGTACATACCTCAATATCATAAAAGCCATCTATGAAAAACCTACAGCAAATATTATTCTCAATGGGGAAAAACTGAGAGCTTTCCTCCTAAGGTGAGGAACGCGTCAGGGATGTCCACTATCACCACTGCTATTCAACATCGTATTGGAAGTCCTAGCCACAGCAATCAGATAACAAAAAGAAATCAAAGGCATCCAAATTGGCAAAAAAGAAGTCAAACTCTCACTTTTTGCAGATGATATGATACTTTATGTGGAAAACCCAAAAGACTCCACCCCAAAACTGCTAGAACTCATACAGGAATTCAGTAAAGTGGCAGGATATAAAATCAATGCACAGAAGTCAGTGGCATTCCTATACACCAACAATAAGACAGAAGAAAGAGAAATTAAGGAGTCGATCCCATTTACAACTGCACCCAAAACCATAAGATACCTAGGAATAAATCTAACCAAAGAGACAAAGGATCTGTACTCAGAAAACTATAAAATACTCATGAAAGAAATTGAGGAAGACACAAAGAAATGGATAAACGTTCCATGCTCATGGATTGGAAGAACAAATATTGTGAAGATGTCAATGCTACCTAGAGCAATCTACACATTCAATGCAATCCTTATCAAAATACCATCCACTTTTTTCAAAGAAATGGAACAAATCATCCTAAAATTTGTATGGAACCAGAAAAGACCCCGCATAGCCAGAGGAATATTGAAAAAGAAGAGCAAAGCCGGCGGCATCACAATTCCGGACTTCAAGCTCTATTACAAAGCTGTCATCATCAAGACAGCATGGTACTGGCACAAAAACAGACACGTAGATCAATGGAACAGAATAGAGAGCCAAGAAATGGACCCTCAACTCTATGGTCAACTCATCTTTGACAAAGCAGGAAAGAATGTCCAATGGAACAAAGACAGTCTCTTCAACAAATGGTGTTGGGAAAATTGGACAGCCACATGCAGAAGAATGAAACTGGACCATTTCCTTACACCACACACAAAAATAGACTCCAAATGGTTGAAAGACCTCAATGTGAGACAGGAGTCCATCAAAATCCTAAAGGAGAACACAGGCAGCAACCTCTTTGACCTCAGCCGAAGTAACTTCTTCCTAGAAACATCGCCAAAGGCAAGGGAAGCAAGGGCAAAAATGAACTATTGGGACTTCATCAAGATAAAAAGCTTTTGCACAGCCAAGGAAACAGTCAACCAAACCAAAAGACAACCGACAGAATGGGAGAAGATATTTGCAAATGACATATCAGATAAAGGGCTAGTATCCAAAATCTATAAAGAACTCATCAAACTCAACACCCAAAGAACAAAGAATCCAATCAAGAAATGGGCAGAAGACATGAACAGACATTTTTCCAAAGAAGACATCCAAATGGCCAACAGACACATGAAAAAGTGCTCAATATCGCTCAGCATCAGGGAAATCCAAATCAAAACCTCAATGAGATACCACCTCACACCAGTCAGAATGGCTAAAATTAACAAGTCAGGAAACGACAGATGTTGGCGGGGATGCGGAGAAAGGGGAACCTTCCTACACTGTTGGTGGGAATGCAAGCTGGTGCAACCACTCTGGAAAACTGTATGGAGGTTCCTCAAAAAGTTGAAAATAGAGCTACCTAATGATCCAGCAATTGTACTACTGGGTATTTACCCCAAAGATACAAAAGTAGGGATCCGAAGGGGTATGTGCACCCCGATGTTTATAGCAGCAATGTCCACAATAGCCAAACTGTGGAAAGAGCCAAGATGTCCATCGACAGATGAATGGATAAAGAAGAAGTGGTATATATATACAATGGAATATTATGCAGCCATCAAAAGGAATGAGATCTTGCCATTTGCAACGACATGGATGGAACTGGAGAGTATTATGTTGAGTGAAATAAGTCAAAAAGAGAAAGACATGTATTATATGATCTCACTGATATGAGGAATTCTTAATCGCAGGAAACAAACTGAGTATTGTTGGAGTGGGGGGTGGGGTGGGAGGGATGGGGTGACTGGGTGATAGACACTGGGGAGGGTATGTGCTTTGGTAAGCGCTGTGAATTGTGCAAGACTGTTGAATCTCAGATCTGTACCTCTGAAACAAATAATGCAATATGTGTTAAGAAAAAAAAAAAGAAGAAGAAGAAGAAAAAGATAGCGGGAGGGGAAGAATGAAGCGGGGGAAATCGGAGGGGTAGACGAACCATGAGAGACGATGGACTCTGAAAAACAAACAGGGTTCTAGAGGGGAGGGGGGTGGGAGGATGGGTTAGCCTGGTGGTGGGTATTGAGGAGGGCACATTCTGCATGGAGCACTGGGTGTTGTGCACAAACAATGAATCATGGAACACTTCATCTAAAACTAATGATGTAATGTATGGGGATTAACATAAGAATAAAAAAAAATAAATAAATAAATAAAGTGAAAAATAAGGAAAATATAAGAGGAAACAAGATTAACACATTTAATTTTAGTTATGTTTTATGTACATAACTTTTTATACTAGTTTTAACTTATTGTTATTCCATATTGGCTATAAATAATGTAAAAATTATTTTTAAAAAACATAAGAAAATGGGCAACAAATTTGAAATAATGTTAATCAGTTCTCCAGATGTTTACACCCATAACCTAACAGCCTTCTATGAAACTTGTTGAGGGAGAAAATCTAAAATAATAAGTTATGCATATTAAAAGTTGCATAAACAGAGGAGTGGTTCAGAACTCCTTGATTTGTCATTCAACTCCCATTGAGAAAGGAAGTGAAAAAGGGAGGCTAATTTACTAAACAAGCATGTTCTAAGTGAGAGTCCATGTCAGGCACTGGTCTAGGCATTGGGGGTTGGGTAGTAAGCAGAACTAAGTCCCTTTATTAAGTGTACATTTTTTGGATGACTTTAAAAATATTGATGAAGCTGATATCTCAGTGAGTCTCATGAAATCCAAACTTATTTATTGACCATTACCCAGATACGTCATCCTTCAAGAGCTATTTGGCACACAAATGATGCTGTATAAGTTTTTGTTAATTATACATATATATATTATATATATATGGTGCAATAATATATATATATGCCCATTTTCTTATGTTTTTTTAAAATAATTTTTACATTGGGGCACCTGGGTGGCTCAGATGGTTAAGCGTCTGCCTTCGGCTCAGGTCATGATCCCAGGGTCCTGGGATCAAGTCCCACATCGGGCTCCCGGCTCAGTGGGGAGCCTGCTTCTCCCTCTGACCCTCTCCCCTCTCACGCTGTTTCTCTCTCGCTCGCTCTCTAAAAAATAAATAAATAAAATCTTTAAAAAAATAATAATATTTTTTACATTATTTATAGCCAATATGGAATAACAATAAGTTAAAACTAGTATAAAAAGTTATGTACATAAAATATAACTAAAATTAAATGTGTTAATCTTGTTTCCTCTTATATTTTCCTTATTTTTCACTTTAAAGGTGACCTTATATTTTTACCATATTCCACTATATGGCATCAAATAACAAGAAAATGATGCAATAAAAAGAAAAAGCAAGCAAAGAAAAGATGAGAAAGGAGTAAAAGAATATGTGGAAAGTGAAAGAAATAAATGAAGTTAAGAGCAAGAAAGAGTAATAAAATACGACATCCTATATTTTGTGCCATATATATGTATATATATAATTATATACACACACGCACATATATATGTCATAATAATGGCTGGATGAGTCATTTCTTTTTTTTTTTTTTTCATTTTAGTACAGTAGGTTTTCAACTTCTCTACTTTAGAATTCTGCACTATGAATTAAAAATAATTGTCTTCTCATATGCCTCATAGATATTTCTTTAGGGACTAGTGTCCATCTCAGTGAAACAGTTTACAATAAGTTAAATATAGCTAACAGTAGAATTGCATAGTAATAGAGAATTTGAAAGTCACTACACTGTTTGTGGTCTCCTTTTGTTAAAAATGCCAAGTTTTGCTTGACTTCAATTCAAAACCATACACCTCTTTCAAAATTTCACATGACTTTTTTCTCAAATACTGCCTTCCTAATATGCCTAATTCTTTGTTTTTTTATAGTATAAATTACTAATATTCCCCCAAAATATGAGATATCCAAGTCTAGAATACCTACTCATTTTCCAAAGATCTCTTTTAGAGTTAGTTCATAAAGACAATTATCTGTTCAGCCACATTAAAGTATAACCTAAAAGGTTTTGCAGAAATTAATAGGCTCCTTAAAAAATTTACCCAGATTCTAAAATTTCAAAAGACAGATTACATCCTTACCTGAAAATGTCTCCTGGAATTTTATGTTTAAATGGCTCTTTCTACAACAAGAAGTAAATATTGTCAAATAGACAAAGAATGTTGGAGAAAAGTTAAAGAACACATAGTTCAATACAGGTTAGGCCCTACTTGGTTTTTGGGAAATTTTAAGAATGATTTCTGAAAGTTTGCCTAGAATTTCAGAGATGTCATTAAGATATTTTATAAAATAGTAAGTTTGTCATTTCATTCTGATAGAAAACCTTTTTTTTTTTTTCAATCTATATTAAACACAGAGCAAGTTCAGGCTCACTGGTGGACTTAGGCCTCCTATAGAATTATATTTTTCCATAAGACTTAGGAAAGAACAGATTTTAAAAACAGTATGCAAAAGAAACATTCATTGTTATACTCCTAAGTATCTCTTTGCACTTAGAGTGTCTATCTGCAAACTACATTATTTCATTTAATGGAATATTTAACACAGAGTCTCAATAGGTCTCCGACTCATATTTTACTTTAATTTTGATACTTACAATGTACAATCATTTCCTTTATTTATAACTAGCCTTTTTAAAGATATCAAAGTCTGACAAATTTTGGATTGTAATACATTTTTAGTATTAATGGTGGCATCAAACATTTACTCATTTTGCTCTGTTAAGTCTTCAGTCACAAATTCTAATCATAATGTCCATACCTAACCCACTTTTCCCGATTCTCTAACTTAAACTAAGGTTGACAAATCTAAATAGAGTCTCCTTTTGGTTTAAGCTCTTAGGCCTACATTGTGTTTCTGTCACAAGAATGATGGTAAGAGGGACTAATTAAAAGTCCAATGAATGTGCCAGGGTTAAAATCACAGATTCTGCTCATTAACAGTCATTTACCTAAGGATATTTCCAAAGAATTCTTTCAATGTCTGAAAAGAACAAAAAATGAAAGGGGGAGGAAGAAATAAGTTGAGAAAACCATTTATAAATATTTATATTTGAAGTATGATTTTTAAAAAATCACTGATACCATCCATGGAGGAATCCAATTATAAGTAGAATTTCAAATACTGGTTTTTTTCATCATGTGTGCCTGTGTATTTTTGTGTATGTATGGATGTTTGTGCGTGTTTTAAAGGGGGATATCCTCTCTAAATCTAAAGAGCAGAAAAAGAAAGAGGAAAAAAAAATCAGAGCCATTTTGTTAATTGCCGTTTTCCTGCTGTTTCCATGGTAATACTGGCTGTCAGACTGCAGAGTGACAGTCCAACAATTCACACACTACACCCTTTCAAGCACAATGAATGGCTGTGAAAGAGTCCGAACAGGCACCATTCAGGAAACATGTGATATCTACTCAATGCACTACCTTTCATCCACATTTTCCAAATTGTAGTTAATTTAATTCTAAACAAATAGCTAAGGGGTACAAATGAGGATTAGAAGGAAAAGAACATCTTGAGCTCTAATGGGGGTGGTTTGTGTGAAGAACAATACAGCACTTTCTTCTGTTGCCAAGAAGGCTGGATGTAAAAATGCATTTTCCCTCTTCATCTAAGGTCTTCATTTAAACTCTATATCAACAATGAGAACCATGATAGAAAATTTCTTGGCAAAATAGTTTATGTAGGTTTTGGCTTTACATTTGGAAACACATTTGATACAGTACGAAATAATTTCATTTACTATGAAATAAAACATAACATCAGACATTTTATTGACATTTAGAAGCTATCAGTTTTTGTAAGGTTACATTTTCTTCAATTTTTAACATCCTTCAAGGTTCAGGATAAGAAAAACAGTGAACTATAAAGTCCCTATAACAAAATACAAGGAACTGTCTTTATTCAGTCTAGAGTTGCATGTGATTTTTGTATTTAGATATCAACTAAGTAGGCCATGGTCATTTGAAAAACAAAAAGAACAAGAAAAGTAAAATGGTGTCCCTACATATAATTTCATATTATTTAAATGAAAGAATCATGGAAGAATCATCTCCCACATTCATTTTTCAGATTCTGTCTCAGAAATACCAATCTTAAATTTTATATTCAATATTGCAATTATACCTATAAGCATATTTGCATTTCCTCTACTACATTTAACTTTTTAAGAGACTACTCTTATTTATGTTTACTGATCCAAGAAAAAGGAATCCAAATGAATCTGCTAATAATTCTTCATCCTCATTTCAACATAGTTCTGTTTCAAATAAGAGCACATCCATAAATTTATCTTCACTGCTAATGATTACATAATATATTTTCAATCTAAGTGAGTTATTTAAGTGGTTATCACATTGGTTTTCAGAGTTTTTATGATTTTTGACTCTATAGTAGTTTCAGAAGAATAGACTTTTATTCAGTTCCAGTTTATCAGCTATAAAATAATCTATAAAGAAAGAAGACTTGTAATGACTTTAGTTTCTGAGTGGATCAGTCTTAGGGCTAAAGTATGAACAGTCCTAAATCTTTTTGGAAATTTAAATGATACCAGGATCATAGTATTTCAGATGTTTGACATAGGTCTTAAAATTCTTTCTTTTTTACTCATTTCTTCTGATTTTTTTCTCTAATGTTGAGGACCTTAAGGTTGACAATCTACAGTTGTTGAAATATGCAGGACACTTTCCTCATGTATAAGAGCTGGTATCAGATGTTACCTTGTGAAAAAGCCATCTTTGATGCAGAGAATCGGGTAGGAAGCCACTACTTTTATTATTTCTAAAAATTTTGATATTTTAGATGAAATCTTGATGGTTTTCTTGTGAAAGGGGTAGAAATGGACACTTTTAGTGTAAATGGTTATGTTTAGCTTCTAGGAGCCTGATATTATCATTTCAAGGCTGGGACTCAAAAACATCTAGCACTGGGCATCTCACTGTCAGAGTTCTACAGACAGATCACCCTCCATTCATGCTCCTACCACCCTCAATTTTGTTTACTTGTTTTCAAGCCTGCATTCCTATGGAACTAAAATATACCTTGGAGATTTTGAGAGAAGTCAGTAAAACCTATGTGGTTATCAGTGCCAAGCCCACTCCTGTGTGCTACTGTATATCTTAGGGGAAGAGTAGAGGGCAGAGGAATTGAAATATTAATATTATTTTTAAACCCATAAATTGAAAATAATCCTATTTTTTAGTAAATTTCCAAAAAAATGTTAAGTACTTAGAAGTAGTCTAGGAAGGAAAAGTCACAGGTAAAAGATAATTACTTCAAAGAAAGTTTTACGGTGTCTGAAGAAAGCTCACTATCAACAGTTACTTTGGGAAAAGAGGCTAGTGTCTTGATAATGGTGCTTATCCAGCTACACTACGACTATCCATATGCCTTAGTACTATCTCCCAGGAACTTTCTTTTCAGGAAATGAAATTTTCCTGGACTAGATTTTAAATTTAAAAAAATCAATAATGACATCATTTTTCACAAACACAAGAAGAAAACAATAGGGAAGTATAGGAATAATCCCTATAGCAGATTGGAGTTTCTCACTGTGGTAAGCAGTAGTTTTTCTCCCAAAAGAACAAATCATCATATTATTCTACAGAGGATACACTGATCCAAGGAATCTTCCAGACCCACGAATGGATAGAGTGAGTTGGGAAACTCTTGAAATAGTATGGCACATGGAAGATGTATTTGTCTAAGTGAATTATTCTGAGGAGAGGGTCACAATTTCATCTAAATCTCAAAAGGTGACATTACCCAAAAGTGTGGACATCACTAGTTTGCAGAGTTTTAAGAACCTTAGTGTTACCATCAGTGTATTACATGTGATTTCTTTAATCTACATTTCCCAGAGGGACTGAAAACTCTACTCCCATAAAAATTAACAAACTTTTCACTTAGTCCAGTAAGTTTCTTAAAAACAAAAACCTATGGTATTTGTCATGTATTTGTTAGGAACAAGTGTTCTTGACCTTTTTCTCACACTTGGTCCAAATAAAGAGAAAAGTCACTAAACTCAGAAGCTTTCCAATAAGTTGATGGTAATTCACAAGTGACTTCACTAGGTTTTTTTGTTTGTTTTTTATTAATACCATTGAGCTTACACAAAAGTGACACTGAGAATGAAGACTTACTGTCTTTTTTTTTACTTTGGGGCACAAATATGATTCTCTAATTTTACAATGTCACTCTTCTCAGAAATGGACCTTTTGGCCTATTTAAACCTTATTTTGAGACTAATAAAGAACAGCTGAAAATCTTCATCTTTAGAAAACATGGAGGATAAAAACAGGAATGAATCACACAACATTGTCATTATGGGCATATTAACTCCCTATAAGAGGGAAATATGGGTCCTTTGGACTATGTCAAATGCTCCAGCAGACTGCCCAAACAGCAGATGTTTGTGAATTTAACTTGTCATCTTTAAAGACAGCATCTAATTGTTTTCCTTCTTTCGGGCAACAAATAGCTTTTAGCAAGGAAGGTCAATGTTATTCAAATTCCTTCTATCAACAAAATGTTGATATTTTTATTTCATTTTAGAGGAAGATCAATTACCATTGGTCTTGGTAGCCACGTATCTATGTTAAAAGAAGTTAAAAGAAGAACTATGTTAAAAGACTATGTTAGACTACTATTTAAGACTACTTTTAACTATGTTAAAAGAAGAACTATTAATGATTTTCTCTTACCTGAACATCTAATTACCAAATGATACTATCAACAAAAACATGAGATGGAGAACCACAAACTCCAAATTTGCCCTTTTGGTGGTAATATAGTTTTGAATACCTCTATACAAAATAGAGTCTCTAAGCTGACTTTTTTTCAATAATAATTTTGAATATTTCCTTTCATATACCAACATTCTGCTAGTCAACTCTTGGTTATTTAGGTTTTTATTTTCCATGCAGTTTGTTGTTCTCCGCAATTCAAACATTCCGCCAATCTTTAGAAAATAAATAAAATAGAATGAAACAAAAATCTGTTGAAGTTTCTATATTACTCTAATTGCTGATGAGGAACAAATTTGAAAAGTAGTCTGGAGTGAAAATTTTACAATATCGATTTACTTCATTAACAATCTTGTTCCTTCCAAGAAACACATACATGGGTTTTTCATTCTCTAGCCAAGGTTCTAAGTGTTTTGCACACTTCAGCTCAATTACTCTTCATAATAACCTCTTGAGATGGATGCAATGATTATCCATTACATAAGTAAAAAAAGATTTTCAAACCTGAAGTAATGTATTCAAGGTCACAAAGCTTGTAAATCATACTGCCAGGATTTGAAATCAGGCAGTGTATCTCAAAAGTTCTGAGCTTGTAAACCAAAATTTTTTTTTACCTCCTATTTAACTCTATTATCATTCTCTGTCTTAATATTTGTTTTTTACTAAATTAAGGTAATTTATTTAGCTTTCTTTGGATTGTATTAATGTGTCTTTTTTCATCACTTAATAGTCAACATTTCTTTGTTCTTATGTTTTAGATATACCTTTTAAAAATAGCATGTTGCTGGATATTTTTAAACAAATCTGATCATTTATGTATTGTAATTGGCAAATTGAATTATTAACAATTATGATGACTGACTAATGGTATACTTAGATTTATCTTTATCTTTTTTTTTTTTAAGATTTTTTATTTATTTATTCATGAGAGACAGAGACAGAGAGAGAGAGAAGCAGGCTCCCAAGGAGCAGGGAGCCCGATGCGGGACTCGATCCCAGGACCCTAGGATCATGACCTGAGCCGAAGGCAGACGCTTAACCATCTGAGCCACCCAGGCGCCTGATTTATCTTTACTTACTTTGAGCTTTATGTATGTCTTGTTTTTCATAGCCTTGTTTTCTTTGTTATTTCTTGCTTTGTTTTTTTTTCTCTTTCTTTTTTTTGTTATTTCTTGACTCTAGTTTGCTTTTTATATTTTATCTTTTTAAAAAGCATGGCAATTTATATATTGTGATTTTAATTTTTTATATAAATAATATTTGCTTAGGTTTACTTATTATCATTTCCTTTGCACTCTACTCTCCCTACACCTAAGTTGCATTCTTTGTTTCTTTCTGAAATATATCATTCAGAAGTTCTGTTTGTGTTGGTCTGTTGGTGGTAAACACTCTCAGTTTTATCATTCCATTATCTTGTCACTTTTGTTGTTTTTGAGAAGTATACTAACAATTTATTTTAAGAAACTTTAAAAAGATATACATTAACATGCATGAAAAGTTTTGAACAGCATATAACAATATATAATTGTAAGAGGCTGTTCAATATTGATGTCTCGATGAATGATGTATCATCACCCACTTTTCCTAAATTAGTTCACCAGTTTACTTACATAAGAGAAATGGTTGTAAATAACAATAATAATATGTAAAAATAAAAATAACTATAATAATTGGGTGTTTATTCTTCCAGGCACTCTTGTAAGGCCTTTTCAGACATCAGTTAATCATCACTGTGATGTGTCTAGGTATAATTTTTTTCTTAATTCTGCTTTAGTTGTGAAGTCCCTCTTTAACTTGTGGGTTCTTGTTTTTAATTTATTTTGCAAAGTCCCTGCCATTCTCTTTCAAATATTTTTTTCTGTCACATTTTTTTAAGCTCCACTAACACATATGTTGAACCTTTTAATATATCCCTTGCTTTTTTAAAAATAATTTTTTCTACCTTTTAGGCTTTTTGAATCCCAGTGTGTGAATTTCTTCTGATATATCTTTGAGTTTACTAATTTTCTCTTCCGTTGTTGTCAACGTCTAGTGCGTTGGGGTCCCTGGGTAAGGGTCTACGAAATCACCAGGACACAGGGGATGCAGAGCAAAGGCAGCACTTGCAACTGCATACTGCCGTTTATTTCTCACATAGCTATATACTCGCAGAGATCAGATAAACATAACAATGTATACTTAAAGTATCAAGCCAACATCTGTGAAGTGAAATATACACGAAATGCAATAAGAACAAAATACATCCTGTTTATGCTTGCAGAATAAAGAATTCTCTTAGCCATCCTTCCTTTGGAGACAACATGTTCTTTGTCTTTAGAAAGAACACTTCTGTTTAGAGAGATACACTTTAAGCTAGGCAAGAGCCACTTCCTGCTGATCCAGGCATTTAGAACTTGCAACATGAGATAAGGGGAAGAGAACATTTTCTCCTCCTGGCCTAGGCCTGCCTGGCCGACCTTAACCTCAGTGCAGTCCTCAAATGACCCTGGCCTGCAAGGGGTCTACAAGCCTACACCATCTCAAGTTGTGTACAGTCTCCTAATAAAAACATCTACTGGGTTATCAAGTTCAATGATTGCATTTGAAAGCTCCAAATGCCTGTTTTAGTTTTGTTTTTATGATCTATTTCTTCTCTTGGTTTTAAATTGTGTGAAGTTGTATCCTGATTTTATTGGGAATTTTACTGAACTCTAGATTGGTCTATGAGGAAATTATAAGATGCAGATCTGAATGTTTTCTTCCATAGAGGATTTACTATTACTTCTGCGAAGCAGTTAGGATAGGTGCAGATTAATTTAATACTAATGAGGGCTGATCCAGAGCAGGACTTCTGAATTTTCAAGAGCTGATCTATTTCTGAATCACTCCAATTAGTTGCATATCGCCCTTTCAGGGGTCCCAGCTGAGCTTGTGGTGTTAAAATGTTCCCTTATCCTTCATGATCTCTGAAATCCAAGTTTTGGCCTCATAACTCCCTAGGACTTTTGAAAGCTCTGCCAGATTTTCAACCTTTCAGAAGCCTCATCAAAAATCAAAATATCTGAAGAGGAAAAGCAACACAGAATGTAGGGCTCACATTACCAAACATAGCTCCAGAATCTTGTCCTCACAACCCACAGATCCACAGGTATTCACTAATTTGTTAGCTCTCTGATGCTTTCAAACACACACACACACACACACACACACACACATGCGTGCATGCACGCACACCTCTGCATTTTGGTCTATGTTCTTAATTACAATACATGATTTAATGCCTGACTGGCCTAACATAGGACAGTCAACACACTGAAGAGAGATATATTTTTTAAAGAACTTATTCTGTTTCAGGTACTCTTTTAAGTACCTATATATATTATGATACTAGTTAGTAAAATCCCTAAGAAATTACATTTTACAAATGAGTATAGAGACATCAAACAACTTGTAAAAATTTGCATATCTGTAAATGGTAAAGTCAAGATTAAAAGCCAAGTTTGTATGAAAGATAACATTATTATTTTATTGTCTTCTTTATACTAATACTCTCTGTTCTTTCTGTTTTCTTTTCTTTTTCATTTCTTCCCCTCATTTTCACTCAATCTCTCCCTTCCTCTTTCTCTCCCCCTTCCTTTTTTTTTTCTTTCTTTAATCTAAGGATAAAACATGATCTAACAACATTTTCAGCCTAGATTCTGACTAGCTAGAGTACCAACACAGGTGAGGCTGTACATTATGATGACACTGGCTATTTGATAAATTAGTATAAGGGGAGGCTAACTCTGCTACACATCATCTTTACACCATCTCAATTGTTCTCCAGTAAGATCCCTTAATGATACATGTCTTTTTTCTTTCTTATGTCCTGGTGTCCCAATTTGCCACAAATCTCTCCTCCACTTCTCACGATCCTCTTTTCTCCGACCTTAGACACTAAAATTTCATCTTTTATTGGGAACTGTATCCACTTCCTAAATGTATCTATAATTGCAATTTTGCCAGACTCCAATCCATTCTCCAAACTGCAGCCAGACTGATCTTTCTAAAAAGTAAAACTTTTCATGATATATCCACCGAAAACCTTCAGTGGCCTTATATATCCCTCAGGGCCATCCTCAGCAGGGAACAGAAAGCATTTTGTGGTCTAGCCCCTTCTCACTTGTTAGCTTCTCTGCACATTTTCCACAGCTCTTTAACATGTCATGTTCTCTTCGTTATATTTTTTAATTTTCACATATTGTTTTCTCTCTTTGTAATTGGAATGTCTTTATCCCTTCCTGTTTTATCTTTGATAACTCCTCCCTTTTAGTATCAATTTAGTCATGATTTCCTCCAAGAAGGTTTTTCTAATCACTAATGACAAAATTTTTACATATTTCCATATATCTCTGTGCAGTCCATATTATCAGCTCACTGATCATATTGTCCTGTAGTTTCCTATTCACTCCTTTGTTTACTAATTCCATTGTACCTCACAATCAACTTGACATGGAGAGGGCCCTCATTAAATGTTTATTTAATAAATGACTGAATAAATGAATGATAAGAAAATAAAGTTGCAACAAAATGCAAGAAAAACTAATACATATTTATATGCAATATTTATATACATATTTATATATATTTATATAATACTAATTTATATGCAAGAAAAACTTATACTTGCAAACACACATATATACTAGTAAAATAATTGGAAGACTACATAGCACAATATTTATAATAGTTATAATAAAAATGTATGTATGAGTTGCCGGTATAATTCAATCAATCACGTAAAAGAGATTATAAGTGTTACTCCTAATTTTATCACAACTGGATAGACTCATAGCATCTGAAATTTCAGGTGCTTTTGCATGTCACTTTCTTGAGTGGTATTTTGATACCAGAATTTGAGCCTTAATTTGATTATGGAATCAAATTATGCTCAACAATTGTGTATTAAATTCCTGTTATGTTGTTATCACTTAACTAGGTGCTATGATAGAAAGGAACAATTTTACAACTGTTTTTGAGTTACTTACAAACTTTTGAAGAGAAAAAAACATTAATATATATACATAAGACTTGAAATTTTTTGATCAGGTAATCAGGAACTGTATATATACTTGTTTGTAAAATATTCAAGGTTGGGGGGATAGGGTAACTGGGTGATGGGTCTTAAGGAGGGTTTGTGTTGTGATGAGCACTGGGTGTTATACACAACTAATGAATCGTTGAACACTACATCAAAAACTAATGATGTACTATATGTTGGCTAACAACATAATAATAAAAAAAATTCAAGGTTGGACTTTATATATTTTAATGCCTCTTGCATTCTACTCCTCTTGCATCAGTTCTTTCTGTTTTACTATACTTATTTTTGAGGCATAAATCCAACACTTAAAAAGAACTGAAAAACCTTTAAGGGTTAAACTATTGTTTGGCTGAATGTCTCCATCAAGAGCATCACCAAGTGGCCACACACTTAGACTTGAATACCTACAGTAATGCTAACTGCAGGTTTCACAAGCTCTTACCACTCTGCACTTTCTCCTGTGGTTTCCAATCACATCAAGAACAAGTCCAATCCCTCTTCCCCTGCTGACTAGTGAATATCTGAGGATAAATACTTTGTTACTTCTGAATCGTCTTTTTACTGCTATTTAAAAATCCTTAATCTGGGGCACCTGGGTGGCTCAGTGGGTTGAGCATCTGCCTTCAGCTCAGGTCATGATCCTGGGGACCTGGGATTGAGCCCCGAGTGGGGCTTTCTAGCTTGGTGGGTAATCTGTTTCTCTTTCTGCCCCTCCCCCTGTGCATTCTCTCTGTTGCTCTCAAATAAATAAAATCTTTAAAAAGAAATAAATAAAAAATTAAAATCCTTAATCTAATCTGGACAGGGATTAACCAGTTTGGCTTTATGGAATCATATAAAAGTGTATATATCTCCAAAATAAAATTTTCCCTCTTAGACTTTGGCCTGTTTTTATTTACCACTTATCAAAATATTTTATTGGTCCCTAATTATTATATATTTATATTATGCATTTATATTATATATTAATATTATATATTGCATATTGTATTATACAAATTATATATTAATGTTAATTAATATATATTACATTCACCTAATACTGACAATGATTTTTTATTTTTATTTTTTTATTTTTTATTTATTTATTTTTAAGATTTTATTTATTTATTTGAGAGAAAGAATGAGAGAGAGAGCACATGAGAGGGGGGAGGGTCAGAGGGAGAAGCAGACTCCCTGCCGAGCAGGGAGCCCAATGCGGGACTCGATCCAGGGACTCCAGGATCATGACCTGAGCCGAAGGCAGTTGCTTAACCAACTGAGCCACCCAGGCGCCCCTGACAATGATTTTTTAAATAAGTACTGTAATTATTCTCATAGTACAGATAAAGAAACTGATGTACCAAGAAGTGAAATGACTTTCCTGAGGTCACACAATGTGTAATAACGGATTTGAAATTTGAGACCAAAAAGTTTGTTTCTGGAGTCCCTCTATATGAAATAGTGTCATTCATAATACAATCACAATACAGTGACAAGTGTGTAGCTTGTTATTCTCTCTCTGTGATAGTCACAGTATATCAAGGGATTTGTGCCCATACAGCCACAAAGCTAGGGTGAACATTACCAAAAGTTTCTTCTGGCAAGCTCTACTAAACAACACACTACTGTCACCTAGCATCTACTTTTTTAAAAATTGTAATTCAATTAAATTACGTCTTACATAATTTTTGTATTTTTCAAGAAATTACTAAATCACTCAGTGATATATTTTATACTTAAATATAAAAATACATATTCTATTTTGAAATATAACTATATTTTATAAACTATAACTAAAATATAACTTTAACCTAAACATAACAAAATGTTTTAAAACATAACTATTTTAATTTTAAAAATCTGTATTTAAATATGAAACATTTAAATAAATACACTAAGAAAAGGTGAAGACAGTCTTTTTTAATGAAGTATTACAATTTTGGGAATATTGCTTGTTAAGTCTATTAATTTAGTGAGTTAGCGTACAGAGACAAAATAATATATTTCCTACTTATGTTAAAATGTGCTATTTGTTTTGAAGTTTGAAAGAAATGAGAGAGGCAATTGGGAAACTTTGTCATGCTATCTTACAGTGAAAATTGGATTTTTTTTCCATTATTGAGCCTTAAAATAAATATAATGGTTTTCCTCCTTAATATCCAGTGGAAGAAGTTCAGAAACTGAACTAGAGATAATTATGTCCTTGGCAGGGGTAGAGTGACACCATGTGGAGTAAAACAAAACACAGCTACTCCGCTAGGCTGACACTGGCTCTCCCCAGAAGAGCACAACTTGAAAAGAGAGGAAAACATAATAAAAAATAAATAAATAAATAAATAAATAAAATAAAAATAGAACTACCCTAAAAAATAAGAGGAAACCAAAGATTGACTTTTCAAGTAAGTCATCTAATTTTCCTAAATTCTTCTTAAAATTCTTCATTAAGAATATGAATGTGTTCAAGTCAGCTAACAGCAAAGAAGGCTTATGCAGTTAGAGTAGAATATGTAGCATTTTATAAGAAATCTTTTATACTCTAAATAGAAAATAAAATTTATGGTAAGATATTATGATTCATATTCATCTGAGTAAATGTATATTTAATATATATATAATCTATATTTTAATTTAAATTCAATTAGTCAACATATAGTACATTATTAGTTTCAGATGTAGTGTTCAATGATTCATCAGTTGTGTATAACACCCAGTGCTCATCATATCACATGCCCTCCTTAATGCCCATCACCCAGTTACCCCATCCCCCTACCCACCTCCCCGTCCGCAACCCTCAGTTTGTTTCCCAGAGTCAAGAGTCTCTCATGGTTTGTCTCCCTCTCTGATTTCTTCTCATTCAGTTTTCCCTCCCTTCCCCTATGATCTTCTGCACTATTTCTTATGTTCCACATATGAGTGAAACCATATGATAATTATCTTTCTCTGATTGACTTATTTCACTTAGCATAATACCCTCCAGTTCCATCCACATCGATGTAAATAGTAGGTATTCATCTTTTCTGATGGCTGAGTAATATTCCATTGTTATATATAGACTCTCTTATTTAACGCACATACACACACATTATTTTATCCATACTTGTATCTAGAAATTTCAGTGATCTAAGAACATTTGCAATAGAAGTCACAGCTTAAATAATTACTGAATATACTTTATTCTCAAATACTTTTTAGAAAAATTCAGAACAATACATTTTATATTGAGTCCACTAACCTAAATGAATTGCTCCCACAAGGAGAAGCCAGGAAATCACTGGCTAATGTGTACATTTGAGATGGCATTTGGAGAAAACAATTTGGTTAAAACTTTTTTTTTGAAGAAACTTGTATGTAGCAATGGGATTTACATATATTGTTAATTTTTTTCCATTTGTTCATTTACTCAACAAATATTGATAGAACATATATTACATTGTAGGTACTGTGAGAAGTGTTAAACACCTCTGTAAGGTAGAAATCTTTGCCCATGACTTACTGGCAGTATAATGAAAAGTCAGAAAAATAAATTGAGAAATGTTTAAAACTAGCATCCAATACCGTTTTAGCATTTATGGAAAAGATCATAATATTTTTATAGACCTAATAATAGGGTAAATAATACGATTTTCTCTTCCCAAAATATCCAAAAAAAATGTTTAAAACATGAATTATGTTATACCATTCACTGGCTTTAGATGTTCCCATCACATTTATATCAACTGGAATCCCCAGTCTGGTCTACACTGGCTTCCCTCACTCCTCTCCTGCTTTTCCACCTTCATCTCACTGTTTTCTCCCCAATCTCATAGGACTTTGCTCTGTTGTTGGACACATTGAGCCCATGTCTGGTAGCAGGCCTTTGTACCAACTGTTACCTGAAATATTCTTCCCTGCTTTCTGCACACAAGGTGCTTATCTTTGTGACTTGATTCTTATCTCCTCACAAAGGACATTTTTTGACTCTCCAATTTAATGCTCTCACCCACCCCACACACACATTCTATATCACTTTACTTCATCATAATTACTCCTTTGACACTTATCAGTAGGTGTTATTTTCATATTTATTTGTGTTTGTTTTTTAATGTGGCTTCCCCAGCAAGAATGTAAGATCCCAGTGAGAGCTTATTTGTTGTTAGCTGTAGCTCTGTCATTTAGAATGAAGTTTGTCCACCCAAAGGTGCTCAACAAGTATTAATTGAATGAATACTGTTTTAATCCTTATTTATTTATTTATTTATTTATTTATTTATTTATTTATTTATTTA
>NW_023270642.1:4439160-4524357 GCF_011800145.1 Mirounga leonina
TTATTTATTTATTTATTTATTTATTTATTTATTTATTTATTTATTTATTTTGCATGGCCTCTTCCAAAGGAGAGAGTTTGAGGCGCTTTTTATTCTGTTTTCCCCTTCCTTCCTTCCTTTCTCCCTCCCTTCTTTATCTTTCCTTCCATTCTTCCTTCCATATCTTTCTTCCCTCCCTCCCTTTCTTCTTCCATACCCCTCTCTTTTCCTCCTTTCCTTCCTTCTTCCTTCCTTCCTTCCTTTCTGTTTATCTCTCTTTCTTTCTTTCTTTTACAGAAATATGAAGATTTTCGAGCTTAGCATTTAAGGAAAAATGACAACTTGATGCCAAATGAATGTCTTTATATTGATTCAATTTCTAAAAGAAGTATTGGAAGTCAGTCTCCAAACACTATGATCAATCTCTGGGATAAGTATCAAAGTTAGTATAGATAGATAGATGATATAGATATAGATATAGATATAGATAGATGATAGATATAGATATAGATATAGATAGATTAGATAGATAGATGATAGGTACATAGATATAGATAAATATATAGATATATATATCAACAAGGCTTGTGCAATTATGATTATATATATATCAACAAGGATTTCAGGAACAAGAGATGTTTGATTTAGAACAGTGCAATACATGTTAAGTATGTTAAATTGTTAAAAAGGTTTTCAGACTTTTAATAAAGAAAGAAGGTTAGGTTTATTCTGTAACCAATGAGTAGTACTTACATGGTGGCACATTTTAGAGAAATACAAGAAAAAATAAAGTTTACTAATGAAAAAGACATGTGTGAAATTGAAACTTTCTGTCTCACCAAGGCAGCTATAATTAATTGGTAGTAGCTACCTTGAGTACTATGTCTCTACGGATTTGAGTCATGTGCAGGCTTATAGGTAGTTCTTTGATTGAATAACAATGTGCTTGTAAGCAGCTTCCTAAATTAAATTATCTTAGTTGGAATATCTAGAATAATTTTCATTTTCCTTAAAGTACTTTGTCTGATAAGAGCACCTAAAGGATTTTGTCTGATACTAGCACTTTCCCAGGTGTTCTGTTTATACAATGCAGTAATTAAAAACACAGTTACCGAAAAAGCATTCAAGTACACTACAGTTGGAAACTCTTATGGATTATCTGTGGGATTATCTGTGAAATTACCTACTTTTTTTCTACTTAAAATGGCACTGTGTCTACTGGGGATGTTGAGTTGCACAAAGTGGATGTATACATCCAAGTTTTGAGTTGCTATGAAGAGAGATTGTTCAGGTCTTCTAGACATATCCTTGGAGATAGAAAAAAAACAAAGATTACAACATAATTATGAATATGCATTTTGTTTTATATTCCTATAGAAATATAATGAGATATCTATTAGGCCAACATGCCACTTAAGCTTGACCCCAATAATTAATTTCTGCCCTTTTGCTTGATAGAGACATTTGTAGGTAAAATTACTTACACAAATGTTGATAAGTGGACAAAAATATCCTGAAGTGAGTTGCTTTAAAGTAGTTGTAAAATTAGACTGAGTAGGGGCACCTGGGTGGCTCAGTCGTTAAGTGTCTGCCTTCAGCTCAGGTCATGATCCCAGGGTCCTGGGATTGAGCCCCGCATCGGGCTCCTGGCTCAGCGGGAAGCCTACTTCTCCCTCTCCCACTCCCCCTGCTTGTGTTCCCTCTCTCACTGTCTCTCTCTGTCAAATAAATAAATAAAATCTTTAAAAATAATTAGACTGAGTAAGTAAGTAGTCCATACATTTGAAACTAACTCAGACGCATTATTTGAAAGAGAAGCTTACATTTATTTACAGGTCATAGTGGTGGAGGTAATGATTGCTAAATTAAAGCTGCATGAGGGTTATATCAACAGGTATGTAAAAACTACCTCCTAAATCTACACTGAAATTTACATTCGAGAAAATAATATTTACAAATTTCCTTTATTTTTTTAAGTTTTTATTTTATTTTATTTCATATGCTTTTTTATTTCAATTCAAGTTACTTAACATACAATGTATTACTAGGTTCAGGTTAGAGTTTAGTGATTCATCAGTTGCATATAACACCCAGTGCTCATCACATCAATTGCCCTCCAAGTGACACACTGGGCCAGATGGACTTAACAGATATGTTCAGACCATTTTATCCTAAATCAGCAGAATACACATTCTTTTCAAGTGCCCATGGAACATTCTCCAGAACAGGTCACATACTGGGTCACAAATCAGGACTCAACAAGTACAAAAAGATTGAGATCATACCATACGTATCTCAGACCAAAATGCTATGAAACTTGAAGTCAAACACAAGAAAAATTTTGGGAAGACCACAAATACATGGAGGTTAAAGAACATCCTACTAGAGAATGAATGAGTCAACAAGGAAATTAAAGAATTAAAATAATACCTGGAAGCAAATGAAAATGAAAACATGACAGTTCAAAACCTTTGGGGTGCAGCAAAAGCAGTCCTAAGAGGAAAGTCTATAGCAATACAGGCCTTCTTCAAAAAACAAGAAAATTCTCAAATACAACCTAACCTTATACCTAAAGGAGTTGGGAAAAGAACAGCCAATAAAACTGGAATCTAGCAGGAGAAGGGAAATAATAAAGATTAGAGCAGAAATCAATGATATATAAATCAAAAAAACAGAAAAGTTTTTATTTTAATTCCACTTAGTTAACAGAGTGTTATATTAATTTCAGGTGTACAATATAGTGATTCAACACTTCCATACATCACCAGGTGCTCATCATAAATGTACTCCTTAATTCCCATCATCTAATTAACCTATTCCCCTGCCCATCTCCCCCCTGGCAAACATCATTTGTTCTCTGTAATTAAGAGTCTGTTTCTTGATTTATTTCTCTCTCTCTTTTCCCCTTTGCTCATTCATTTTGTTTCTTAAATTTCACATATGAGTGAAATCATATAGTATTTTTCATTGACTGACTTATTTCACTTAGCATTATACTCTCTAGCTCCAACCATGTCTTTGGAAATGGCAAGATTTCATTCTTTTTTATGGCTGAATAATATTCCATATATGTATAATTAAGGAATTATGTATATATGTACATTTATGGATGTATAATTATATATAATCATGTAATTATGTATATATGTATGTATAAATTATATGTATATGTATGTATATATGTATAAATTATACATAATTTATGTATAAATTTATTATGTATACATAACATGTATAAATTATGTATATATAGATAATTCCATAATTATAGATACATATACATATATAATGGAATAAAAATATTCCATCCATGGATAATATGTATATACTCCAATTTTTTTCATCTATTTATTTATCAGTGGACACTTGGACTGCTTCTATAATTTGGCTATTGTAAACAGTGCTGCAATAAACAGGGGTGCATGTATTCCTTCGAAATAGTATGATTGCTAGATCAGGGAGAAGTTCTATTTTTAAACTTTTGAGGAAATTCCTTACTGTTTTCCACAGTGGCTGCACCATTTGCATTCCCACGAACAGTGCAAGAAGATTCCCCATTCTCCACATTCTGACCAATACCTGTTGTTTCTTGTATTAATTTTACCCATTCTGACAGGTGTTAGGTGATATCTCATTTTAGTTTTTAATTGCATTTCCCTGATGATGAGTGATGTTGAGCATCTTTTCATGTGTCTGTTGGTGACATGGATGTCTACCTTGGAGAAATGTCTGTTTGTGTCTTCTGCCCATTTTAAATTGGATTACTTGGTTTTAGGGTGTTGAGTTTGATAAGTTCTTTATAGATTTTGGATAACAACCCTTTGTCAGATGTGTCATTTGCAAATATATACTCACCTTCTGTAGGTTGCCTTTAAGTTTTATTGGTTATTTCCTTCACTGTGCAGAAATTTTTATTTTGATGTAGTCTCAATAGTTTATTTTTAATTTCTTTTCCCTTGCCTCAGGTAAACTTTCTAGAAAAAAGTTGCTATGGCTAATGTCAAAGTAGTTACTGCCTTATGGTCTCTTCTAGCATTTTTATGATTTCAGGTCTCACAATTACGTAATCAACTTTTTTTTAAAAAAATGCATTTTTCACCTTCAAATGGGAATGATCTTTTTTCAAATACTTCTTTAAATTTAAATTCTAGTTAGTTAACATACAGTGCACTATTGATTTCAGGAGTAGAATTAAGTGATTCATCACTTGCATACAACACCCAGTGTTGTATATTGCTCATCAAAACAAGTGCCCTCTAAACCCATCATCCATTTAGCCCACCCCTCACCCACATCCCTCTATCAACCCTCAGTTTATTCTCTACATTAAGAGTCTCTCACAGTTAGTTTCTCAATCTCTTTTTTCTTTTTCTTTTCTTCCCTCCTCATATGTCTACCTGTTTTGTTTCTTAAATTACACACATGAGTGAAATCATACAGTATTTGTCTTACTCTGACTGATTTTTTTTTTTCAGTTTTTGATGTAGTGTTCCATGATTCATTGTTTGGATATTAACACCCAGTGCTCCATGCAGAACGTGCCCTCTTTAATACCCATCACCAGGCTAACCCATCCCCCCACCCTCCTCCCCTCTAGAACACTCAGTTTGTTTTTCAGAGTCCATAGTCTCTCATGGTTCATCTCCTCCTCCAATTTCCCCCCCTTCATTCTTCCCTTCCTGCTATTGTCTTCTTATTTTTTTTAAAAGATTTTATTTATTTATTTGACAGAGAGAGAGAGAGAGATAGTGAGAGCAGAAACACAAGCAGGGGGAGCGGGATAGGAAGAAGCAGGCTTCCCGCCAAGCAGGGAGCCGGATGTGGGACTTGATCCCAGGACCCTGGGATCATGAGTTGAGCTGAAGGCAGACGCTTAACGACTGAGCCACCCAGGCGCCCAACATATAATGTATTATTTGTTTCAGAGGTACAGGTCTATGATTCAACAGTCTTACACAATTCACAGTGCTCACCATAGTACATACCCTCCCCAATGTCTATCAGCCAGCCACCCCATGCCTCTCATACCCCACAACTCCAGCAAACCTCAGTTTGTTACCTGAGATTAAGAATTCCTCATATAAGTGAGCTCATATAATACATGTCTTTCTCTGATTGACTTCTTTTGCTCAGCATAATACCCTCCAGTTCCATCCACATCATTGCAAATGGCAAGATTTCATTTCTTTTGATGGCTGCATAATATTCCATTGTATATATATATACAGAATCTTCTTTATCCATTCATCTGTCGATGGATACCTTCACTCTTTCCACAGTTTGGCTATTGTGGACATTGCTGCTATAAACATTGGGGTGCACGTACCCCTTCAAATCCCTACATTTGTATCTTTGGGGTAGATAGCCAGTAGTGCAATTGCTGGGTCTTATGGTGCCTCTATTTTCAACTTTTTGAGGAACCTCCATACTGTTTTCCAGAGTGGCTACACCAGCTTGCATTCCCACCAACAGTGTAGGAGAGTTCCCCTTTCTCCGCATCCTTGCCAACATCTGTCCTTTCCTGACTTGTTAATTTTAGCCATTCTGACTGGTGTGAGGTGGTAACTCATTGAGGTTTGGATTTGGATTTCCCTGATGCTGAGCAATGTTGAGCACTTTTTCATGTGCTGTGGGTTGGCCATTTGGATGTCTTCTTTGCAAAAATGTCTGTTCATGTCTTCTGCTCATTTCTTGATTGGATCATTTGTTCTTTGGGTGTTCAGTTTGATAAGTTCTTTATAGATTTTGGATACTAGCCCTTTATCAGATATGTCATTTGCAAATATCTTCTCCCATTCTGTTGGTTGTCTTTTGGTTTTGTTGATTGTTTCTTTTGCTGTGCAAAAGCTTTTTATCTTGATGAAGTCCCAATAGTTCATTTTTGCCTTTGGCGATGTTTCTAGGAAGAAGTTGCTGTGGCTGAGGTTGAAGAGGTTGCTGCCTGTGTTCTCATTTAGGATTTTGATGGACTCCTGTCTCACACTGAGGTCTTTCAACCATCTGGAGTCTATTTTTGTGTGTGGTATAAGGAAATGGCCCAGTTTCATTCTTCTGTGTGTGACTGTCCAATTTTCCGAACACCATTTGTTGAAGAGATTGTCTATTTTCCATTGGACATTCTTTCTTGCTTTGTCGAAGATTAGTTGACCATGGAGTTGAAGGTCCATTTCTGGGCTCTCTATTCTGTTCCATTGATCTATGTGTCTGTTTTTGTGCCAGTACCATACTGTCTTGATGATGACAGCTTTGTAGAGCTTGAAGTCCAGAATTGTGATGCCATCAGCTTTGCTTTTCTCTTTCAACATTCCTCTGGCTATTCAGGGTCTTTTCTGGTTCCATACAAATTTTAGGATGATTTGTTCCATTTCTTTGAAAAAAGTGGGTGGTATTTTGATAGAGATTGCTTTGAATGTGTTAATTGCTCTAGGTAGCATTGACATCTTCACAATATTTGTTCTTCCTATCCATGAGCATGGAAAGTTTTTCCATTTCTTTGTGTCTTCCTCAATTTCTATCATGAGTATTTTATAGTTTTCAGAGTACAGATTCTTTGCCTCTTGGGTTAGATTTGTTCCTAGGTATCCTACGGTTTTGGGTGCAATTGTAAATGGGATCAACTCCTTAATTTGTCTTTCTTTTCTCTTGTTGCTGGTGTATAGGAATGCCACTTCTTTCTATGCATTGATTTTATATCCTGCCACTTTACTGAATTCCTGTATGAGTTCTAGCAGTTTTGGGGTGGAGTCTTTTGGGTTTTCCACATAGAGTATCATATCATTTGCCAAGAGTGAGAGTTTGACTTCTTCTTTGGATGCTTTTTATTTCTTTTTGTTGTCTGATTGCTGTGGCTAGGACTTCTAGTACTATGTTGAAAAACAGTGGTGATAGTGGACATCCCTGCCATGGTCCTGACCTTAGCGGAAAGCTCTCAGATTTTCCCCATTGAGAATGATATTCTCTGTGGGTTTTTCATAGATGGCTTTTATGATATTGAGGTATGTACCCTCTATCCCTATACTCTGAAGAGTTTTGATCAAGAAAGGGTGCTGTACTCTGTCAAATGCTTTTTCTGCATCTATTGAGAGGTTCATATGGTTCTTGTTCTTTCTTTTATTAATGTATTGATTGATTTGTGGATGTTGATCCAACCTTGCAGCCCAAGGATAAATCCCACTTGGTCATGGTGAATAATCCTTTTAATGTACTATTGGATCCTATTGCCTAGTATTTTGGTGAGAATTTTTGCATCCATGTTCATCAACAATATTGGTCTGTAATTCTTTTTGATGGGGTCTTTATCTGGTTTGGGGATCAAGGTAATGGTGGCCTCATAAAACGAGTTTGGAAGTTTTCCTTCCATTTCTATTTTTTGGAACAGTTTCAGAAGAATAGGTATTAATTCTTCTTGAAATATTTGGTAGAATTCCCCTGGGAAGCCATCTGGCCCTGGCCTTTGCTTGTTGGGAGATTTTTGATGACTGCTTCAATTTCCTTAGTGGTTATAGGTCTGTTCAGGTTTTCTATTTCTTCCTGCTTCAGTTTTGGTAGTTGAGACATCTCTAGGAATGCATCCATTTCTTCCAGATTATCTAATTTGCTGGCATAGAGTTGCTCATAATATGTTCTTATAATTGTATTTCTTTGGTGTTCGCTGTGATCTCTCCTCTTTCATTCATGATTTTGTTGATTTGGGTCATTTCTCTTTTCTTTTTGATAAGCCTGGCCAGGGGTTTATCAATCTTGTAAATTCTTTCAAAGAACCAGCTCCTAGTTTCGTTGATCTGTTCTACTGTTCTTTTGGTTTCTATTTCATTGATTTCTGCTCTGATCTTTATTATTTCTCTTTTCCTGATGGGTTTAGGCTTTATTTGTTATTCTTTCTCCAGCTTCTTTAGGTGTAGGGTTAGGTTGTGTATTTGAGACTTTTCTTATTTCTTGAGAAAGGCTTGTATTGCTATATACTTTCTTCTTAAGACTGCTTTTGCTGTATCCCAATGATTTTGAACAGTTGTGTTTTCATTTTCATGTGTTTCCATGAATGTTTTTAATTCTTCTTTAATTTTCTGGTTGACCCATTCATTCTTTAGTAGGATGCTCTTTGGCCTCCATATATTTGAGTTCTTTCTGACTCTCCTCTTGTGACTGAGTTCTAGTTTCAAAGCATTGTGGTCGGAAAATAGGCAGGGAATGATCCCAATCTTTTGGTACTGGTTGAGACCTGATTTGTGACCTAGGATGTGATCTATTCTGGAGAATGTTCCATGGGCACTCAAGAAGAATGTGTATTCTGTTGCTTTGGGATGGAATGTTCTGAATAGATCTGTGAAGTCCATTTGGTCCAGTGTGTCATTTAAAGTCTTTATTTCCTTGCTGATCTTTTGCTTCGATGATCTGTCCATTTCAGTGAGGGGGGTGTTAAAGTTCCACACTATGATTGTATTGTTGTTGATGTGTTTCTTTGCTTTTGTTATTAATTGGCTTATAAAATTGGCTGCTCCCATGTTAGGGGCATAGATATTTACAATTGTTAGATCTTCTTGTTGGATAGACCCTTTAAGTAGGATATAGTGTCCTTCCTCATCTCTTATTACAGTCTTTGGTTTAAAATCTAATTTGTCTGATATAAGGATTGCCACCCCAGCTTTCTTTTGGTGTCCATTAGCATGGGAAATGGTTTTCCACTTCCTCACTTTCAATCTGGGGGTGTCTTTGGGTCTAAAATGAGTCTCTTGCAGGCAGCATATCGATGGGTCTTGTTTTTTTATCCAATCTGAGAGCCTGTGTCTTTTGATTGGGGCATTTTGCCCATTTACATTCAGGGTAACTATTGAAAGATATGAATTTAGTGCCATTGTATTGCCTGTAAGGTGACTGTTACTGTATATTCTTTGTGTTCCTTTCTGGTCTATGTTACGTTTAGGCTCTCTCTTTGCTTAGAGGACCCCTTTCAAGATTTCTTGTAGGGCTGGTTTTGTGCTTGCAAATTCCTTTAGTTTTGTTTGTCCTGGAAGCTTTTTATCTCTCCTTGTATTTTCAATGACAGCCTAGCTGGATATAGTATTCTTGGCTGCATATTTTTCTCATTTAGTGCTCTTAAGATATCATGCCAGTCCTTTCTGGCCTGCCAGGTCTCTGTGGATAGGTCTCTTGCCACCTAATGTTTATACCATTCTAGGTTACAGATCTCTTCTCCCAAGCTGCTTTCAGGATTTTCTCTTTGTCTCTGAGACTCATAATTTTATTATTAGATGGTGGGTGTTGACCTATTTTTATTGATTTTGAGAGGGTTTCCCTGTGCCTCCTGGATTTTGATGCCTGTTTCCTTCCCCAAATTAAGGAAGTTTCTACTGTAATTTGCTCCAATATACCTTCTGCCCCTCTCTCTTTCTTCTTCTTCTGGAATCCCAATTATTCTAATGTTGTTTCATCTTATGGTATCACTTATCTCTCAAATTCTGCCCTCCTGACCCAGTAGTTGTTTCTCTCTCTGTTTCTCAGCTTCTTTAATTTCCATCATTTGGTCTTCTATATGACTAATTCTCTCTTCTGCCTCATTTATCCTAGCAGTTAGAGCCTCCATTTTTTATTGCACCTCATTAATAGCCTTTTTGATTTCAACTTGGTTAGATTTTAGTTCTTTTATTTCTCCAGAAAGGGTTTGTATAATAACTTCCATGTTTTTTTCAAGCCCAACTAGTATCTTTAAAATCATCATTCTGAACTCTAATTTCAACATCTTACTAAAGTCTGTATTTATCAGGTCCCTGGCAGTTGGTACTGCTTCTTGTTCTTTTTGTTGAGGTGATTTTTTTCCATCTTGTCATCTTGTCCAGAGGAGAATAGATGAATGAGAGAACAAAATGCTAACAGGGTAACAATGTCCTGAGAAAATGTACACTAAACAAATCAGAAAAGACCTGAAACCAGAGGGAAAGATAGGGAAAGAAAGAAAGAAAAAAAGAAGAAAAAAGAAAAAGAAAAATATAACAACAAACAAGCAAAAACAAAACAAAGAAAACAAAATATGATCAAATATGATCAGGCTGGTGCATAGATCAGTGCCACACACTAGATTTTGGGTGTATCTTGGTCAGTTAGAAGAAAGTGCCTCCCAATATTTTAAAGACAGAAAAACATATATGTACAAAAATAAGGGTTAATACAATGAAGGGATGGAATATGACTGTAACAATGAAAATTATAAAAGATTTTATAAAAGGAATTGATAAGAAGTTGGTTGAAGAAAGAATGAAGAGGATTTAAAAAAAAATGGGAGAGAATGTGATCAGGCAGGAGACTAGAACAAAGCCATACACTAGAGATTTAGGGTATATTCTGATCTGTTAGAAGAAACTGTATCCCAAAATTTTAAAGAGAGAACAACTTATATATATATACCAAAATAAGGGTAAATACTGAAGGGATAGAATATAACTCTAAAAATGAAAAATAAAAAAGATTTTTTTAAAAAAGGGATTGATAAGATATTGATTGAAAAAGGGACAAAGAAAAATTCAAAAAAAAAAAAAAGACAGAAAAAAATTAACTTTGAAAGACTAAAGAGTCATGGGAAAAAAGCCATGGATTCTATGTGCAGTATTCCCCTAGCACTGGAGTTCTGCCATTCTCATTGATTGGTAAACTTGGTCTTGGCTGGCTGTTCTTTCTGATCTTCTGGGGGAGGGCCCTGTTGCCGTGGTTCCCAAATGTCTTTGCCGGGGGTGGAATTGCCCCACCCTTGCCGGTCTGGGCTAAGTAATCTTCTCTGGTTTGCTCTTGGGAGCTTTTGTTCCCTGCAAGCTTTCCCTACAGCTTTGGAGGACAAGAGTGAAAATGGCAGCCTCCCAATCTCCACCCCACAGGAGCTGAGAACTCCTGGGGCCCCACTCCTCAGTGAGCCCCCAGAGAAAAGCAGTCAATCACTCCCCTCTCCCTGGTCTCCAGCTGCACTCCGTGCTCACCCGGCCTGTGACCAAGCATTTCTATCTCTGGCACATGGCCCTGTGTGGAGTCTCCAAACCCAGTAGATCCCTGTGGTGCACTCCCGTGCTGCTCCTCCCCGGGGAGGAAGGGGAGTGTCCCTGGATCTGCCGCTTGTTGGGTCCCTGCTGGAAGAGCAGTGGCCCGACTGTGCTGTGGATCACAGTTTATGGCAACCCCGAGCTGAGAGCCCACTCCTCGGCTCCATCTCTGCAGCTGGCTTCCCTGCTCTGATACCTGGGAGCTCTGCCACACTCAGGCAATCCCAGTCTTCCTGTGACCCTGAGGGTCCTGAGACCACACTGTCCCAGCGAGGGTTCCACCACCCGCTTAGCCACTGGAGCGACGTCCCTCAGAGGAGCCAAACTTCTAAAAGTTCCGATTTTGTGCTCCACTGCTCTATCACTTGCCAGAAGCGGCCAATGGAGGCCCCCTCCCCTGCCATTTATCCTCCTGAATATTGCCTCGGATTCACTTCTCCACACGTCCTACCTTCCAGAAGGTGGTCGCTTTTGTATTCAGAGAGTTGCTGCTATTCTTTTCTTCGATCTCCTGTTGAGTTCGTAGGTGTTCAGAATGGTTTGATCCCCATCCAGCTGAATTCCTGGGACCAGACGAAATCCAGGTCTCCTAATCCTCCGCCATCTTACTCCTCCCCACTGACTGACTTTTTTCACTTAGCATAATATACTCTGGTTCTATCCATGTCATTACAAATGTCAAGATTTCATTCTTTCTGATGGCTGAATAATATTACATTTATCCATTCATCAGTTGATGGACATTTGGGCTCTTTCCATGGTTTTGGCTATTGTTGATAATGCTGCTATAAATATTGGGGTGCAGATACACCCTCAACGTTTTGTATCCTTTTGGTAAGTACCTAGTAGTGCAATTGCTGGGTCATAGGGTAGTTCTCTTTTTAACTTTTTGAAAAACCTCCATACTGTTTTCCAGAGTGGCTGCACCAGTTTCCATTCCCACCAGCAGTGCAAGAGGGTTCCTCTTTCTGTGCATCCTCACCAACACCTGTTTTTTCTTGTATTGCTAATTTTAGCCATTCTAACAATTGTGAGATAATATCTCATCATGAAATATATTTATATTTCTCTGATGATGAGTGATGTTTAACATTTTTTCATGTGTCTGTTAGCCATCTGGAGGTCTCCTTTGAAAAAATGTCTATTCGTGTCTTCTACTCATTTCTTAGCTGGATTATTTGTTTTTTGGGGTGTGAGTTTGATTAAGTTCTTTATGGATTTTGGATATTAACCCTTATCAGACATATCCCTTGCAAATATCTTGTCCCATTCCATAGGCTGCCTTTTAGTTTTGTTGATTTTTTTCCTTTACTGTGCAGAAGCTTTTTATTCTGATGAAGTCCTAATACTTCATTTTTGCTTTTGTTTCCCTTTGTGGTGACATGTCTAGTAAGAAGTTGCTATGGCTGATGTCAAAGAGGTTGCTACCTGTGTTTTCCTCTAGGATTTTGATGATTTCCTGCCTCCCATTTAGGTCTGTCATCTATTTTGAATTTCTTTTTGTGTATAGTGTAAGAAAGTGGTCCAGTTTCCGTTTGCATGTTGCTGTCCAGTTTTCTGAACACCATTTGTTGAAGAGATTATCTTTTTTCCATTGGATAGTCTTTCCTGCTTTGTTGAAAATTAGTTGACCATGAAGTTGTGGGACCATTTCTGGGTTTCCTATTCTGTTCCATTGATCTATGTGTCGGTTTTTGTGCCAGTACCATATTGTCTTGATGACTACATCTTTGTAATATAGCTTGAAGTCTGGAACTGTGATACCTCCAGCTTTGTTTTTCTTTTTCAGGATTGCTTTGGTTATTCAGGTTCTTTTTTGGTTCCATACAAATTTTAGGATTGTTTGTTCTAGCTTGGTGAAAAATGCTGATGGTATTTTGATAAGGATTGCATGAAATATGTAGATTGTTTTGGGTAGTATAGACATTTTAGCAATGTTTGGTCTTCAAATCCATGAGCATGGAATGTTTTTCCATTTCTTTGTGTCTTCTTCAATTTCTTTCATAAGTTTTCTATAGTTTTCAGGGTACAGAATGTTTACCTCTTTGGTTAGATTTATTCCTAGGTATCTTATGGTCTTTGGTGCAATTGTAAATGGGATCAATTCCTTGATTTCTTTTTCTGCTGCCTCATTACTGGTGTATAGAAATACAAGAGATTTCTGTACATTGATTTTATATCCTGTGACTTTGCTAAATTTTGTATTAGTCCTACCAACATTTTGGTGGAGTCTTTTGAGTTTTCTACATAGAGTATCATGTCATCTGCAAATACTGAAAGTTTGACTTCTTCCTTACCAATTTGGATGCCTTTTATTTCTTTTTGTTGTCTGATTGCCAAGGCTAAGACTTGGCAATCAGCACTATGTTAAATAATCATGGTGAGAGTAGACATCCTGCCTTGTTCTTGACTACAGAGGAAAAATTCTGTTTTTCCCCATTGAGCATGATATCAGCTGTGGGTCTTTCATATATGGCCTTAATAATGTTGAGGTAAATTTTCATGTATCCCTACCCTTTTGAGGGTTTTTAACAAGAATTGGTGTTGTATTTTGTCAAGTGCTTTTTCTGCATCTATTGATGGATCATATGGTTCTTATCCTTTCTTTTATTAATGTGGCATATCACATTAATTAATTTGTGAATATTAAACTACCCTGCAGCCCAGAAATAAATCCTACTTCATCATGGTAATAATTCTTTTAATGTACTATTGGACTCAATTTGTTAGTATATTGTTGAAAATGTTTATATCATCAACCTGTAATTCTCCTTTTTAGCAGAGTCTTTGGTTTTGGAATCAAGGTAATGCTGGCCTTGTAGAGGGAGTATGGAAGTTTTCCTTCCATTTCTTTTTTTTTTTTTTTAACCATTTGGGAAGAATAGGTATTAACTCTTCTTTAAATGTCTGGTAGAATTCCCCTGGCAGCCATCTGGTCCTGGACTTTTGTTTGTTGGTAGAATTTTGATTACTGATTCAATCTATTTGCTGGTTATGTGTCTGTCCAAATTTCCTACTTTTTTATGTTTCTGTTTTGGTAGTTTGTTTCTAGGAATTTGTCCATTTCTTCCAGTTTTCCCAGTTTGTTGGCATGTCATTTTTCATAATATTCTTATAATTGTTTGCATTTCTGTGGTGTTGGTTGTGATCTCTCCTCTTTCATTTCTGATTTTATTTGAGTCCTTTCTCTTTTCTTTTTGATTAAGTCTGGTTAGGTGTTTATCGATTTTATTAATTCTTTCAAAGAACCTCTTCTTAATTTCCTTGATCTGTTGTACTTTTTTTTGTTTGTTTCTATATCATTGATTTCTGCTCTAATCTTTATTATTCCCCTTCTTCTGCTGGCTTTATGCTTTCTTTGTTGTTCCTTTTCTTGTTCGTTTAGGTTGTGTATTTAAGACTTTTCTTGCTTCTTGAGGTGGGGGCTTGTATTGCAATATACTTCCCTCTTAGGACTGCCTTTGCTGTATCCCAGAAGTTCTGGACTGTCATGTTTTCATTTTCATTTGTTTCCATGTACTTTTAAAATTTTTCTTTAATTTCTTGGTTAACCAATTCATTCTTTAGTAGGATGTCCTTTAACCTCCATGTATTTGTGTCTTTCCATTTTTTTCTTGTGATTGACTTCAAGTTTCATAGCTTTGGGTTCTGAAAATATGCATGGCATGATCTCCATCTTTTTGTAGTTGTTGAAGGCTGATCTGTGACCCGGTATGTGATCTATTCTGGAAAATGTTCCATGGGCACTCAAAAAGAAAGTGTATTCTGCTGGTTTAGGATGAACTTTTCTGAATATATCAGTCTTTGGTTTAAAATCTAGTTTGTCTGATATAGGTATGGCTACTCCAGCTTTCTTTTGATGTCCATTAAAATGACAGATGGCTCTTCATCACCTCACTTTCAATCTACAGGTGCCTTTAAGTCTAAAATGAATGTCTTTTTTTTTATCCATTCTGATGATTTTGTTTTTTATCCATTCTGATACCCTATGTCTTTTGTTTAGAGCATTTAGCCCATTTACATTCAGAGTGATTATTGAAAGATATGAATTTACTTCCATTATGTTACCTGTAATGCTGATGTTTCTGGTGATGTTCTCTGTTCCTTTCTAGTCTTTTTTGTTCCACCCCCCCCCCCCATTTAACGGGTTCCCTTTAATATTCCTTGCAGGGCTGGTTTGGTCATCATGAACTTTTTCAGTTTTTGTTTGTCTGGGAAACTCTTTATCTCTCCTTCCATTCTGAATGACAGCCTTGCTGGATAAAGTATTCTTGGCTGCATATTTTTCCCATTCAGTACATTGAATATACTCTGCCACTTTCTTTTGGCCTGCCAGGTTTCTGTGGACAGACCTGCTGAAAATCTGATCTGTCTTCCCTTGTAAGTTAAGGGCTTTTTTTTTTTTTTTTCCCTTGCTGCTTTCAGGAATGTTTTCCTTGTTTGTGTATTTTGTGAATTTGACTATATGTCTAGATGATGGCTGGCTTTTGTTGAATTTAATGGGAGTTCTCTCTGTCTTGGATTTTGGTGTCTGTGTCCTTCCCCAGATAAAGGAAATTTTCAGCTATAATTTGCTCAGATAAACCTTCTGCCCTTTTTTCATCTTCTGGGAATCCTATGATATAAATGCTATCATGTTTTAAGAAGTCACTGAGTTCCCTAAGTCTACCTTTGTGATCCAATACCTTTCTTTCCCTCTTCTGTTCAACGTCATTATTTTCCATAATTTTTTCTTCTCTATCACAGATTCATTCCTTTGCTTCATCCATTCTCTCTCTTTTTTTCATATTTATAACTTATTTTTGAGAGAGAGAGTGCAAGCAGTTGGAGGGGCAGAGGGAGAGGAAGAGAGAATCCTCAAGCAGACTCCCCAGTGAGCAGGGAGCCCCACGTGGGGTTCAATCCCAGGACCCCAAGATCATGACTTGACCTGAAATCAAGAGTCAACCACTTAATCAACTGAGCGACTCTGGTGCTCCCCTTTCTCTTTGTTATGGCATCCATTAAGGTTTGCATCTTGATTTTAGCATTTTTAATTTTGGCCTAATTAGATTTTAGTTCTTTTATCCGTGTGGTAAGGGACTCTCTAGTGTCTTCTATGATTTTTTTCAGTCCCAGCTAGTATCCTTATAATTTTTGTTTTAAATTCTAGTTCCTAAATATTATTTATATCTGTATTGATTAAATCCCTGGCCATTACTTCTGCTTCTTGTTATTTCTTTTGGGGTGAATTCCTCTCTCTTGTCATTCTGTCTAGAAAAAAAATGTCTAGAGCTTAGGTGTTACGGTCTGCTTGTTAAAAGAAGCTCTCACAATTCTAGTTGTAGAGTTACAGTTTTGTTCTCTCAGTCCTCAGACTGATTTTTTGGATGTTCAGAATTATTTGATATTTATCTAGCTGTGTTCAAAGGTCCCCTAATCCCCCACAATCTTAACTCTTCCGCCTAGGTCTTTAATCCATTTTGAGTTTGTCTTTGTGTATGGAGTAAAAAAAAAAAAAAAAGGTCCAGTTTTATTCCTTTGCATTATGCTGTCCAGTTTTCCCAACGCCATTTGTTGAAGAGACTGCCTTTTTCTCACTGGATATTCTTTCCTGCTTTGTCAAAGATTAATTGACCATACAGTTGTGAATTTATTTCTGGGTTTTTCTATTCTGTTCCATTGATGTGTCTATTTTTGTGCCAGTGCCTTACTGTTTTGATTACTACATCTTTTAATATAACTTGAAGTCTGGAGTTGTGATGCCTCCAGCTTTGCTTTTCTTTTTCAAGATTGCTTTGGCTATTCTGGGTCTTTTGTGGTTCTATACAAATTTTAGGATTGCTTGCCTTAGCTCTGTGAAAAATTCTGTTGATATTTTGATAGGGATTGCATTAAATATGTAGGTTGCTTTGAGTAGTATAGACATTTTAACAATATTTGTTCTTTCAATTCATGATCATTGAATGTCTTTCCATTTCTTTGTGTCATCTTCAATTTCTTTCATCAGTGTTTTATAGTTTTCAGAGTACACATCTTTCACCTCTTTGGTTAAGTTTATTCCTAGGTATCTTGCTATGTTTGGTGCAGTTGAACATGGGATTGTTTTCTTAATAGTTCTTAAATTAATTGCTTTCCTTCTGCTCATTCATTATTAGTTTATAGAAATGCAACAGATTTCTGAACGTTGATTTTGTATCCCACAATGTTACTGAATTCATTTATCATCTAGCAGGTTTTTTTGGTGGGGTCTTTCAAGTTTTTTATATGGAGTATCATGTTATCTGCAAATAGTGAACATTTTATTCTTTCTTTAACAATTTGAATATTTTTTATTTCTTTTTATTGTTAGATCATGTGGCTAGGACTTCTAATACTATGTTGAATGAAAGTGGTGAGAGTGGACATCCTTACCTTGTGCATGCTTGTTTGGGGGGATGGAAACCTCTGTTTTTCCCCATTAAGGATGATGTTAGCTGTGGGTTTTTTTTATATATGGCCTTTATTATGTTGGAGTATGTTCCTTCTAAACCTACTTTGTTGGGCGCCTGGGTGGCTCAGTTGTTAAGCGTCTGCCTTCATCATGATGCCAGGGTCCTGGGATCGAGTCCCACATTGGGCTCCCTGCTCAGCGGGAAGCCTGCTCCTCCCTCTCCCATTCCCCCGCTTGTGTTCCTGCTCTTGCTATCTCTCTCTCTGTCAAATAAATAAATAAAATCTTTTTAAAAAATAAAAATAAAAAATAAACCTACTTTGTTGGGTGTTCTTATCATGAATGGATTTTGTTTTTTGTCAAATGCTTTTTCTGTATATATTAAAATTATATGTTTTTTATCCTTTATCTTATTGATGTGCTACATCTCATTGATTGTTTTGTTAATATTGAACTACTCTTGCAAGCCAGGAATAAATCCCATTTGATTGCAGTGAAAGATTTTTCTAATGCATTGTTGGATTTGGTTTGCTAGTATTTTGCTGGGGATTTTTGCATCAATGTTCATCAGGGATATTGATCTGTAGTTTTATTTTTTAGTGGTGTTTTTATCTATTTTTAATATATGTATAATGCTGGCCTCAGAGAATGAATTTGGAAGTTTTCCTTCTTCTATCTTTTTGGAATAGTTTGAGAAGAATAGCTGTTAACTCTTTAAAAGCTTGGTACAATTCACCTGTTAAGCTGTCTGATCCAGGACTTTGTTGGAAGTGTTTTGGTTACTGATTCAATTTCTTTTTTGGTTATCAGTCTGCTCAAATTTTCTATTTCTTCCTATTTCAGTTTTGGTAGTTTATATGTTTCTAGGAATTTATCCATTTCTTGTAGGTTGCCCAATTTGTTGTCATATCATTTTCATAATAGTCTTTTATGATTGTTTGTATTTCTGTTGTGTTGGTTGTTTTTTCTCCTCTCTCATTTGTGATTTTATTTGTTTGAGTTCTTTCTCTTTTTTCCTGATAAGTATGGCCAGAGGTTTATCAATTTTGTTGATCTTTTCAAAGATCCAGCTCCTGGTTTCACTGATGTGTTTTATTTTTATTTTATTTTATTTATTTATTTATTTATTTATTTATTTATTTATTTATTTATTTATTTTTACTTTATCATTTATTTCTGCTCTAAGTTTTATTTTCTGTTCTTACTGGTTTTTGGTTTTACTTGTTCATTTTCTAGCTCCTTTAGATATAAAGTTAAGGTTATTTTTGATTTTTCTTGCTTCTTGACATAGGCTTGTATTGCTGTAAACATTTCTCTTAGAACTGCTTTTGCTGCATCTCAAAGGTTTTCTATTCACTTTTTGATTTCTTCTTTGACTTCTTGGCTGACCCTTTCATTGTTCAGTAGCATGTTATATAACCTCCATGTATTTGTGGTCTTTCCAGACTTTTTCTTGTGGTTGGCTTCTAGTTTCATAGTATTGTGGTCCGAAAAAATGCATAATATGACTTTGATCTTTTTAAATTTGTTGAGGCTTGTTTTGTGTCCTAATATATGATCTATTCTGGAGATGTTCTATGTGCACTAAAAAGAATGTGTATTCTGCTATTTTAGGATGGAATGTTCTGAATATATGTTAAGTCCCTCTGTTCTAATGTGTCATTCAAAGAGATTCTTTCCTTTGTTATTTTCTGTTTAGATGATCTATCTGCCTATTGATGTAAGTTGGGTGTTAAATTCCCTTATTATTATTTTATTATTATTGATTAGTTTCTTTATGTTTGTCATTAATTGTTTCATGTATTTGGGTGCTCCTGTATTGGGTGCATAAATATTTACAATTGCTATATCTTCTTGTTGGATGGTCCCTTTTATGATTATATAATGTCCTTCTTTGTCACTTGTCAGTCTTTGTTTTAAAGTCTATTTTTTCTGATATAAGTATTACTCCTCCAGCTTTCTTTGAACATCCACTTGCATCATAGGTATTTCTCCATTCCTTCACTTTCAGTCTGCAGGTGTCTTTAGGTCTAAAATGAGTCTCTTGTAGGCAGGGTCTTGTTTTTTTATTCCTTCTGTCATCCTATGTGTTTTGATTGGAGCATTAGGCCTTTTACATTCAAAGTAATTATTGATAGATATGTATTTATTGTCAGTTTATTATTTGTTTTGTGGTTGTTTCTGAATATCTTACCTGATCCTTCTTGTGTTCCTCTCTTTCATGGTTTGCAGATTTTCTTTAGTGATATATTTGGATTTCTTTCTCTTTATTCTGCATTTTTATTAGTTGTTTTTAATATATAGTTACTATTTGGTTTGTATATTACCTCTACAGCATATTGCAGTCTATATTGAGTTTATTGTCATTTAACTTTTGAACCTATTCTTTTCTCCTCTCCTTCCCACGTTTTAGGTATATGTTATCATATTTTACACCTTTTTATTTTTTGAGCTCCTTGACTGATTTTTTATAGAAATATTCATATTTACTGTTTTTGTGTTTCCTACCATTTTTACTACCATTTTTCCTCTCTCCTTTCCATTCAAAGAGTTCTTCTATATATTTCCTGCAGGGCTTGCTTAGTGGTCATGGACTCCTTTAGTTTTTGTTTGCTTGGGAAACTCTTTATCTTTCTTTCTAGTCTGAATGATAACCTTGCTGGATAAAATATTCTTGGCTATAGATTTTTCCCATTGAGCACTTTCAGTATATCATATCACCACTCCCTTGTGGCTTGCAAAGTTTCTGCTGAAAAATTCCCTGTTAGGTTTATGGGGTTTCCTTGTGTGTTACTATCCTCTTTTGTCTTTCTGCTTTTATTTTTTTTTCTTTATAAGTATATTTTGCCAATTTAATTACAATATGCCTTGGCATGCGTCTGCATTTGTTGATTTAATGGGAAGTATCTGTGCCTCCTGGATCTAGATGTCTGTTTCTTTTCCCATATTGGGGAAGTTTTCAGCTATTACTTCCTCAAAAAAATTTTCTCTCTCTTCTTCTGGGACTCCTACAATATGAATGTTATTACATTTGATGGAGTCAAATGTAAACATAGAGTTCCCTATGTTTATTCTCATTTTGTGTAATTATTTTTTCCCTCTTTTATTAAGCTTTCTTACTTTCCATTATTCTGTCTTCTAGGTCACTAATTCATTCCTCTGCTTCTTCCATCCTGCTGTTCACTCTATCAAGAATGTTTCTCGTTTCATTTAGAGTACTTTATGTCTGCTATGCTATTCTTTATTTCCGTGTTAAGGGTCTCACTTCTGTTTTCCACTCTTTTCTCAAGTCCAGTGAGTATCTTTATGATCATTGATTTAAATAGTCCATGAGGCATGTTACTTCTTTCTGTTTTGCTTAGATCTCTGGCTGTGGCATTGTCTTTTTCTTTCATTTGGGATAAATCTCTCTGTCTTCTCATTTTTATAAGTTTCTGTGCCTGTTTCTGTGTTTTAGGAAAGTCAGCTACAACTCCTCTTCTTTTGTGTGAAGTAGATGTCCTGTAGTGCCCTGACATGTCATGTCCCCTGTTCCCTTAGGCCTGTTGCTTCTGGGAGTGTCTCCAATGTGTGGTGCATGTGCTCTGCTGTTTTATCCTGGTCAGTTTATCCTTCAGGCCAATCATGAGCAGAGGCTCTCTTTGTTGTGGACAGTGTTTGGTCCCTGTCCTGAACATGGTGCATTTAATTATATATGCTCTGACCTGCTTGTGAAATGAGACCTATTGCCATTGGTACAGGAACTGAGGCTATGCAAACTCCTGAGTCAAGGGATGTGATGTGAGCAAGGGTTTGGACTGTTCTTCTGGGGGATGGAGCCCATCACATTGAGACTGAGGCAAGCAAGACTGGGAAGGGTGGTTTTACTGGATCATATGAGGCAGTGCTTGGAGTAAGCAAGTCAGGTAGGAAGGCCTGGGTTGTGCTGGCTCCTGCAGGTGGCCCTGTGCTTATGTTGATGGGGCAGGGGAGGGAAATGGTGTCTGACAGATCCTTTTTACCAGAGGGGTCTCTCCATTAATGTAGCCTCTGTGGGACATGCTTCAAAATGAGAAAACAACCTCTGACTGTGTTTTGCAGGTGCTCTTCACATCTCTGTTTCTACTGTGTATATATGCAGGTTGTTGTCTGCCTTCTCTCTAAAAGCAGTGCAATGTCCTCTAGGATCTATCCCAGTCAAGCCTGGTGACCTTTAAAACTCCAGATTTTAAGCCTACTTGTCGCCAAAAGTCATAAAATTCAGTGCCTCCCACTTTCCAAGCTGTTGCTATGGGGATTCATTTTCCTTGTCTGGTCCCCCATGTGTTAGTCGTCTCACCTTTCTCCATGACCACAGCTCCCTTCCCACTGCAGTGGCCATAATCCATTTCTCTCCCAAACCATATCTCCCCACTTCCTACCTTCTTTGATGTAGCTTTTTCTCTACTTTTGGTTGTGGAGTTTGTTCTGCCAGATTTCAGGTCAATTTCTGGGTTATTTAGAATGATCTGATAGTTATCTAGTTATGTTCATGGGATGAGCCCTGCTACTCTTCCCTTCATCTTCCAACCCCCCCCTGAAGAAAATAATTAAGATTACATCCTTATAGATAAAGAAATTCTGAAACTGTGTATATTAAACCCTAAAAGTTATTGAACATTTATTAAATACTATTATTCAATTCTGACATTTCTCTTCAGCCCTCTTCTTCCCTTTGATTTTGGTGAAGGGATAATCTGAGGATGAGATGGGGGAAGGCCAAATATAGAAAGAGATGGAGAAGAATTTAGTAAATGTTACTTGCATGTAAAAGGGAAATATGGAGTCTTTTTATTTTAGCTACTTACCTCCTGGAATTTGTTCTTAAAATTGGTAAGTCCTCTAAAAAGAACTTTCATAGTTTTAAAAACCAATGTGAAATGGAATATATTGATAAGGTTCTGTTTCAACATCACTGAAACTTTCCATTGTTGACTTTGGTGACCTAAAGTTTTCAGTGAAGACATATCAATACCTTGAAATCTGAGAAAAGATAATCCTGGACTTAAGTTTGCCTCAAACAAATTTTCTATACCATAGAACAGCAGATGAACTAAATGAATGTTTGTGATTTTTATTTTTCACAAAAGTACATTTGAATTACATCAATATATTAATTATTCCACCTTTAATTTGAATAATTAGAATTTTTTTCAGAAATAATTTAATAGTAAGTCATGGGTAATAAAGAGAGTCTGAGTTGTACATTTTTAAGGAAGAAAATTGCTTATATCTATTGATACTTCTCTGTAAATGCATGGTTTCCTTTTATTCCAAGACATTTCTCATTTCCAGGTAAAATAATACCTATATTTATGTGTTTCTGACTGACTGATCTCTTCCCACAATGTCAGAATGTCAGGGAGTTAGATACATATATTTGCAGTAATACACAGTATATACACAGTAATATATATACATATTGCTATCTTAATATATATATCATATATATTTCCATATATATATATGGAAAGTTTAAGCATAATTGGACAATAATTTTTAGCACTTAGATACACATTACTATAATTGTAAGAGCAAAGATTTTTTTTTAATAATTTTTTTAAGGATTTTTTTTTTTTATTGAGAGAGAGAGAACAATAGAGAGAGAGCATGAGAGGGAGGAGTGTCAGAGGGAGAAGCAGGCTCCCTGCTGAGCAGGGATCCCAATGCAGGACTCGATCCCAGGACTCCAGGATCATGACCTGAGCCAAAGGCAGTCGCTCAACCAACTAAGCCACCCAGGCGCCCCCAGGAGCAGAGATTTAATACCTATGACCTAGTGATTCAAGTTTTGGGGGAAGGGTGCCTGGGTGTCTCAGTTTTTAAGTGTCCCACTCTTGGTTTCTGCTCAGGTCATGATATCAGGGTCCTGGGATGGAGCCATGCATTGGGCTCCATACTCAGGGTAGAGTCTGCTTGTCCCTCTCCTTCCCCCCTCTGCTTCTGCCCCCACTCACAGGAACACACACTCTCTCTCTCTCAAATAAATAAAATCCTTTAAAAAAGCTTTGGGGAAAATAGATATCTGTTAATTATCTAATTATCTGTTAATAATCTAATTATTTATTTATTTATTTATTTATTTTGATTATCTACTTTTATTATGTTTTGTTAATCACCATGCATTACATCATTAGTTTTTGATGTAGTGTTCCATGATCCATTGTTTGCATATAACACCCAGTGATACATTCAGTACCTGCTCTCTTTAATACCCATCACCAGGCTAACCCATCCCCTCAACTCCCTCCCCTCTAGAACCCTCAGTTTGTTTCTCAGAGTCCAGAGTTTCTCATGGTTTTTCTCCCCCTCCGATTTTCTCCCCTTCATTTTTCCCTTCCTACTATCTTATTCTTCTTCTTCTTTTTTTTTTAACATATAATGTATTATTTGTTTCAGAGGTACAGGTCTGTGATTCAACAGTCTTGCACAATTCACAGCGCTCACCATAGCACATACCTTCCCCAATGTCTATCAGCCAGCCACCCATCCCTCCCACCCCCCACTCCAAAAGCCCTCAGTTTGTTTCCAGAGATCAAGAATTCCTCATATCAGTGAGATCATATGATACATGTCTTTCTCTGATTGACTTATTTCCTCAGCATAATACCCTCCAGTTCCATCCACGTCGTTGCAAATGGCAAGATTTCATTCCTTTTGATGGCTGCATAATATTCCATTGTATATATATACCAAACCTTCTTTATCCATTCATCTGTCGATGGACATCTTGGCTCTTTCCGTAGTTTGGTTATTGTGGACATTGCTGCTATAAACATTGGAGTGCACTTACTCCTTCAGATCCCTGCATTTGTCTCTTTGGGGTAAATACCCAGTAGTTCAATTGCTGAGTCATAGGGCAGCTCTATTTTTTCAACTTTTTGAGGAACCTCCATACTGTTTTCCAGAGTGGCTGCACCAGCTTGCATTCCCACCAACAGTGTAAGAGAGTTCCCCTTTCTCTGCATCCCCGCCAACATCTGTCATTTCCTGACTTGTTAATTTTAGCCATTCTGACTGGTGTGAGGTGGTATCTCATTGAGATTTGTATTTGGATTTCCATGATGCTGAGTAATGTTGAGCACTTTTTCATGTGTCTGTTGGTCATTTGGATGTCTTCTTTGGAAAAATGTCTGTTCATGTCTTCTGCCCATTTCTTGATTGGATCATTTGTTCTTTGGGTGTTCAGTTTGATAAGTTCTTTATAGATTTTGGATACTAGCCCTTTATCAGATATGTCATTTGCAAATATCTTCTCCCATTCTGTTGGTTGTCTTTTGGTTTTGTTGACTGTTTCTTTTGCTGTGCAAAAGCTTTTTATCTTGATGAAGTCCCAATAGTTCATTTTTTACCTTGCTTCCCTTGCCTTTGGCACTGTGTATAGGAAGAAGGTGCTGTGGCTGAGGTCGAAGAGGTTGCTGCCTGTGTTCTCCTTTAGGATTTTGATGGACTCTTGTCTCACATTTAGGTCTTTCCACAAGTTTGAGTCAGCATATTGATGGGTCTTGTTTTTTAATCCAATCTGAAAGCCTGTGTCTTTTGATTGGGGCATTTAGCCCATTTACATTCAGGGTAACTATTGAAAGATATGAATTTAGTGCCATTGTATTACCTGTAAGGTAACTGTTACTGTATATTATCTGTGTTCCTTTCTGGTCTATGTTGCTTTTAGGCTCTCTCTTTGCTTAGAGGACTCCTTTCAATATTTCTTGTAGGGCTGGTTTCGTGTTTGAAAATTCCTTTAGTTTTTGTTTGTTCTGGAAACTTTTTATCTCTGCTTTTATTTTCAATGACAGCCTAGCTGGATATAGTATTCTTGGCTGTGTTTTTTTCTCATTTAGTGCTCTGAAAATATCATGCCAGTCCTTTCTGGCCTGCCAGGTCTCTGTGGATAGGTCTATTGCCAATCTAGTGTTTCTACCATTGTAGGTTACAGATCTCTTCTCCTGAGCTGCTTTCAGGATTTTCTCTTTGTCTCTGAGAGTTGTAAGTTTTACTATTAGATGTCAGCGTGTTGACCTATTTTTATTGATTTTGAGGGAGGTTCTCTGTGTCTCCTGGATTTTGATGTCTGTTTCCTTCCCCAAATTAGGGAAGTTCTCTGCTATAATTTGCTTCAATATACTTTCTGCCCCTCTCTCTTTTTCTTCTTCTGGGATCCCAATTATTCTAATGTTGTTTCATCTTATGATATCATTTATCTCTCAAATTCTGCCCTTGTGATCCAGTAGTTGTTTATCTCTCTTTTTCTCAGCTTCTTTATTTTCCATCATATATTACTAATTCTCTCTCCTGCCTCATTTATTCTAGCAGTTAGAGCCTCCATTTTTTACTGCACCTCATTAATACCCTTTTTTATTTGACTTGGTTAGATTTTAGTTCTTTTATTTCTCCAGAAAAGGTTTCTCTAATAACTTCCATTCTTTTTTCAAGCCCAGCTAGTATCTTTAAAATCGTCATTCTGAACTCTAGTTCCAACATCTTACTAAAGTCTGTATTGATTAGGTCCCTGGCAGTCAGTACAGCCTCTTGTTCTTTCTGTTGAGGTGATTTTTTTCTGTCTTGTCATTTTGTCCAGAAGAGAACAGATGAATGAGAGAACAAAATGCTAACAGAGTAACAATGACCCCAGAAATATATACACTAAACAAATCAGAAGAGACCTGAAACTGGGAGGAAAAGAAAGGGAAAGAAAGAAAAAAGAAAAAGAAAAAGATTTTAAAAAAACAGAATATAATCAGATATGATCAGGCTGATGCATAGATCAGTGCTACACACTAGATTTGGGGCATATTTTGGTCTGTTAGGACCAAATTTTAAAGAAAGAAAAACTTATATATGTACAAACATAAGGGTAAATATGATGAAGGGATGGAATATGACTGTAAAGATGAAAATTATAAAAGATTTTATAAAAGGAATTGATAAGAAGTTGGTTGAAAAAAGAATGAAGAGGATTTAAAAAAAAAGGGAGAGAATGTGATCAGGCAGGAGACTAGAACAAAGCCATAAACTAGAGATTTAGGGTATATTTTGGTCTGTTAGAAGAAACTGTATCCCAAAATTTTAAAGAAAGAACAACTTATATACATATACCAAAAATAAGGGTAACTACTATGAAGGGATAGAATATGACTCTAAAAATGAAAAATAAAAAAGATTTTTTAAAAAAGGGATTGATGGTTGAAAAAGGGAAAAAGAAAAATTCAAAAAAAAAAAGAAAAAGAAAATTTTAAAAATTAACTTTGAAAGACTAGAGAATCATGGGGAAAAAGCCATGAATTCTCTGTGCTGTATTCCCCTAGGGCTGGAGTTCTGCAGTTCTCATTGATTGGTAAACTTTGTATTGGCTGGCAGTTCTTGCTGATCTTCTGGGGGAGGGGCCTGTTGCCATGGTTCCCAAATGTCTTTGCCAGAGGCAGAATTGACCCGCCCTTGCTGGGGGCTGAGCTAAGTAATCTCTGGTTTGCTCTCGGGAGCTTTTGTTCCCTGCAAGCTTTCTGTACAGCTTTGGATGACGAGAGTGAAAATAGTGGCCTCCCAATCTCCACCCCACAGGAGCCGAGAATTTGGGGCCACTCCTCAGTGAGCTCCCAGAGAAAAGCAATCATTCCCATCTCCCCAGTCTCCAGCCGCACTCCATGCTCACCCGCCTGTGACCGAGTGTTTCTATCTCTGGCACACAACCCCGTGTGGAGTCTCCAAACCCAGCAGATACCTGCAGTGCGCTCCCGTGCTGCTCCTCCCAGGGGAGGAAGGGGAGTCTCCCTGGATCTGCCACTTGTTGGGTCCCTGCTGGAAGAGCAGTGGCCCAACTGTGCCACAGCCCGCTTCTCAGCTCCATCTCTGCAGTTGGCTTCCCCGCTCCGATACCTGGGAGCTCTGCCACACTCAGGCACCCCTGGTCTTCCTGTGACCACACTGTCCCAGCGAGGGTTCCACCCCCCAGTTAGCCACTGGAGTGACATCCTTCATCAAAGCTGACTTCTAAAAGTTCCAATTTTGTGCTCCACTGCTCTATCACTTGCCAGTAGCTGCTGACAGAAGCCCCTTCCCCTGCTGTCTATCTTCCCAAATATGGCCTCAGATTCACTTCTCTGCACATCCTACCTTCCAGAAAATGGTCACTTTTCTGTTCAGAGAGTTGTTATTCTTTTCTTCGATCTCCTGTTGAGTTTGTAGGTGTTCAGAATGGTTTGAACCCTATCTAGCTGATTTCCTGGGACCAGATGAAATTTAGGTCTCCTACTCCTCTGCCATCTTGCTCCTCCCCCTTATTTCTAATTATTTTAAAATAAAGAGAACTTTAAGGTGAAAATCTTGCTCTTCAACCCATTCTTTAATCATTGGAAAACCCACCTATTTTCCTTAAAGAATTTCCTATGAACAAGACTTCTGAAGAGATAAACTTCAAGAAGTCTAAGGCTTAGGCTTGAATAACTAAGTATCTCCAAGTCTCAGAATCTTAACCATCCATTCATAAGCCTGAACAAATTGGGTAAAATTTGCAAAAATTAGTACCCATTCAATAACATGGCACTTTGTTTTCCAATAGTTTTAAAACTTGTGGTTTTAGTAAAAGTGTTGAGCTTTCTCTTCACAACATTTCTAGCATTTAACTAAATCTAATGAAGGCTTTAATTTTTATATATGTGTATGGGTTAGCATGATTTCATAAATTTTGCTGTTTTAAAACGCTGGCCATTTGCATGGATAATAATCTATAAGAAATTTTTCCACAAGTCAGAAAAGATAATATTTTCAATTTTTAATTCATCAACAAAGATCAATACAAAATGCTTTTTCATGAATAACTAATAATTTTGTTTTCTTAAAGCAGGATAGAAACTGTGGGGAAATAATAAGTAGTTCTTTCTTTGAAATGTATCAAGTATAAAGCATTTCTGTTCAGGAAATAAGAAACTTTCTACTCTATTTTCAATTACATTTTCTCTATTTGTAGCAATTCAATTTGCAATGTAGCAAAGAGAATGAATTGAGCTTTCTTATTCAATATTGTCTTCTTCAAGCACAGTTGCTATTGTTTACTGAATTCATAAAATAATTTCTGATTTGCTATTTTTACAAAGTCAATAAGTTAGTAGGAGAAGGCATTCTGATCTCTCAATATGTAATGTTCACTTAAATTTCTATAAACTAAAAATTACAATTAAGACAATGGGGGTGCCTAGTGGCTCAGTCATTTAAGCATCCAGCCTTGATTTCAGCTCAGCTCTTGATCTCAGGGTTGTGAGTTCAAGCCCCACATTGAGCTCCATGCTGGGTGTGGAGCCTACTCAGAAGAAAAAAGAACATAACATTATTATCTGGATTAATATTAATATCCCATGTCATGATAAGGATTTTTGTTCGGGCATAAGCGTTTTTCAAAAATCATCAGATAGTATGTTTAAGATTTGTGTATTTCATTGTATATAAATTTCACCTCAAAGAAAAAAAATGAACAATTACAGAATTCTTCCTAATGGTATGTGTTTTAAAGTGTTTAAGAAAATGGTACTGGGCGCCTGGGTGGCTCAGTTGGTTAAGCGACTGCCTTCGGCTCAGGTCATGATCCTGGGGTCCCAGGATCGAGTCCTGCATCGGGCTCCCTGCTCAGCGGGGAGTCTGCTTCTCCCTCTGACCCTCCCCCCTCTCGTGCTCTCTCTCCCATTCTCTCCCTCAAATGAATAAATAAAATCTTAAAAAAAAAAAAAAAAGAAAATCGTACTAATGTTTGCAACTTATTTGTGTCAAAAATGCAATAAAAATATGCATTGATTGATATAAAATTTAGTGATAGAGCAAATATATTTTAATGCTATTTGTAGAATGTAAGGAATAGATATTGACTGTTCACTGTAAAATTGTTTAAAATTTTCCCTATCCTTTATATTTTTTACAATAATATTTACTTTTTATTTATTTTTTAATAATATTTACTTTTTAAAAATTATAACTAGAATAAAAATGGCAGATCTATACCTAAAGAAGGCTGCTTTATTCTTAAAGATTATTTTTCTTTTCTTTTTTTTTAAGATTTTATTTATTTATTTGACAGAGCGATAGAGAGCACAAGTAGGCAGAGCAGCAGGCAGAGGGAGAGGGACAAGCAGGCTTCCCACTGAGCATGGAGCCCGACGTGGGACTCGATCCCAGGACCCTGGGATCATGACCTGAGCCAAAGGCAGACGCTTAACCGACTGAGCCACCCAAGCACCCCTTAAAGATTATTTTTCAATATTTAAGAGTATGTGGTTAAATATATCAAATTGTTGAGTCAGCTCATACAACTTATATTGTTAAGTAGATCAAAATATATTTTGCATGACTATTAAATATTTTCTGTAGGAAGATAGTAAACAGAGGGGAATTTTTACAATTTAATCTATATGTGTAGCTTTGATTGGGTGAATCAAAACTGAGTTAACATTTTGGTTTCTTTCCCTTCCATTGAACCTCCATTTTCAGAGATTTAGAAACTGGCTGAAAAATTGGCTTTGGTGCTGAAAATTGGCCCTAAGATCCAAGACTAAATTGTTATTTTCAGTTTATTTTCAAGATTGTTGTCAAGAAGTCACAACATTCATTTCTTTGCCTGAGATGATAATGCCAGGGGATGTCAGAACACAATGTCCTTCGGGGGATATATCAGGAATATCTGGAAACATGTGCAGTAAGATGATGATGGCCTACAGAGTCCAAAAAAGCTAAATCAAGAATTCAGAAATAAATGAGAAAGTAAGGAAAATTTAATTTTAAGTATGAGGTATTATTCTGCTTCATTCTTATTTTTTAAGATTTATATATTCATTTGAGAGGGGGGATGGGCAGAGGGACAGAGAGAATCCTCAAGCAGACTCAGCACTGAGCATGGATCACAATGTGGGGCTTAATCCCAGAACCCTGAGATAAGACCTGAGTCAAAATTAAGAGTTGTTTGCTTAACCGACTGAGCCATCTAGTCTTAATAAACTATTTATGGATGTGTGAATTTTCTGGCCAAGGACTCAATGTCAGTAAGTTGATTTCCATCTTACAATTTTTCGGTGCAAACAGTGTAAAATAAAGAGAAACACTGTAATGTTAACCATTTGTAGATTCAGGTGGTGAAGGCAGGGAAGTTATTTCTTCTGATTCATTTATTTTTTTTTTTTCATATACTTCTGTATTTGGTAACATCAATGACCCTGGGATGATTCTAAGTTGTGTAGGAAACAAAATACTAACTCAGAAATGACTGGTCTTCTGTAAGAATCTACCCAGAATAGTAAACCCAAGTAAAGACAAAAGATAGAGAGAAAACAATAGAAAAAAATTAGTTTGATGGGCCTATTCATTCCATGAATATCATTTTAGCACTTCTGAATTGCCAGCTGTACATGAAGCGTTTTGCAGGGAAATGCAGAAATAAAAGGATATTGTTGCTATCTTTGAAGAACCAGTAAACATGCTGTGAAAATTGAATAAATGATCTTCATACTCAGAAGCCATATCTGCACTGAGATAGACACTTGCAAATAATCAACAAGCAAGCTGACTTCATAAGTTTGTCTAGTAAGAATTTGTAAAATGATGAGTAGTGAAACCTGGGAATGAGAAAGAGCTGCTAATGTACAGAGGATTGAAGAGAAACATAGAGGAAAGACCAGTAAAGAGTATTGTTAAGAACAAGAACATTTAAGACTGATAACCAGCATCTGTTAAATACTTACTGCATATTTGGTATGAAGAACTTTATATACACTATCTTGTTTAATACTAAAACAAGGTCATGTAAGAGGCACTGTTATTCTCTCCACTTTACAAACAAACAACTGAGGCTTATGGAATCTAAGTAACTTTCCCAAAATTACACAGTATATGATTGAACAAAGATTCAGAGATTGCTACTCTAAATTTCAGAACCCAAACTTATATGGTAGCTAAAAGTTCCAGGTGCTATAATAATGCTCTGTCAGGATGGACTGAAAAGTGGCCTTTGAATATGACAGAAAGAGGACATAATTGAGTTGGAATAATAGAATAAAAAAATTAATACAAATTACAATAGTGTAAAGACATTGGATATTAGATAAAGTATTCTATGACCATTACAATCATAATAAGCTCTAGTAAAGCCCTAATTCACAAACACTTTAACAGTAAAGAGAATGTCACTTCCTAACATTCAAATATTTTCCAAAAATTCTTAAAAATGATAAGTGAAGAATAAAACCTGAGAGGCCCAACAAGGTGAATTCCCCAAGCTATGCTTTCTTCACTGAAATAGGTTTATTTGAGAAATAACATCTTTGTCATTATGTAATATATAATCTGTTAATTTGGGACAATATAATGCATGATATGGTCATCGCTCAGTGGAAAATTTGTGATTCTGTCTATACATTGTTTCATTTGATTGTACCAAAGGTTACTATTTCTTAACTCACTCATCTACTAGATTTTTATCCCAACTGATATGAACATGTTTGGAGAGTACCCAGTACTTAGACCAAACATGCTAATTCATATCACAAATAGCATATATCTTCTAAATAATATATAGAGGGACTATTTAAAAACATATAAAATATACTATTATTTTTGATTATTTATTTATTTTTATACTTGATAATCAATTCTAAGGCATTTAACAACTAGAAACTTCTTTATTTGGCTTCTGTGTCCCTTTAATCATATGTTTACCAGTATTTTTATGGTTTTTTGTTTTGTTTTGTTTTAATGCTCCTTACTTTCTGGCACTACAGAATGTTTCATGCTTATCTTGTGTACTTTCTACTGCAATTCTGGAATCAGTCATATCTCCAAGGAGCCTTGCTTCCTTTGGAGAATGATATTAGAAATCAAGTAATGGGTGCTGTGTGTGTTCATTTCTACTAGAGTGTCATAACCTCAGCTGATAAAGAACATAGATGTATATATACTAAGTCATATAACTATATGTATTTCTATATGTAACCATCTGCATCTATATTAGGCTAAATGTAAGTTCATTTTGATGTCTCCAATTCTAAGCCATTACCCATGGATCATTCTAGCCTTCTCCCTTTGTGTATCTGTAACCTCCCACTCACTTTGTCAACTTAGTCAACTAAAGTACTGTGCTTATGTATAGCTCCTTTTGCCTTGATTTTTACAGAACTTACTAATTTCCAAAATTACTTAAATCAACAACTGTTCCCTACTGTTTTTGGTAAGGTAGTTTCATACATTTGTAGCACACTTAGAATGTTTGTTAGATTGTTTTGCATTCCCTCCTAAAGTCAATTGAAGTTCTACATAATTTTTAAAATTTGCATGCATTAAGGTTCATTATCTCCTTCAATAGGTTTTGCAAATATGTCATGTATCCACAATTACAATATCATGCAGAACAGTTTTAATCTCCCTTTAAAGTCCCATGTTCTTCACCTATTCAAGTCTCTTTCTCAAGAAGGAGGACAAAATATTACCTTTCATTTTGGCATATATGGCTACATGGCCTTCATCATTTGACTTATGTTTACCTTTCCAGAGATATCTTTAGAGTCATATTAAAAGCCAAGTAAACATTGTACATTCCATGTAAATCAGACTATCTATATTTCTTAGAATACATACCTTGCTATTTAATTTATACTAAATATTTCTCCCTATGTCAAAATGTCCTTGTAGACATGGAAGCCTAGAATATTTCCACATATTCTTCAAAACTGATCTCAAATGTTACCACTATTAGAAAAGGCCTCCTTGGGGTGCCTGGGTGGCTCAGTCATTGAGCGTCTGCCTTCGGCTCAGATCATGATCCCAGGGTCTTGGGATTGAGCCCCACATCAGGCTCCCAGCTCAGTGGGAAGCCTCCTCCCTCTCCCACTCCCCCTGCTTGTGCTCCCTCTCTTGCTGTGTCTCTGTCAAATAAATAAATAAATAAATAAATAAATAAATAAATAAATAAATAAAATCTTTAAAAAGAAAAAGAAAAAAAAGGCCTCCTTGATCACATAAAACAAGTTAGATATCTTATGTGTTTCATTTTATTTTTTCTTTATATTGTTATATTTCTATTATTTAATCCCCCCACTAGAATGTAATCACCTCAAAGAAAGATGGTAGGCTATTCATCCTGTATATGCCTAATATCTGTGATATTCACATATTTAATAAACTTAAACACACCAAGAAAAAAGAATAAATGAATGAGTGAGTGGGAAAGCGAATGAGTCAAGCATATATATTTATTTCTGATTTCAACTCCCCAAAGCTGATCTTTTTGGAAGTTGATGCTGGCCAAAGGCTAAAATGTTGAATCTCATCTTCCAAGGAGAGTTCAAAAGGATCTGGAGTTGTATCACCTGGGGACCACCAGTTCTAGTTATGACAGGCTTAAAATGTAAACTTGATATACATTCTATTCCCTTAAAGTTTTTGCAGTTTCCTTTATTGTATTGACTTATTAAATTTAAAATTTGCCAAATACCCCCATATGACTTCTTAACCTAAATTTTATGAGCACAGCTCTAAAAATGATTCCTTGGCCAAATGATAACTTTGGGTAATAATGCTGTGGTATTATAATCCTCTCTTCACAAGAATCCTTTTGTCCTTATTTTCATACTCTTAATACACAAACTGGTACAAATATTGCCATAGTAAGTAAAAATATCACCATATTAGGTACAAATTTCACCACTGAAATTCCACATTCCTCAGACTTGAAAAAAAAATCAGTAAAAGCAATTTAAATATTGCAATATGTCTTAAGTCCCCTTCTCCATATCATTTAGAATCACCACTTTACAGGTACCTGGGTGGCTCAGTCTCATAGATTCCATTGATTAGAACACATACAGAATTATCTGTAATAAACTGTTCTGACATGAACTTTTATAATAATTATGTTTTCCCAAGAGCAAACCATGCAGAGCTGGGAGTTATTTATTTAGTTATTTATTTTATTTCAGTTTGCTTTCTACCTCCACATCCCTGACCCTTAACAACAAAAAAAGGAAATTATTACTAGTCATGTTACCTGAGTCTGATTTGCGTAAAGTCCAACAGGTGTGATAGGGGGAGTTCAAATCTATTGAATTAGGCTTCAAAAATATTCTACCTTAAATTAGGAAATGATAAAGAAAAGTAAGTGATGAGACAAAATATTAACAGAGGCTCAGATTTTGAAAAGTTAGTGGAAAAAAATCATCTTTTGAACTGCTAATCTTGATCATTTGATAATAAAGAATGAAGTAATGTTTTACTGTCTTATAAGGCAAAATATTTAGACTGATTATTTCAGTGTAAAGCACTGTAAAATGTTAGAATATCTTTATCAAAGAAAACAGCTTTGCTGGCTAAATGACTTTTTCCCTTTTAAAATTAAGCTAATTTTCGGGGTGCCTGGGTGGCTCAGTCATTAAGTGTCTGCCTTCTGCTCAGGTCATGATCCCAAGGTCCTGGGATCGAGCCCTGCATCAGGCTCCCTGCTCTGTGAGAAGTCTGCTTCTCCCTCTCCCACTCCCCCTGCTTGTGTTCCCTCTCTTGCTGTGTCTCTCTCTGTCATATATATAAATGAAATCTTTAAAAAAAATAAAAAATAAAGTTAAGCTAATTTTCATTCCCATTTTATTTGTATGTGGAAGATAAAATTTTTACAATTGTTAGAACACAAATATTGTTAACCTTTTTTACAATATCACTGCTCTCTTCTTTTTTGAATAAATGAAGCCTTAAAACCAGTGAACAATTTCCTGCTTTGTGTTATTCTTACAGTTTTATTAGCTCCAGATCCACTGCCAGTTTGAAAGCTCCTGAGCATAATGCACTGCCAAGCTTAAAAATGTAATAAATCTTCTAAAGATAAAAATAATAATAATTATAAATAATCCTTCTGTAATATTCTTGGAAACTAAAACATGTGAGCTCAGTGAATCAAGCATTTATGTGTTTGGGCCAAGTACTGCAATTCTCTTAATCTCATGGAATGCTAAATAGCCATGGGCTGAATAAAGTTGTTTTCTGCTAACAATGAAATTTCACCCAAATCCATCAATATAAAATTAGAGTCTCCAAAAAAGAAGGTGAGGTTTGCATTCACAAAAGAGTAAGAATATCTGAGTAGGTGTCATGAGTGTTCTGAAGATAGAACAAACACAAAGCACAAACTCAAGAGCTTTAGCAAAAAATATATTTGAGCATACATTTACATGAAATGATATTTGGTTCTAGGACAAATCTATCTTTCATGTATTCCTTATAGACAATGAAAATATTTTATTCTCTGACACAAACCTCTAGTTTGAATAAAGGAAATTAAAGTGTATAGAAATGTTTATCTTTCATTATTAGAAATGATTGGTATTTATTCCAAATTTCTTTAATTATAATTTGCACTCATCATGGCTAAAAAAATAAATCTACTCACTAGTCAAGTACAATTTGTTTCAGATCTCAGGCCTTAGACCAGATATAGAAAAATTGATTAAGCAAGTTTGGGTTCCTTTCCATTGTAAGAAATATTAGGGCTCATGGCTGAGGTCAAAGTTGAAGTAAGTGGGAGCAAGAGTTTAGATGTCCTCAAGACCTCTGAATCATATTATGGCTTTTTTCTAGCTACTGTTGAAACAGTAGTTTAAAAAGCACAAGCATACAGAGCACTCTTCTGGAAAAAACAGAAGTAAGAACTTTCCAAATAATAGACATCATAAGGTTTAAGGAAATTTTCCCTTTATGGAAATATTTTCCTGCCAGGAATGGCCAGCACTCCCTGTACTGACAGATGGAAGATTACTCCAAACTTTGCCATGAATGAGAGGAGAAGGCAAGGGGGTCAACGCTCAGAGACTAAGGCCATTTGGTCTTCTTTGCTCCCGCTTTTATTGGTCCTTCAGGATATCCTTATTACTGTTTCTCAAGCATGTGATGTGTGACATGGGGTCTTACTGAAACTGAGAGGATTTATGGGAAAGATAAGATATGCTAATCTGTGTGTTCTACTAAACATAGCCTAAGGAACAATGCATGCATCTCTTAGATCACAGGGCGGCTGTTTGGGCTAAGAGAGCTTCAGGGAAGGTAACTCCCTGTGGCATTCCAACGGCAGAGCGGTCATGCAGCCCTCAGCATTCCAAAGGCCTCGCACTTCTCCAAAACCTTCCATTGCCCCCAGCAGCCTCCGTTAAATTTTAGCAAGCCAGGTATTATGACTGATTTCATGCACTACATTAACCCCAACCTTTTCCTTATTGTTTTTTTTTTTTTTTTGAAAAAAAAAAAAAAAAGCTTCAGAAGCTTAAGAAAACACATGCATTTCACTCTAACAACAGGATGACTAACATATATGTTATTGGCCCTGGTAATATGTGTGTGATTTTCAGGGCTGAATTGACCTCTGCATGCCTCGGTTTCCTGTTCTGTACAAAGGGTATAAATCAAAATCAGAGGAGTTTTGTGAAAGATTTTAGCTTCTGTTTTCACTTCCAAAGTTATCTTCAGGCACTGTTTCCCAGATTTACCCTCCTTTCTGGAAATACCTGAAGTGAATTTCACTTAGTTCTACTGTGAAAGGATTCCTGAAGGCTGATCAAGATACTGGCCCTTCTACTATGAGTCAATTCCCTTTTTTTCCTCCTACTGTCTACATCCAAATGTCTACGTTAAAGCTGGTAACAAGAAATCTGACAGTTAAATGGAGTTGTAAAGCACTGTTGGAAAGTTGTTATTTTTCCCTCCCCCATTATCCTTCCTTTCTCTCTCATTTTTTTTTAACCTTCCTTAAATGGCTTGGCTGCTGCAACATGAGACAAATAGTTGCTCTGTGTCTGCTCTTTGCATGAGGTGAGGTGAGGAGGGGAGCCGTGACTGCCAGGCACCAGATTGATGGTGTGTGGAAACCTAGAGCCAGAGCTGCTGGCAACCAAGTGCTTCTCCATGGGGATCCCACATAATACACTTTCCAGATTTCTGGGCTTTAGTCCAGCCACACATTTCTGTGCATGCAAAGCTCCCTTCATGAGAAAGGGTAGGAGGGGAGGAAGTACTGTGTTTGCCACAGGGAGTTACCTTCCCTGAAGCTCTCTTAGCCCAAACAGCAAGTACTGTGTTTGTACTTGCTTACTTATTTACAACTTTAATAAATGTGTTTAACATATGTTACTTTAAGAAGTGACCAGGGAGAAGAAAGCAATGAAAGCAATCTAACTCTTTCCACAAAGCCTCCTTCATCTCCTTCTAGGGCAGATAATTAAAGTTAGATAAGGGCCAGCATAAAAGGGTGATATGTCTTTCAAGGATGACATCTACTGGAGTAGGCTTATATGAATGTTGTAAAAACATCACGGATAGCATCTCTTCCTGTGTTAACCATACTGCCACAAGCAATTAAAATTCCAATTCTAGACCATCACCTGTGTGCATAACTACTACTGTCTGGAAACCCAATACTCCTGGAACATGTTTCACTAGATGGCCCTGCAGCTGGACAATGACTTATCTCCAGGCCATAAGAGGATTAGGTTATGATCCTAGGAATTAACTGAGAATATCACCTTTTCCAGTGTCATCTGGTTTGGAATACCTTTCCCTCCCCCAAAGTTCTACAAATAAAAGCTAAAGTTGAAGCATGCTAAATATAAGAATAAGTAAATTAAGAAGTACTTGCATGAATATAGTCTATTGGGAGAAGATTGTATTTGTGCTCTCAGATGAATTTAAATATGAATATAATCAGAAAAACAAAGACATTGTAAGAGTAAAATTATGTTTAAAGAGAGTGCCCCAAATAACTATAGAGTTGAGGTCTTCTAGTTCAAGATGTCTAACTCAACATATAAATTTTTCTGACCTCTACTGAGACACTATTAAAGTGACAATAAATTAATTAAAGGTTATTAAAATCATAACAATATATTTTACTTGAGCCATCAGTGTGCTATTGTTATCTTTCCTTCTCTTCAGTTCTGCTATTATGACCTTATGCCATACCCAAAAACTGATATCTCTAAAATCAAAGAAAATTATATTTCCCTTTCATTCTTGTCTATTAATTGTTTATAATAAACCACATTCTATTTTGCTTTATACTTAGATCATATCTTTCTTGGACATGTTTTTGTTTGTCCTGAAATTTGAGATTACTTTCCATTTTTCTTACTTATTTTAACATCTTGCAAATTCTTATAAATTTTAATCTTTCTTTGTATTATTTGTATTATTCTTTTATATTGAAAGCTTCTAGTTCAAATTTGGAAAGATTAATTTTAGGCTTACTGCATGGCAGGGAGGTTTTTTTATTTTATTTTATTTTTTTATTGGACTCTTAGACAACTCCAGCAATTATTGTATCCAACATCTTTTTCTTTCTTGTTTTTCACCCTGGTTTTGTGAAAGTACAACGTCAAAATCTTCCTCATGGAGAATGCTTTTAGGATAAAATTAATGAATCTGTTATCATATAAAAAAATGTATTCATACTTAGACTTGATTCATATCTTGGCTAAAACCATAATTTGTTTCTTTAATATATACTTCCAATCCTTTAAAAATTCTATTCTTTGTATTGTAGGATATATTGTTTTTTTAAAATAATTTTTTATTATGTTATGTTAGTCACCATACAGTACATCATTAGTTTTTGATGTAGTGTTTCATGATTTATTGTTTGCATATAACACCCCATGCTCCATGCAATACGTACCCATCACCGGGTTCACTCATCCCCCCACTCCCCTCCCTCTAAAACCCTCAGTTTGATTCCCGAAGTCCATAGTCCCTCTTGGATCGTCTCCCCCTCTGATTTCCCCCACTTCATTTTTCCCCTTCCTTCTCCTAATGTCCTCCATGCTATTCCTTATGTTCCACAAATAAGTGAAACCATATGATAATTGGCTTTCTCTGCTTGACTTATTTCACTTAGCATAATCTCCTCCAGTTCCATCCACATTGATGCAAATGTTGGGTATTCATCCTTTCTGATGGCTGAGTAATATTCCATTGTATATATGGACCACATCTTCTTTATCCATTCATCTGTTGAAGGGCATCTCATCTCCTTCCACAGTTTGGCTATTGTGGACATTGTTGCTATATTGTTTTTGTAAAAAAAAAAAAAATAGATGCAAAACTGATTTTTGTTTTGTTTTGTTTTTAAAGATTTTATTTATTTATTTTTAGAGAGAGAGAGCAGGGGGAGGTGCGGGGAGAGGGTGGAGAATCCCAAGCAGACTCCATCCTGAGCAGGGAGCCCCACTTGGGGCTCCATCTTACAGCCCTGAGATCATGACTTGAGTTGAAACCAAGAGTTGGATGCTCAACCAACTGAGTCACCCTAGGCACCCCAGTGATTTAATAATTGATAATTTTCCTAGGTGTAGATCTTTTTCAAATTCTTTTTAAATGGTACTCAGAGGGTTCTTTAAATATGCAACATATTTAAAGTAATCTGTTCTATTTCAGTTTGAGGAAAATTTCTTCCATTTTTCTTTGATAATTTCCTTTTACTGTTTTTTTTCTATATTTTTTTCTTTTTCTTGAAAGCTAGCTAGTCAGATACTGTATTTCCTAGATTAATACCTTATGCCCTTTAGCTTAAGTTCTTGGAAAGGTCCAATTTTATTTTCTCAATGACTTATTGATTTTTATAATTTAATCAATTATACCTTAGTTTTTTTTTTTTTTTTTCCTATGACTACTCTTTTTTTTCATACAGTTTTCTTTTGGTTGTTTCTTACGTTGATTTTTCTTCTATTACAAAATACTTACTGAAACTTGCTAAGTAGAGGTGGGGTTTTATTGATTTTTCTGAATGTCTTTTTGTTTACATGAATACTTGCTTCTTTTGAGGGTAGTTTTATCTAGGCCTTTTACACTGGAGGCTTTCTTCAAATATCTAGTTGTCTTTATTTTTTTCTTTTATAATTTATATTGAGAGATTAGGATGACATAGACAACAAGCTTGGAGATGATCAAAAAATGCTTTAGGGGTGCCTGGGTGGCTCAGTCAGTCAAGTGACAGCCTTCAGCTCAGGTCACGGTCCTGGAGTCCTGGGATCGAGTCCCACATGAGGCTCCCTGCTCAGCAAGGAGTTTGCTTCTTCCTCTCCCTCTGCCCCTCCCCCACTGCTCCTGCTGTCTCTCTCTTTCTCTCTCAAATGAATGGATAAAATCTTAAAAATTATATTTGCCTTATCATAATTATGCAAATACTGTTTACTGGCTGTCAACTTTTAGAGTCAGGATGAAGAACTTGATTTTAGTTACTGAACAGAAGCATAATGTGACAGAATTTTAGAAGAAGGAGAACTTGAGTGGAGGTAGAAGTTACACTCAGAAAGTTAATGTTCTCATTTTAAAAAGCAGCAAATCAGAAGACACTGGAGAATGTTTATGAGTTAAACTTAAAAGGTACAAAGTTATCCATGGTTATCTCTGTAGTTACAAAGCTATCCATTAAAGGAACTAAAATTAGTGATAAAATAATCAAAATATTAAAGTAGAGGAAGGAGAAATTGAGGTCATTTATCTACTGGAAAAGGAATATATGAAGTGATATTTTTTGCAATTTGAAGGTAATCACAAAATACTGATAGAAATATTTTTAAATAATTCTAAGAATCTGTACTTTAGGAGAGTAAGGCAGATTGATCCTTTTTTCAACATTTCTGCACTATTTTTATACTGCATGGCATTAATTAATTAATTTTTAATATAATAAACATAAATAGAAGTATTTGTGGATACAATTAAATGTTTAATATTAATATGATCAAGTCCACTGCTTTTATTCTCCATCTTCCACTCTTCCAACATATACCAACAAAAGTATATAAAATATTCAAAAAAATAAGCAAATATATAAATTTAAATATTTAGTCCTATTAGCAGTGAAAATTTGTTTAGCCACAGCTAAACAAATTTTTTTTTACAGCTGTCAATCGCAGGAGAAATCTTGCAAATATTCCATCTGCTTCCATATGACTTATTTCTTTCATTTTTAATGACTCTCAAGGGAGGCTATAGATTTTTTTTAAACCAAAATTCATTTCAATATTTTGGTCATCTTATCAAGAACAAAAAAGCACAAAATCTATTATTTTTCCATCATATCTCCCCTTGCTCTTAAACCATTTTTGCCTCTTGAATAATATAACACTGTTTACTTTTCCTTCTAGCTTTCTAAGGAGTGTCAGTAAAAAATCCATGCCTCCTACTGCAATGGAATTCAAATGCTTTGTTGACAGGGGCTGGGTTCATATATTTATGTAAAGTGGTAAAATTATTAAATATATAATAACCTTCATATTTTAAATTATAATTTGTGCACTAAATTCTCTACCTGCTGTATTATTTGGGCTCATCTGAAAGTCTTATTTTTATTCCCTTTAGCTAAGTCAAATTTATATTTCTGGAATGTTGTTCACTAATCCAACCACTGTCTATTTTCAAAAGTGCTTTTGACATGTCCTTCTGTAATGGAAAATTGTCTAGGGAAAGCTAAAGAAAAAACAAACAGAAAACACATACTTAGAGTGGATTTTTTCATTACTTATTATGGTTAATCATTTAAAGGTTTTAACACTTTCATTGAACAGCAAAGCATGCTTTTACCTAGACTGTTTTTTAGCTGTTCCACTATTTTTTTAAAATGAATAATACAGAGTATCCTAAGAGCTCTCATTTGCTTTCTGTGTTAATTGAAAGAAAGCATTTTATTGTCTAACTTACAGAGTATGTAAGATTAATTTCTAAATGTACTGAAATGTATCATAATTTTATTCCTCCAATAAATTACTTATTAATGGGAAATGAACTTTAATCCTGAATAGAGTGAGAACCTGTCAATTGTTTTTCTACCTTGAGTTCTGCAAGTTATTTTTATTTCCCACTAGTTCTTTTTTAAACTGCTCTACCCCTTTCCACAATTATTTTATTGAGAACAGTATGTTTCCTTTCAAAGGCCAATAGGGGAAAAAATCTCCTCTATAAGGATTTTTTTAAATTACAATTTATGAAAATGAAAATGAAATTGACTTGATATTAGTATGTAGGGACAAAGCATGACAAAGTTCACACTTTCAGTTTACTTTATTATAACGTATCTCATTTAAATGGTATTCAATTCCTGCTCCCTCTTAACTAGGTCATAGCAATAAACTTCTAAATAGCTGCTTTTCGCTGCCGGTCTCATTCCAAACATGGTCTATCCACTTCACACTCTGTTGCCAAAGTTAATTATCTGTAACACGAAACCAGTTATATCACATTCTTCTGTAAGAATTTGTTAGCTCCCAATTATGATGGGACAAATTCCAATTTCCCTAGCAAAACAAATAAGGCCCTGTACAATTTATTTACAACTGCTTCCTACCTCATTGCCCTCTTCCACTTCACAGCCAGGTTTCTCAAAAGACTTTCTTTTGCCTTTTCCTTTTTTTTTAAACCATCCCCTCACTGTCTCATTTTTCTCCCTATTACTTGTAAACACCCTCCCTCCATGTCTCTTCAGTTCCAAGCAGCCATTAAAGATTGGGAGTTCCTTAAAACTTAGGCCTCAGCCTTCTCTTCTTATTATTCTGTAATCTCATCCTGGATGATTGCATCCACATCTACAGAAACATCACCATGCAGATAAAGAGGATTCATAAATCAAAATCAGCACACTAGACCATTGCACTGAACCCTGGACCCTATGACTCTAACTGCCCACTTGACACATATCCTTGAACGTCTCCAAAGAATCTCAAACTCAACTTGCTCCCAACCAAACTCATAAATTTATTCCAAAACCTTTTCTATTCAATAAGTTTTACTACTTGCTATCTTTTTAAGAAGCAAAATGCATTTGAGTCAAGCTTGATATATTTACCTCACCATCCCCTACTCCCTTAGCCAATAAATTAAGGATTTTATTGTTATTCTTAATTATCTACTAGAGTTTTCTAAGCTGCAGGTCTCAAGTTTTGATATCAAGGTTTGACCATCACTTTTTTCTTTTAGTGAGAAATAATATAGTAAATTAAAGCCAAAAGAGATTAGACAAAATTTTAAGTCATAAAAGCTTATTTTTATTATAGATTGTGTTTGAATGTGTGGCCATGCATGCACACATTGGATTGAAATGTAAAAATTATTTTGTATTGTAGGCCATGGTCAAAATTGTATTTTGTCTTTGTTTCCATGCCTCTATCGACCATCACTTTCTTAGTCCAAGTTGCCATCAGATTATTTTAGCATACTGCCTAGAACACTCAATTAATATGAATTGAATTACTCTAATCTTTAGCTTTTTCAATTTCATATCTTACTGGTCTCCTTCACAAGCTGTACTTAATCACACCCAACTTCTCTCCAGTCTATAGATACTTGTGTCAAAATACACTTGTCCATGTTGTTTCCTCCATTTTAAATGCCAGGATCCCCTCGTGACTGATATCTGTGAGGGCAAAGTCAGAGCTTGTCCTGCTCAACATTGTTTCTGGTGATTTCACAATATCTGGCAGATAATAAGTGTTTCATACATAGCTTTTGACTGAGTGGATGAATGAATAAATATATGAATAAAAAAGTGTTAGTTGAAACATTTTAAGGGAATCAAAATCATTTACTTGAAAACACAATTGAAAAACTGGTGGTTTTATAATCAATCTATTTGTTTGAATTAAGCCAGTTTGCTTCAAAATATTTTGTATGTATTGCTATATGTACACTAAAAAAATAAAACTCGAGCTTATTTTCCAAAGTGGCTGCACCAGCTTGCATTCCCACCAACAGTGTAAGAGGGTTCCCCTTTCTCCACATCCTCGCCAACGTCTGTCGATTCTTGACTTGTTACTTTTAGCCATTCTGACTGGTGTGAAGTGGTAACTCATTGAGGTTTGGATTTGTATTTCCCTGATGCCAAGAGATGTTGAGCAATTTTTCATGTGTCTGTTGGCCATTTGGATATTTTCTTTGCAGAAATGTCTGTTTATGTCTTCTGCCCATTTCTTGATTGGATTATTTGTTCTTCAGGTGTTCAGTTTGATAAGTTCTTTATAGAGTTTGGATACTCGCCTTTTATCTGATATGTCTTTTGCAAATATCTTCTCCCATTCTGTCAGTTGTCTTTTGGTTTTGTTGACTATTTCCTTGGTTGTGCAAAAGTTTTTTTATCTTGATGAAGTCCCAATAGTTCATTTTTGCCCTTGCTTCCCTTGCCTTTGGCGATGTGCCTAGGAAGAAGTTGCTGTGACTGAGGTCGAAGAGGTTGCTGCCTGTGTTCTCTCCAAGGATTTTGATGGATTCCTGTCTCACATTTAGGTCTTTCATCAATGTTGAATCAATTTTTGTGTGTGGGTAAGGAAATGGTCTAGTTTCATTCTTCTGCATGTGGCTGTCCAATTTTCCCAACACCATTTGTTGAAGAGACTGTCTTTTTTCCACTGGGCATTCTTTCCTGCTTTGTCAGAGATTAGTTAGCCATAGAGTTGAGGGTCCATTTCTGGGCTCTCTATTCTGTTCCATTGACCTATGTGTCTGTGTTTGTGCCAGTACCATACTGTCTGAATGATGACAGCTTTGTAATAGAGCTTGAAGTCCAGAATTGTGATGCCATCAACTTTGCTTTTCTTTCTCAACATTCCTCTGGCTGTTCGGGGTCTTTTCTGGTTCCATACAAATTTTAGGATTATTTGTTCCATTTCTTTGAAAAAAGTGGATGGTATTTTGATAGGGATCTCATTGAATGTGTTGATTGCTCTAGGTAGCATTGACATCTTCACAATATTTGTTCTTCCTATCCATGAGCATGGAAGTTTTTTCCATTTCTTTGTGTCTTCCTCAATTTCTTTCATGAATATTTTATAGTTTTCAGAGTACAGATTCTTTGCCTCTTGGGTTAGATTTATTCCCAGATATCTTATGGTTTTGGGTGCAGTTGTAAATGGGATCAACTCCTTAATTTTTCTTTCTTCTGTCTTGTTGTTGGTGTATAGGAATGCCACTGACTTCTGTGCATTGATTTTATATCCTGCCACTTTAGTGAATTCCTGTATGAGTTGTAGCAGTTTTGGGGTGGAGTCTTTTGGGTTTTCCACAGAAAGTATCATATCATCTGAAAACAGTGAGAGTTTGACTTCTTTTCTGATTTGGATGCATTTTATTTCTATTTGTTGTTTGATTGCTGTGGCTAGGACTATGTTGAATAACAGTGGTGATAGTGGACATCCCTACCCTGTTCCTGACCTTAGGGGGAAAGTCCTCAGTTTTTCCCCATTGAGAGTTTCCTCAAAAAGTTGAAAATAGAGCTAACCTACAACCCAGCAATTGCACTACTGGGTATTTACCCCAAAGATACAAATGTAGTGATCCAAAGGGGTACATGCATCACTGTGTTTATAGCAGCAATGCCCACAATAGCCAAACTATGGAAAGAGGCTAAATGAATGGATAAAGAAGATGTGGTATATATATATACACACACTGGAATATTATGCGGCCATCAAAAAAAAAATGAAATCTTGCCATTTGCAATCATGTGGATGGAACTAGAGGGTATTACACTAAGCAAAATAGGCCAATCAGAGAAAGACAGTATCATATGATCTCACTGATATGGGGAATTTGAGAAACAAGACAGAGGATCATAGGGGAAGGGAGGGGAAAATGAAACAAGATGAAACCAGAGAGGAAGACATACCATAAGAGACTCTTAATCTCAGGAAACAAACTAAGGGTTGCTGGAGTGGAGGGGGGTGGGAAGGATGGGGTGGCTGGGTGATGGACATTGTAGAGGGTTTGTGCTATGGTGAGTGCTGTGAATTATGTACGACTGATGAATCACAGACCTGTACCCCTGAAACAGATAATACATCATATGTTAATTAAAAATTTTTTTTTTAAACTCAAGCTTATTTTGAAAAACAAACTGCTTTGCTAAATAACTCAGTGGAAAACCTATGAATGTACAAAATACTGGTTTATTTGCTTTTATGAATTGTCTTATGCCAAATTCTCATGTTTATTTTCCTCTAAACACAGTGAAATGTGTGTCTTATGTAAAACATCCCTGGTTTTCTCTATTTAAATGTTTTATACTTCCATTTTACATATATTCAGCAGCAAATTTTATTTTCCCTTTCAAAACCATTACACTAACTTTCACTTTTTAATAGCTACTGATGCTAAGATTGAAAAACATAATTTGAACATTGGAAACACTAGTATTCTAGACATTGTAATTTTACTACATAAAAGAAAGAATAACCTATCCCAAACAACCTCTTTGTCAAGCAATTTTCCTGGGTTGAAGTAAGGATTTATTTTTTTTTACTTTTTTAAAAATATTTTTATTTATTTATTTGACAGAGAGAGAGAGACAGCGAGAGAAGGAACACAAGCAGGGAGAGTGGGAGAGTGAGAAGCAGGCTTCCTGCTGAACAGGGAGCCTGATGTGGGGCTCAATCCCAGGACCCTGAGTTCATGACCTGAGCTGAAGGCAGACGCTTAACAACTGAGCTACCCAGGTGCCCCTGAAGTAAGGATTTAAAGACACTCAATACCAAGTCTGATGTCACTTAAATTTTATGAATTTAAGAATTTGAATTAAATTTGGGGCATGTGGGTGGCTCAGTTGGTTAAGCATCTGTCTTTGGCTCAGGTCATGATCCCAGGGTCTGGATGGAGTCCTGCACTGGGCTCCTTGACAAGCAGGGAGGCTGCTTCTCCCTCTGCCTGCCACTCCTCCTGCTTGTGCTCTCTCTCTCTCTGACAAAAAATAAAATCTTATAAAAAAAGAATTTTAATTAAATTCACATCTTCCCATAATAAAATAATGTCCTTTTTGGTCTTTCAAAAATTAATTTTAATTTTAAATAGTTTTTTGTACATGAAGTATATCAAAGTACATTTAAATTTTTTTAAAACTTAACTATAAAATTTGAAAAATATTTCTGCATATTAATTAGCTGTTACAAAACCACATCTTGTGAATTAGTTTTAAATGAATTAAGTATATATATATATAGAGAGAGAAAATTACATCTATATCTATATAAATATATTTTATATACATATTTATATAATGTCTATATAGTATATATAAACATAAAATGTAAATATATTTCTAAAATATAAAAATATAAATATATATATATAATTTTCCTTGAAATCTACATGGATTTAAGAACCATTATTATATTATATTATATTATATTATATTATATTATATTATATTATATTATATTTTATATTATATACCATGCAGTGACAGTACTCGTCATTGTAAGGAATATACAAGAAACTGAAGAATAGAAGAGTCTACTGATAACTGATAACTTTCAATGTGTCTGTTTTGTCTCTATAGCTGTATTTGTATGCATAACTATAGTGATTCCAGCTTAAATGAATAATAGTAATTCTGGAACATTAGGCTCTCTTTAAAACATGCAAACTTATGGGCTCTATATTTAACATGCCTCAATTTAAGCAATTTAATCAAATGTAAATATCCATGCTTGATCCATTTATGTTTTATGTTTGATCCATTTGTGTTTACATTCTGTCATTTCCCAATTCAGTCTCCCAAGTGTTCTCATTTTATTTGTTTTGCTTTTGTTTTTTTAAGTAGAATTCTGACCAACACCCTCCCTTTTAAATTATCCGATGGTTCCTTAAAGCCTCCATGATAATGTCCAAGTTCTTTACACAATATGTAAAGTTTCCAACAATGTGTCTCCAAATTTTTATTCGAATTTTTTTCTCACTAATCTTTGTCATACATTCTATGTTCCTTTCAATCCAAATTCTGTTGATTCCGAAAGAGTTCTACCTCTTTGTCTTTGCACATGGCATATATAGAATGACCATTTCTTTTCCGCAGGATTCATCCTGCTTAATCCTTGAGTGTCAATAATGATATTTACTTCTCTCTGCTTTTCTTTTCTTCTCCAGCATCCAGACTCAATAGTTACTAGTCCTTCTACTATTCTCTCACAGCACTTTATCAAATCTGTTATAGCATTGACATGGTATTCATTACATTACATCACATTAGTGTTAATCTAATTTGTCTTTCTGTTGTACATTTATTGAGGGTAGAAAATTTGCTTTATTCGTTTTATATCCAAAATATGATACTTCTTTTTTTTTACTTTATTTTTTTTTTAGTAATTCTACACCCAATGTGGGGCTCTAACTCATGACCCCAAGATCAAGAGCCACATGTCCTTCCAACCGAGCCAGCCCACCACCCCCAAAACATACTTCTTTTCATATCAGAAGCAAATCTTAAGTGAGTTGAATGATGTGAAAAAAACAAGAAGTGGATTTGAAAATTATACAGAAATATATGTTCTCTCATTTCTTACTATTTTTAATACTTCCTGTTCTTATTAATAACCTGAGACTCGATTATACATGGACAAATAATATATCTTACATCTTGGAGACAGTGGTAACAAATTGATCTTTTAATTGGGTATACTTTTCTTTCTTTTCTTTTTTTTTAAGATTTTTTTTATTTATTTGACAGAGAGAGAGGCAGGAGAGAGGGAACACAAGCAGGGGGAGTGGGAGAGGGAAAAGCAGGCTTCCTGCTGAGCAGGGAGCCTGATGCGGGGCTCGATCCCAGGACCCTGGGATCATGACCTGAGCTAAAGGCAGACGCTTAATGACTGAGCCACCCAGGCGCCCCTGGGTATACTTTTCTATTTGGTCATCACATTTTAGTCTTCAACATGGAGGGGGGAATAAAGGAGTTTCACCTACATGACAAATGAATAAACAGGAGATAAATAGGATTTAGTAATAATTGATATCTGTTAAAAATATGATAATTTTTTTTTCCACAGTCCAGGGTTTTTTTTTTTTTTTTTTACTTTTTTAAATTTTATTATGTTATGTTAATCACCATATATTACATCATTAGTTTTTGATGTAGTGTTCCATGATTTATTATTTGTGTATAATACCCAGTGCTGCATTCAGTACATGCCCTCTTTAATACCCATCACTAGGCTAACCCAACCCCCCATCCCCCTCCCCTCTAGAACCCTCAGTTTGTTTCTCAGAGTCCATAGTCTCTCACGGTTCATCTCCCCCTCCGATTTCCCCCCCTTCATTTTTCCCTTCTTACTATCTTCTTTTTTTTTTTTAACATATAATGTATTATTTGTTTCAGAGGTACAGGTCTGTGATTCAACAGTCTTGCACAATTCACAGTGCTCATCATAGCACATAACCTCCCCAATGTCCATCACCCAGCTACCCCATCCCTCCCACCCCCCACCACTCCAGCAACCCTGTTTGTTTCCTGAGATTAAGAATTCCTTATATCAGTGAGATCATATGATACATGTCTTTCTCTGATTGACTTATTTCCTCAGCATAATACCCTCCAGTTCCATCCACATCATTGCAAATGGCAAGATTTCATTCCTTTTGATGGCTGCATAATATTCCATTGTATATATATACCACACCTTCTTTATCCATTCATCTGTCAATGGACATCTTGGCTCTTTCCATAGTTTGGCTATTGTGGACGTTGCTGTTATAAACATGGGGGTGCATGTACCCCTTCGGATCCCTACATTTGTATCTTTGGGGTAAATACCTAGTAGTGCAATTTCTGGGTCATAGGGCAGCTCTATTTTCAACTTTTTGAGGAATCTCCATACTGTTTTCCAGAGTGGCTGCACCAGCTTGCATTCTCACCAACAGTGTAGGAGGGTTCCCTTTTCTCTGCATCCCCATGAACATCTGTCGTTTCCTGACTTGTTAATTTTAACCATTCTGACTGGTGTGAGGTGGTATCTCATTGAGGTTTTGATTTGCATTTCCCTGGTGCTGAGTGATGTTGAGCACACTTTCATGTGTCTGTTGGCCATTTGGATGTCTTCTTTGGAAAAATGTCTGTTCATGTCTTCTGCCCATTTCTTGATTGGATCATTTGTTCTTTGAATGTTGGGTTTGATAAGTTCTTTGTAGATTTTGGTTACTAGCCCTTTACCTAATATGATAAATTTTTACTGTTTGTCATAGTAACAAAATGATGTATGGTTTCCTAAGATTTACTTTTAAACACATTATTACCACTTTATTTCCTATTTAATCTCTTTGGGAGAAATGTGTTATTTTAAAATGATCTATCAATATAATTTTATATTGAAAGAATAATAAAATTATTTTAATGCAAAAAGGGGTTTTCCACTGTAATGTAACTGTAAAAAATGGTTTTTCGTTCACAGCAGGGTGTGTGGTATAGAGCTTTAGTATAGCTAATACCACTAAGAAGTATAAAATACAGTATTACAAAATCAGTGGAAAACAAACAACCAAAGAAAAATTTTTTTTCTTTTTTTCTTTATTCAACATGTTTAGGTATTAGTATTAAAGAAGCTCTGTAACAAGTTGCAAATTATGGGTGAAATGAATCAGATCTGCTCAGCATATAAACAGATTATAAAGTTAGTTATGCAGATATAGTTCTGCTGTGTTGATTGCTATAGGACTCAGATTACATATGACAGAATGATGACCAAATTTAGTTGATTTATACACTGATGTTTCACATGTCCCTGTGAGATAGGAATTATTTTTCCTGATTTTAAAGATAAGGAAATTGAGGCACAGGAAAACTAAATAGTGTGGCAAAGTCAAGGTTCTCCCCTTGGCATTCTGTCTCTAGACCCTGTTCTCTTTACAACTGTCACACACAGATTCTAACCATGTCTACAAGTTTTCATGATCCATGGGTCAGTGGATTCAGTGGGTAGAGACACATCATGATCAAGACATTCACACTTTACACTAGCAAATTGGCTGTAAAAAATACTACTGTCCTTAAATAAATGAACCATGCTGGGACTCACATTGGAGTAGACAGCTCCTATGAAACAGCTCTACTTCACACCAAGGCTTGGGGCCTCTAAGAAGATTGTCCAGTTGTTGCCCTGATGTGCCAGCTTCCAAACACACAGTTTATAAACCCCACAGAGGGTATTTTTTACATTCCACAGAACCTATATTTTCAGATAATTTGAGATGACCCTCAAATTAGATTACAATCTGTTTATCTACTCACACATTACTTGAGAGATAGAAAGAAACTTAATTTGTATATATTGTTAAAACATTTTCCTTTCCCTCTCTCTAGTGACCAAATCAACTGCTCAGGGCACTTTTTAATTTCTATTTTTTCCTCCTAAGCAGTGCGTGTTTTCACAGTCTGATCTAGACTCTTCCCTCTCTCTCTCATCCAATATTTGTTGTCCTGCAAAGTACCAAGAAAAAGAAAGATAAAAATCTTGAAACCTGCCATGTGCTAAGTAATTTCCCATACTTTGAGGAATCCAAGTCTTGGGAAGCTTGTTTCTTGATTAAGTTACACAGTACACTAGTGGCAGAGCTAAATTGGAAATCAAGCCAACCTAACCCCAAAGACTGTTTACCTTCCACAAACCCACTAGAAATCACCCTTTCAAGAAAGGAAATTTATTTAAAAATCTGAAATCGGGGCGCCTGGGTGGCTCAGTCAGTTAAACATCTGACTTCAGCTCAGGATATGATCTCAGGGTCCTGGGATCGAGTCCCACAATCAGGCTCCCTGCTCAGTAGGGAGTTTGCTTCTCCTTCTCCCTCTGCCCCCCCCACTCATGTGTGGGCTCTCTATCAAATAAATAAATAAAATCTTTCTAAAAATCTGAAATATTTATAGTACACATTTATTTTTCCTATTAAAAATGAAAATGATTCCATTATGTCTTATAGGGAAACATGTATATTACTTCAATTTAGATTTATTCTTTTATGGAGTCAAATAATATGCATTAGAGATTTGGCACTATTTATTTATTTATTTAGTATAGTTGACCTACAATGTTACATTAGTCTCAGGGGTAAACCATAGTGATTTGACAAATTTATACATCATGATATGCTCACCACATCTGTAGCTACCATCTGTCACCATACAACGCTATTATAATATCATCGACTATATTCTTTATCAACTATCCTTTTTAGCCACTAGCAGATGGGGCATCCCACTAGATATAGACAGGAGATGAAAAAGATAGGGTTCCTATCTTTCCCCTACCAAAGTCCTTTTGTTTCTCTTGGCTATAAAATCATCTCTTTTGGAGTTAAAAATGGAAAAAAGTGAATCCTAACAACAGTGACATTTCTCACAAAAATTTCTAAGTATTCTAAACAGCAGTGCTGGATTGTCTTCTGGTGCCCAGAGGTGTCAATCTAATGCAGGTGTTGGCCTTGCATCTGACAGAGGAATCTTACTATTCACCTCTAAGAATGAACATCTTCCAAAATCCATTAACTTGAGTCTGTTGCTTAAGTTGCTCAAATAAACACATAAGCCTGGAGACATGTATTATGCTTTCCCTTACTATGATAATTGGATAATTAAATTCAGATAAATATGCTAATTATCAACAAGGACTTAATGTTTCATGGTTTGCACATAATGTTCACATTTATATGGGGACTTTCCATCTAAGTTCCAAAGAACTAATAATGTAGAGTTTTCAAGAGGCTAGGTTTAAAGTAACTATCACTTTCAAGTTCATATACATTTAATGAGAGAGTTAATTATACAAAGTGATGTGTCCATATGTGTTTAGCATAGGTACAGAATTCAGTATTATGGACACACACACACACACACACATATACTTCTTATAGTAATCAACTCTTTCTTATAGCCTGCAGTATGTTCAATCTCCTGGAACTTACTGGCCAAAATACTCAAATGTATGAATCAGAAGTAATTATATTAGCGGTAATAGTCTAAGTGATGGTAGATATAATAGTTGCTATTATTATTACTATCATTATGTTATTAGAAAAGTTTCTTCTTTAAAGACTGTATTAAAAGATGCCATGAGTATTTCTTTTTAAGTCAAGGATCTTCTTTACCATAACTCATACTTTAATGGTTAAATGATGGTGTTTCAATGGTTAGATATATGTCATAGGGAGAAAAAGATACATGAAGTTGTAATTCTAACCAATAATATTTGTATTACATTAACACTTTAATATGGTTTTATTCAGTTCTTTCAAATAATATATTCAAAACTGCTTCAAAATGCTGAACTATAAATATAAATAAGCATTAATATTAACATTACTCAGATTTGTCAAATTTCACTGTTATTTTTCTTTAAGAAGTAATTAAATTTTATTAAGAAAAAGAAGCACTGGGTTTATACACTAAGCAAATGAGTTTGTTTTAGAAGTTCTTATCAATGTAGTTTGATAATATTAACAAAATAATGGAAGCAAGAGGTTTTTTTAGTTTTTATTTAAATTTCAGTTAATTAACATACAATGTAATATTAGTTTCAGCTGTATCATATAGTGATTAAACACTTATATACAACTCCTCCTAATCATCCAAAGCGCACTCCTTAACCCCATCACCTATTTAACCAATTCCCCTCACCCACCTTCCCCTAGTAACCATCAGTTTATTATCTATAGTTAAGAGTCTGTTTCTTGGTTTTCCTATTTCCCCTGCCATATTCATTTTTCTTTCTTAAATTCCACTATGAGTATTGGTATTTGTTTTTTTCTGACTTATTTCACTTAGCATAATACTCTCTAGTTCCATCCATGCCATTGCAAATGGCAAGATTTCATTCATTTTTATGGCTAATATTCCATTGGATATGTATACCACATGCTCTTTTATTTCTTTTTCAAGGTTTTATTTAAATTCAAGTTAGTTAATATACAGTGTAATATGAGTTTTAGGTGTAGAATTTAGTGATTCATCACTTATATACAACACCTAGTACTCATCACAGCATCCTCCTTAATACTCCTCACCCATTTAAGCCATCCCCCTGACCACCTCCCCTCCAGGAACCGTTTTTTCTCTATAGTTAATAGTATGTTTTATGGTTTGCCTCTCTCTTTTTTTCATTCTACATTCATTTGTTTGTATCTTAAATTCCACATATGAATGAAATTATATAGTATTTGTCTTTCTCTGATTGACTATTTCACTTAGCATAATACTCTCTAGCTCAATCCATGTTGTTGCAAATGGCAATATTTCATTCCTTTTTAAGGCTGAGTAATATTCCACTTTATATATATGCCACCTCTTCTTTATCCATTCATTAGTTGATGGACATTTGGGCTCTTTCTATAATTTTGCTATTGTTGATAATGCTGCTATAAATATTGGGGTGCATGTGTCCCTTTGAATCAGTATTTTTGTTTCCTTTGGGTAAATACCCAATAGTGCAATTGCTGGATTGTAAGATAGTTCTATTTTTAACTTTTTGAAGCATCTCCATACTGTTTTCCAGAGTGGCTGCACCAGTTTCCATTCCCACCAAGTGTAAGAGGGTTCCTCCTCCACAACCTTGCCAACATCTGTTGTTTCCTGTGTTGTTAATCTGAGCCATTCTGGCTGGTGTGAGGTGATATCTTATTGTGGAATCTATTTCTATTTCTCTGATGATGACTGATGTTGAACATTTTTTTTAAAGGTGGGTTTAAGATGATTTTTTTTAAGATTTTATTTCTTTATTTGACAGAGAGAGACAGAGAGAGAGGGAACACAAGCAGGGGGAGTGGGAGAGGGAGAAGCAGTCTTCCCACCTGAGCAGGGAGCCTGATGCGGGGCTCAATCCCAGGACCCTGGGATCATGACCTGAGCTGAAGGCAGACGCTTAACGACTGAGCCACCCAGGCACCCCTGATGTTGAACATTTTTTCATGTGTCTGTTAGCCATTTGGAAGTCTCTGTCTTCTGCTCATTTCTTAGCTGGATTATTTGGTTTTGGGGTGTTGAGTTTGATAAGTTCTTTATAGATTTTGGAGCCTCATCAAATATGTCCATTGCAAATATCTTCTCCCATTCCATAGGCTGCCTTTTAGTGTTGTTGATTGTTTCCTTTGCTATGTAGAAGCTTTTTATCTTGATGAAGTCTCAATAGTTCATTTTTGCTTTTGTTTCTCTTGCCTGTGGTGACGTGTCTAGTAAGAAGTTGCTATGGCTGATGTCAAAGAACTTGCTGACTGTGTTCTCCTCTAGGATTTTGATGATTTCTTGCCTCACATTTAGGTCTTTCATCTCTTTTGAATTTATTTTTCATACAGCATACAAAAGTGACCCAGTTTATTCTTCTGCATGTTGCTGTCCAGTTTTCTGAACACCATTTGTTGAAGAGACTATCTTTTTTCCATGGATATTCTTTCCTGCTTTGTTGAAGAGAACTTGACCATATACTTATAGGTTCCTTTCTGGGTTTCCTATTATACTCCATTGATCTATATTTCTTTTTTGTGACAGTACCACACTGTCTTGATGATTGCAGCTTTGTAATATAGCTTGAAATCCAGAACTGTGATGCCTCCAGCTTTGCTTTTTCAAGATTGCTTTGGTTATTTGGGGTGTTTTGCAGTTCCATATACACTTTAGGATTGTTCTAACTCTGTGAAAAGTGCTGGTGGTATTCTGATAGGGGCTGAATTAAATGTACAGATTTCTTTGGGTAGTATAGACATTTTAACAATAATTTTCCTTCCAATCCATGAACATGGAATGATTTTCCATTTCTTTGTGTCATAATCAATTTTTTTTAATCAGTGTTTTATAGTTTTCAGAGTACAGGTCTTTCACCACATTGGGTTTATTCCTAGGTATCTTATGGTTTTGGTACAATTGTAATGGGATTGATTCCTTGATTTCTCTTTCTACTACTTCATTATTAGTGTATAGAAATGTAACATATCTCTACATTGATTTTGTATCCTGTCACTTTACTGAATTTATGCATCAATTCTAGCAATTTTTTGTGGAGTTTTTTGGGTTATCTATATAAAGTGTCATGCCATCTGCAAATAGTGAAAGTTTAATTATTTCTTTCCTGATTTGGATGACTTTATTTTTGTTTTCTGATCACTGTGTCTAGGACTTCCAGTAACTTGTTAAATAAAAGTGGTGAGAGGGCACATCCCTGTCTTGTTCCTGAGGAAAATGTCTCAGTTTTTCCCCATTGAGGATGATATTAGCTGTGAGTTTTTCATATATGGCCATATATGTTGAAGTATGTGCCCTCTAACCCTATTTTGTTGAGGGTTTTTATCATGAATGGATGTTGTACTTTATCAAATACTTTTTCTGCAGCTATTGAAAGGATCATATGGTTCTTATCCTTTCTTTTATTAATGTGGTGTATCACATTGATTTGCAAATATTGAACCAAACATGCAGAACAGGAATATATCCTGCTTGATCCTGGTGAGTGATTCTTTAATGTAGTGTTAGATTCAATTTGCCAGTATTTTGTTGAGAATTTTTGCATCCATGTTCATCAAGGATATTGTCCTGTAGTTCTCTTTTATGGTGGTGCCGTTATCTGATTTTGGTATCAGAGTCATGTTGGCCTCATAAAATGAATTTGGAAGTTTTCCTTCCTTTTCTATTTTTTGGAATAGTTTGAGGAGAATACTATTAACTCTTCTTTGAATGTTTGGAACAATTTATCTGTGAAACCACCTGGCCCTGGAATTTTGTTTATTGGGAGTTCTTTGCTACTGATTCAATTTATTTGCTGGTTATCAGTTTGTTCAAGTTTTCTATTTCTTCCTGTTTCAACTCTGGTTGTTTATATATTTTTTAGGAATTTATCCATTTCTTCCAGGTTGTCTAATATGTTGGCATATAGTTTGTTATAATATTCTCTTCTAATTGTATTTCTGTAGTGTTGGTTTGGATTTCTCCTCCCTCATACATGATTTTATATATTTAGTTCCTTTCTCTTTTCTTGTTGATAAGTCTGGCTAAGGGTTTATCAATTTTATTTATTTTTTCATAAATCAGCTCCGGCTTCATTAATCATTAATTAATCTGTTCTACTGTTTTTTGTTTGTTTTAGTTTCTATATCATTTATTTATGCTAGTCTAGTCTTTATTTCCCTTCTTCTACTGGCTTTAGGCTTCATTTTTGTTCTTTTTTAAGCTCCTTTAGGTAACATTAGTTTGTTTCTTTTAGATGTATATTGCTATATACTTTTAGGAACATTTTTGTTGCATACCAAAGATTTGGGATCATTATGTTTTCATTTTCATTTTTTCCATGTATTTTTTTTTATTTCTTCTTTGATTTCCTGGTTGACCCATTCATTATTTAGTAGCATGTTTAACCTCCATATATTTGTGGTCTTTCCAATTTTTTTTTCTTTTGGTTGATTTCAGGTTTCATAGCATTGTGGTCAGAAAAGATGCATGGTACAATCTCAGTCTTTTTGTACTTATTGAGTCCTGATTTGTGACCTAGTATGCAATCGATTCTGAAGAATGTCCCATGTGCACTTGAAAAGAATGTGTATTGTTCTGCTTTAGGATGAAATGTTGTGACTATATCTGTTAAGTCCATCTGGCCCAGTGTATCATTCAACACCATTGTTTCCTTGTTGATTTTGTGCTTAGATGATCTGTCCTTTGATGTAAGTGTGGTTTTAAAGTCCCCCCACTATTATTTTATTATTATTAATTAGTTCCTTTATGCTTGTTATTAATTGTTTTATATATTTGGTGCTCCCATTTTAGGTGCACAAATAATTACTATTGTTAGATCTTCTTGTGGGGTTGTCCCTTTATTATGATATAGGCCCTTCTTTGTCTCTTGTTATACTCTTTGGTTTAAAGTGTAGTCTTTCTGACATAAGTACTGCTACTCTGGCTTTCTTTTGACATCTATTTGCAAGGAAAATATTTCTCCATCCCCTCACTTTCAATCTGCAGGTGTTTTTAGGTCTAAAATGGGTCTCTTGTAGGTAGCATATAGATGGGTCTTGGTTTTTTTTATCCATTCTCACAGCCTATGTCTTTTGATTGGAGTGTTTAGTCCATTTACAAGCACAGTAATTATAGATAGATATGTATTTAGTGTCATTTTATTACTTGATTTTTCATTGTTTCTGGAGATTTTCTCTGTTCTTTTCTTGCCTTTGTCATTTTTGTCTTTGTCTTTTCTTTCCATTCAATGAGTCCCCTTTAATATTTCTTGTTGGGCTGGTTTAGTGGTCACAAACTACTTTAGTTTTTGTTTGTCTGAGAAACTCTTTAACTCTCCTTCTATTCTGAATGATAGTCTTACTGGATAAAATTTCCCAATTCAGCATGTTCAATATATCATGCCATTGCCTCTGGCTTGCCAAGTTTCTGGTAAGAAATCTCCAGCTAGCCTTATGGGTCTTCCCTTGTAAGTTAAGGACTTCTTTTGTCTTGCTGCTTTTAATATTTTCCCTTATCACTATATTTTGCAAATATAATTACAATATCTCTTGGTGTTGGCTTGCTTTTGTTTATTTTGATGGGTGTTCTGTGTGCATCCTGCATCTGGATGTCTGTTTCCTTCCACAGATTGTGGAAGTTTTCAGCTATTATTTCTTCAAATAAAGTTTCTGTGCCGTTTACTCTCTCTTCTTCTTCTGGGACTCTTATAATGTGACTGTTATTACTTTTGATGGAGTCACTGAGTTCTCTAAGTCTATTCTTGTGTTCCATAATTCCTCTTTCTCTCTTTTGTTCATCTTCATTATTTTCCATTATTTTATCTTCCATATCACTTTCATTCCTCTGCTTCTTCCATCCTTGGGTTCATTGGATAAGCCTCTTTTGAATCTCAGTTATTGCATTTTTCATTTCTGACTGATTGTTTTTTAACTCTTTTATATCTGGGGTAAGGGCTTCCCTGAAGTCTTCCCTTCTTTTCTCAAGCCCATTGACGATCCTTATGATCATTGCTTTAAATTCTCCATCAGACATGTTGCTTATATCTGTTTTGCTTGGTTCTCTGGCTGTGACCTTATCTTGTTCTTTCATTTGGGATAAATTCCTCTATCTTGGCATTTTGTCTAAGTCTCTGACTTATTCTCTGTGTTAGAAACGTCCATTATGCTTCCTGCTCCTGAGAGTAATAACTTTTGGAGAAAAGGTCATATTGTGTCCAGGACCTGGCACTTCAGGGAGTGTCTCTTGTGTTTGCTGCATAACTCTGCTTGTGTTTTGGCTGCCCTGTCCTTCAGGCCAGTCATCTGCAGGGGCTCTCCTTGCCTGCAGTGGGCAGGTTTTGGTCACTGGCCAGACTGTGGTGAGTCAACTATGTGTGCTCTGGTCTGCTTATTAAATGAGACCTGATACATTTCCACTAGAACTAAAGCCCTGCAGAACTCTCTGGTCAGAAGATGTGGTGTGTGCCGTGGCTTCTACTGGTCTTTTGGGGAAGGGACCCACTGCACTGGGACAGAGGCAAGCTTGACCATGAAGGAGTCATGGTCAAGAGTGCAGTGGTGTGAGGCTTTTGTAAGCAGGTTAGGAGGTTAGGCAGCTAGTATCAGGGCTAAGGTGCTATCCACAGGTGGCCCTGTTTATACTGAGGGGTGGGGCTGGGAAATGGTGCCATCTGGTTCTTTTGTCCCTGGAGAGGCATCTCCATGAGTGATACCTCCATGAATGATAGATATCTCTCAGGGAAATGCTCTAAGAAGAGCAAGTAATCTCCCCGCTATATGCCCCCAGGCATTCTTCAGATCACTGTTTCAATGCCATCTGCCCCTGTGTTGTTTGTCTGCCTTGTCTCCAGAGTAGGACAGCACCATCACGGCTTGATCCCAGCCAAGCCCACAGTCCTTTAAAACTCTAGTCTTTAAGCCCTGCTGGATACCAGAAGTCATAAAAATCAGCCCCTGTGGATTTTGGGGAAATGTTCTTATGCATTCCCTTGTGCACTCCTCTCTCTGTCACCTTCCTCCATGACCAGAGCTCCCTCCCCTCTATAGCACCCATGACTGGTTTCTCCCCCAAACCATGTCTCCACACTTTCTACCTTCTTTGATGTGGCTTCTTCTCTCCTTTTAGTTGAGATTTTGTTCTGTCAGTCTTCAGGTAGGTTTCTGGGATATTTAAAATGATCTAATAGTTATCTAGTTGTGCTCAAAAGATGAAATAAGCCTAGGGTTCTCCTATTATGCCACGATCTTGGCCCCCCCTCAATGTTATTTCTCATGATTTCAAATTTACATGCAAAATCTTATAAAGTAGAAAATAAAGATATTATATTGTAAATATCATAAAATATGATTCCTCTGTTGAGGCTTTTGCTGTTTTACTTTGAAAGAAATATTCATAGAAGTAATATTTCTAAATCGTATGATAGAAACACATTATAACATTAGAAATATGTGCTGAGTAGGGGTGCCTGGGTGGCTTAGTTGGTTAAATGTCCAACTCTTGATTTCAGCTCATGTCTCAATCTCAGGCTCATGAGTTCAAGCCCCACATTGGGCTCCACACTGGGCATGGAGCCTACTTTTTAAAAAACGTGATAAATATAAAAATGAACCAAGTAAGAAACAATCTACTCTCCTTCATTAGCAATGAAGGGTAATTAATTGAGCTAGGTATTAAAGGATTTGTAAGAAAGTCACTAGATAGGCTAAAGAGAAGATATAGCTCAGGCATTTTCAAGACAGTAACATTGAAGCAGTGTATGAAAATTAAATATGATAGTCAAAAAATGGGCAAAAGTCATGAACAGACACTTCTCCAAAGAAGACATATGAATGGCTAACAGACACATGAAACAATGTTCAACATCATTAGCCATCAGGGAAATTCAAATCAAAACCACACTGAGATACCACCTTACACCAGTTAGAATGGCAAAAATTAACAACACAGGAAACAACAAATGTTGGAGAGGTTGTGGAGAAAGGGGAACCCTCTTACACTGTTGGTGGGAATGCAAGTTGCTACAGCCACTTTGGAAAACAATATGGAGGTTCCTCAAAAAGTTAAAAATAGAGCTACCCTATGACCCAGCAATTGCACTACTGGGTATTTACCCCAAAGATACAGATGTGGTAAAAAGAAGGGGCACATGAACCCCAATGTTCATAGTAGCAATGTCCACAATAGCCAAACTGTAGAAGGAGCTGAGATGGCCTTCAAACAGGTGAATGGATAAAGAAGATGTGATATACATATATACATATAATGGAATTTTATAACATAATAAAATTAAAAAAAAAACATAAAACATAAAATACCCCCCTTACTATGTTTACAACTTCATCTATCAACACAGTACCTTAGGTACTTGATGGTTCAGTCATTTTGAATTATATACTATCATATTTAATTTTCTTTTTTTTTGTTTTGTTATCATGTTATGTTAGTCACCATACAATACATCATTTGTTTTTGATGTAGTGATCCATGATTCATTATTTGCATATAACACCCAGTGCTCATTTCAATACATGCCCTCCTTAATACCCATCACCAGGATAACCCATCTCCCCAGCCCCTCCCCTATGAAACCTCAGTTTGTTTCTCAGAGTCCATAGTATCTCATGACTCGTCTCCCCCTGATTTCCCACCCTTCATTTTCCCCTTCCTTCTCCTAATGTCCTCCATGCTATTCCTTATGTTCCACAAATAAGTGAAACCATATGATAATTGACTTTCTCTGCTTGACCTATTTCATTTAGCATAATCTCCTCCAGTCCCATCCATGTTGATGTAAAAGTTGGGTATTCATCCTTTCTGATGGCTGAGTAATATTCCATTGTATATATGGACCACGTCTTCTTTATCCATTCTTCTTTTGAAGGACACCTCAGCTCCTTCTATAGTTTGGCTATTGTGGACATTGCTGCTATGAACATTGGGGTGCATGTGCCCCTTCTTTTCACTACATCTGTGTCTTTGGGGTAAATACCCAGTAGTGCAATTGCTGGGTCATAGGGTAGCTCTATTTTTAACTTTTTGAGGAACCTCCACACTGTGTCCAAAGTAGCTATACCAATGTGCATTCCCACCAACAGTGTAAGAGGGTTCCCCTTTCTTCACAAACTCTTCAACATTTGTTATTTCTTGCCTTGTCAATTTTTGCCATTCTAACTGGTGTAAGGTGGTATCTCAATGTGGTTTTGATTTTAATTTTCCTGATGGCTAATGATGTTGAATATTTTTTCATGTGTCTGATAGCCATTTGTATGTCTTTTGAGAAGTGTCTGTTCATGTCTTCTGCCCATTTTTTGACTTGATTATTTGTTTTTTGGGTGTTGAGTTTGAGAAGTTCTTTATAGATCTTGGATACCAGCCCTTCATCTATAGTGTCATTTGCAAATATCTTCTCCCATTCTGTGGGTTGCCCTTTTGTTTTGTTGACTGTTTCCTTTGCTGTGCAGAAGCTTCTTATCTTGATGAAGTCTCAAAAGTTCATTTTTGCTTTTGTTTCACTTGCCTTTGGAGATGTATCTTCAAAGAAGTTGCTGTGGCCGATGTCAAAGAGGCTACTGCCTATGTTTTCCTCTAGGGTTTTGATGGATTCCTGTCTCACATTGAGGTCTTCCATCCATTTTGAGTTTATCTTTGTGTATGGTGTTAGAGAATGGTCCAGTTTCATTCTTCTGTTTATAGCTGTCCAATTTTCCCAGTGCCATTTATTGAAGAGACTATCTTTTTTTCCATTACATATTTTTTCCTGCTTTATCAAAGATTATTTGACCATAGAGTTGAGGGTCCATATCTGGGCTCTCTATTCTGTTCCATTAGTCTATATGTCTGTTTTTGTACCAGTGCAATGCTGTCTTGGTGACCATTGCTTTGTAATATAGCTTGAAATTGGGCAACGTGATGCCCCCAGCTTTGTTTTTCTTTATCAACATTTCCTTGGCGATTTGGGGTCTTTTCTGATTCCATACAAATTTTAGGATTGTTTGTTCCAGCACTTTGGAAAATGTCATCGGAATTTTGGTTGGGATGGCATTGAAGGTATAGATTGCTCTGGATAGCATAGACATTTTAACAATGTTTATTCTTCCGATCCATGAGCATGGAATGTTTTTCCATCTTTTTGTGTCTTCTTCAATTTCTTTAATGACTGTTCTGTAGTTCCTAGAGTATAGATATTTACCTCTTTGGTTAGGTTTTTTCCAAGGTATCTTATGGATTTAGTGTTATTGTAAATGGAATTATTTCTCTAATTTCTTTCTAGAGTTGCATTGTTAGTGTGTAAAAAAGCAACTGATTTCTGTGCATTGATTTTGTATCCTGCCACATTACTGAATTGCTGTACAAGTTCTAGTAATTTGGGGGTGTAGATTTTTGGGTTTTCCACAAAGTATCATGTCATCTGCAAAGAGAGTTTGACCTCTTCTTTGCCAATTTGAATACATTTTATTCCTTTTTGTTGTCTGATTGCTGTCGCTAGAACTTCTAGTACTTGTTGAACGTGTTCCTGATCTTAAGGGAAAGGATCTCAGATTTTCCCTTTTGAGGATGATATTCGCTGTGGGTTTTTCAAGACGGATTTTATGAACCTGAAGAATATTCCTTCTATCCCTATACTTTGAAGAATTTTAATCAGGAAAAGAAGTTGTATTTTGTCAAATGCTTTTTCTGCATCAATTGAGAGGACCATATGGTTCTTCCCTCTCCTCTTATTAATGTGTTCCATCACATTGATTAATTTGCAAATGATGAACCACCCTTGCATCCTGGGGATAAATCCCACTTGGTCATGGTGGATGTTCCTTTTAATGTATTGTTGGATCCTATTAGCTAGGATTTAGTTGAGGATTTTGGAATCCATATTCATCAGGGATATCAGTCTGAAATTCTTCTTTTTGATGGGGTCTTTGCCTGGTTTGGGGATTAAGGTAATGCTGGCCTCATAGAATGAATCTGGAAGCTTTCCTTCTGTTTCATTTTTTGAAACAGCTTCAGAAGAAGAGGTATTATTTTCTTCTTTGAATGTTTGGTAGAATTCCCCAGGGAATCCATCAGGCCCTGGACTCTTGTTTTTTGGTAGGTTTTGATCATTGCTTCCATCTCATTACTGGTTATTGGCCTGTTCAGGTTGTCAATTTCTTCCTATTTCAGTCTTGGGAGTTTATATTTTTCCAAGAAGGCATCCATTTCTTCCAGGTTGCTCAATTTATTGGCATATAGTTGTTGATAATAATTTCTAAGAATTGTTTCTATTTCCTTGCTGTTAGTCATGATCTCTCCCCTTTCATTCATAATTTTATTAATTTGGGTCCTTTCTCTTTTCTTTTGGATAAGTCTGGCCAGTGATTTACCAATCTTATTAATTCTCTCAAAGAACCACCTTCTAGTTTCTTTGATCTGATCTACTGTGTTTCTGATTTCTAATTCATTGATCTCTGATCTAATCTTATTTCTCTTTTAATGTGTGGCTTAGGCATCATTTGTTGCTTTTCTGTAGTTCTTTAAGGTGTAAAGTTAGTTGGTGAATTCGGGATTTTCTGTTTTTCTGAGTGAGGCTTGATGACTATGTATTTCCCCCTTAAGGCCATCTTTGCGGTACCCCATAGGTTTTGGACTGATGTGTTTTCATTCTCATTGGTTTCCATGCATTGTTTAAGTTCTTCTTTGATTTCCTGGTTGACCCAAATATACTTGTGCAGAGTGGTCTTTAGCTTCCAAGTGTTTGAAATTCTTCCAAATTTTTTCTTGTGATTGAGTTCCAGTTTTAAAGCACTATGGTCTGAGAATATGCACGGAATAATCTCAGTCTTTTGGTATCGGTTGAGACCTAATTTGTGACCCAGTATGTGGCCTATTCTGGAGAAAGTTCCATATGCACTCAAGAAGAATGAGTATTCTGTTGTTTTAGGGTGGAATGTTCTGTGTATATCAATGAGGTCCATCTGGGCCCGTGTGTCATTCAAAGTTCTTGTTTTTTTGTTGATTTTTGGCTTAGATGATCTGTCTATTGCTGAGAGTGGAGTATTGAGGTCTCCTACAATTAACATATTATTTTCAATCTATTTTGGTTAACAGTTGGCTTATGTAGATGTCTGCTCCCATGTTGGGGGCATAGATATTTACAATTGTTAGATCTTCTTGTTAGATAGACCCTTTAAGAATGATATAGTGCCCTTCTGTGTCTCTAACTACAGTCTTTAGCTTAAAATCTAATTTGTCTGATATAAGAATTGCTACCCCAGCTTTCTTTTGAGGTCCATTGGCATGGAAGATGGATCCCCATCCCTTCACTTTCAGTCTGGATGTATCTTTAGGTTCAAAATTAGTCTCTTGTAGACAGCATATGGATGGGTCCTGTCTTTCTAACCAACCTGCCACCCTGTGCTGTTTTATGGGAACATTTACGCCATTCACATTGAGAGATATTATTGAAAGATATGAATTTATTATCATGTTGCCTGGGAAGCCCTTGTTTCTATATATTGTCCCTATAAATTTCTGTTTTATATGACTCCTGGGGTCTTTCTCCTTTTATAGAACCCCCCTTAATATTTCTTGCAGGGTTGGCATAGTGGTCACATATTCTTTCAGAGCTTTGAATGACACACTGAACCAGATGGACCTCATAGATATATACAGCTCTGCATCTCTCCATCCATTCTAAATGACAGCCTTACTAGATAAAGTATTCTTGGCTGCATGTTCTTCTCGTTTAGTACCCTGAATATGTCTTGCCAGCCCTTTCTGGCTTGCCAGGTCTCTGTGGATAGGTCTGACGTTATTCTGATGTTCCTCCCTCTGTACTAAGGAATCTCTTCCACCTAACTTCCCTTAAGATGGTTTCCTTGGCTCTAAGATTTGCAAGTTTTACTATTACATGGCAGGGCATTGGCCTGTTTTCCTTGATCTTGGGAAGGTTTCTCTCTGCCTCTAGGACACGAATATTTGTTTCATTCCCCAAATTAGGGACGTTCTCAGCTACAATTTGCTCAAATATATCTTCTGGTCCTCTCTCTCTCTCTCCACCCCTCAGGGATCCCAATAATTCTGAAATTGGAACGTTTCATGGTGTCACTTATTTCTCTGAGTCTGTTTTCATGGATTTTGAGGTTTTTTCCCCTGGCCTCCTTTTTTACCTTCTTGTCTATTAATTGGTCTTCTAGATCACTAATTTGTTCTTCTGCCTCGTTTACCCTAGTTGTTAGATTATCTAGCATTTTTAAGTTCTGCCAATTCACCTTTCATTTCTGCCCTTAGAGACTCTATGTTGCCATTAATGGATTTCTCCATTCTAGCTATTGTCTTCACAATTGCTACCCTGAATTTCATTTCCAACATCTTGGTTTTATCTGTATTCATCTGTAAATCTGCGGCAGAAGTCACAGTCTCTGAGTCTTTCCTATTTTGGGAGTTCATCCTCCTAGTCATTCTGCTGAGGGGTGATTGAAGGAATGTACAGAGTCCAAATTATTGACCACAACCCAGGCAAGATTCACCTGTTTTATAGGGTACTTAGGCTTGTTGGCCTCTTGTTCTCTCAGCCTGTCTTCTGGGGTTGGGGTCTGTGGCACTGTTACTCAGGCAACCCTGTTTGAGCAGAGTTGCACTGCTGCCTGTGGGGGGGGGGGTGGGCTCAGTGAAAACCAGTTTTGGGGAGGTTTTGTTCTCTGGCAGCTTTCTCTGACAGCTTTCCCTGGTGGCTTTCCACATCTCTTCTGAGAGTCAGAGCAGAAGGATCATTTCCAACCCTCTGCCTCAGAACAGAGAGATTGCAGTCTGTTCTTCAGTGAGCTCTCTAGGCCATATTATCTCCGTTTCTCTCTGTGCTGCTATAAACTCCAGCGTCCTGGGTTGTACGCCCCTCAGCAGGGCTCCCAGTCCTCTCCTCCAGGTCAGGGCATGTCTCTGCCCTTTGTGCTTCCAAAACCACCAGCTGCTCCCAGTTCGCACCCAAGGCCCCACCACTCCAGGTTTCAGTCTGGGGGGCTGCCCTAAAGTTCTTTCCCTGCTGCTACTGTTCAGCGAGTCTGTGCCTGGTCCCCAGCATGGGAGGCTGTCGCTCACCAGTGTAGGATCCTCACAGCTCCCTCCCCCTTCCATTTGTCTTCCAATATTTGCCCACAGAATCACAGCTCCCTGCTTCATACCTTGAAAGCAACCACTTGCGATATTCTGTTTGTAGAGATCCAGATCTATCTTCTTACATCTCAGGCTGATTTCATGGGTGTTCAGAGTTGTCTGGTAGATATCCAGCTCAATTCTGGGAACCACTTGGAGTAGGGTCCCTACTCCTCCGCCATCTTTTCCTTCCCCTGTGTAAAGAGCTGTTTTATGGTTTATATTACTAAAATAAGGTATCAGCTTTGTCCCGTAGTGCGGAATATTTAAATACCCTTAAGTAGAGGAATGCAGGATCACATTTAATTCCAGAAGGATCATTCTAGAGGCTTGTTGACAATGACAAAACTAGGAGGGAGACTTATTGTTGTAATGTAGAAAATAATTCAGGGAGGGAAAAAATAGATTTTAAGGATGACAAGAAAGCTTTCTTGAAACTTTAACAGGTTTCTGTTATGTATATATATATATATATAGCCTGATTTTTAAAAAATAGGAATGAAGCAGATTTGGGAAGAAAATGAACATTGGACAAGATATGAAAATAAATTAAGTTTAAATATATTGTGTTTGAGACAGCTGTGAGAGATTGCTGTGGAGAAGTTTTTAAAGATTTGGGATGTGTGGATATGGAGTTTAAGAGAAAGGTATAACCTTGCATAACAGGTTTGGAAATCATTAGCATTAGTGGAAATAAACACTAATGCTATTGTAAAAATAATTCTGAAAAGATGACCACAGATTAAGTAGCCATGCTCTGAAACATTCTGAAAATTTTTGGTGGATATTGGGATTTTTGTTTTTTTTGTTTTGTTTTGTTTTGGGTTTTTTTGTTTTTTGTGTTTTAATTTTTTAATTTAAATTCAATTTAATTAACATATAGTGTATTATTAGTTTCAGAGGTAGAATTTAGTGATTCATCAGTTGCATATAAACCCAGTGCTCATTACATCAAATGCCCTCCATATTGCCCATCACTGAATTACCCCATCCACGCACCCCTCTCCCCTCCAGCAACCCTGTTTATTTCCTATACATAAGAGTCTCTTATACTTTGTCTTCCTCTCTGATTTCATCTTAATTTTATTTTTCCCTCCCTTCCCCTATGTTCATCAGTTTGTTTCTATAATTCCACATATGAGTGAAATCATCTGATATTTATCTTTCTTTGAATTATTTGGTAGAGCCTAATACCCTCTAATTACCTAAGCTTAGCATAATACACTCTAGTTCAATCTACATCACTGTAAATGCCAAGATTTCATTCTTTTTGATGGCTGAGAATATTCCATTGTGAATCCAGGAGAACACAGCAGCAACCTGTTTGACCTCAGCCACAGCAATTTTGGTAGAAACTTCTCTAAAGGCAAGGGAAACAAAAGCAAAATGAACTCTTGGACTTCATCAAGATAAGAAGCCTTTTCACAGCAAAGGAAACAATCAACACAACCACATTGCAACCTACAGAATGGGAGAAGATATTTGCAAATGACTTATCAAATAAAAAGCTAGTATCCAAAATTTGTAAAAGACTTATCAAACTCAGCACCCAAAAAACCAAAAAAAATCTAGTCAAGAAATGGGCAGAAGACATGAACAGACATTTCTCCAAAGAAGACATACAAATGGCCAAACAGACACATGAAAAAATCATTTATACCACATCTATATATATTTTGTTTTGTTTTCCTTTTTGTTTTTTGTTTTTAAATTTTTTTTAATTTAAATTCAATTAACATATAGTGTATTATTAGTTTCAGAGGTAGAATTTAGTGATTCGTCACTATACCACATCTTTATCCATTCATGTGTTGATGGACATATGGGTTCTTTCCATATTTTGACTATTGTGGACATTGCTGCTATAAACATTGGGGTGTATGTGCCTGTTCAAATCACTTTTTGTATCCTTTGGGTAAATATCTAGTAGTACTATTGTAGGGTTGTGTGTTAGCTCTATTTTTAACTTTTTGAGCATCCTCCATACTGTTTTCCAGAGGGGCTGCTCCAGGTTGCCTTCCCACCAACAGTGTAAGAGGGTTCTCCACATCCTCACCAAATTCTGTTGTTTCCTGACTTGTTAATTTTAGCCATTCTAACCAGTGTCAGGTGGTATTTCATCGTGGTTTTGATTTGTATTTTCCTAATGCCGGGCGATGTTGAGCATTTTTTCATGTGTCTGTTTGGCCATTTGTATGTCTTCTTTGGAGAAATGTCTGTTCATGTCTTCTGCCCATTTCTTGACTAGATTTTTTTTGGTTTTTGGGTGTTGAGTTTGATAAGTCTTTTACAGATTTGGATACTAGCTCTTTATTTGATAAGTCATTTGCAAATATCTTCTCCCATTCTGTAGGTTGCAATGTGGTTGTGTTGATTGTTTTCTTTGCTGTGAAAAAGCTTCTTATCTTGATGGAGTCCAAGAGTTCATTTTGCTTTTGTTTCCCTTGCCTTTAGAGAAGTTTCTACCAAAATGTTGCTGTGGTCAAGGTCAAAGAGGTTGCGGCTGTGTTCTCCTCTAGGGTTTTGATGGATTCCTGTTTCATATTTAGGTCTTTCATCTTGAGTTTATTTTTGTGTATGGTGTTAGAAAACAGTCCCATTTCATTTTTTTGCATATGGCTGTCCAATTTCCCAACACCATTTGTTGAAGAGACACTTTTTTTCCATTGGATATTTTTTCCTGCTTTGTTGAAGATTAATAGACCATAGAGTTAGGTTCCATTTCTGTGTTCTCTGTTCTGTTCCATTGATCTATGTGTCTGTTTTTGTGCCAGTACCATACTGTCTTGATGATTGCAGTTTTGTAATAAAGCTTGAAGTCTGGAATTGTAATGCCTCAAGCTTTGGTTTTCTTTTTCAACATTCCTTTGCTATTCAAGTTCTTTTCTTGTTCCATACAAATTTTAGAATTGTTTGTTCCAGCTCTGTGAAAAATGATGATGGTATTTAGATAAGGATTGCTTTGAATGTGTAGATTGCTTTGGGTAGGATAGACATCTTCACAATATTCGTTCTTCCTATCCATGAGCATGGAATGTTTTTCCATTTCTTTGTATCATCCTCAATTTCTTTCATAAGTTTTCAATAGATTTTGTTGTACAGATACTTTATCTCTTTGGTTAGGTTTATTCTTAGCTAGGTTTTGGGTGCAATTGTAAATGGGATTGATTCCTTCATTTCTTTCTTCTGCCTCATTGTTAGTGCATAGAAATGCAACTGCCTTCTGTGCATTGATTTTATATCCTGCCACTTTGCTGAATTCCTGTATAGGTTCTGACAGTTTTTTGGTGGAGTCTTTTGCATTTTCAACATAGAGTATCATGTCTTCTGTGAAGGGTGAAAATTTGACTTCTTTGCTAATTTAAATGTCTTTTATTTCTTTTCATTGTCTGATTGCTGAGGCTAGGGCTTCCAAGACTATGTTGAACAACAGTGGTGAGAGTGGACATCCCTGTCTTGTTCCTGACCCTAGGGGGAAAGGTCTGTTTTTTCCTATTGAGGATGATATTCACTGTGGGGCTTTTTTGTATGTGGCTTTTAAGATACAGAAGTCTGTTCCCTCTATCCCTACACCACAGAGAGTTTTTAACAAGAAAGGATGCTGTATTTTGTCAAATGGTTTTTCTGCATCTATGAGAGGATCATATGGCTCTTGTCCTTTCTTTTATCAATATGGTGTGTGACATTGATTGATTTGTGGATGTTGAACCACCTTTGCAGACAGGGAATAAATCCCACTTCATCATGGTGAATAACCCTTTAATGTACTGTTGGATGCTATTAGCTAATAACTTGGTGAGAATTTTTACATATGTGTTCATCAGGAATATTGGTCTGTAATTCTCCTTTTTAGCAGGGTCTTTGGTTTGGGGATCATGGTAATGCTGGCTTAATAGAATGAATTTGGAAGTTTTCCTTCCATTTTTATTTTTTGAAACAACTTCAAAAAATAGGTATTAATGCTTCTTTAAATGTTTGGTAGAATCCTGCTGGGAGGCCATTTGGCTCTGGACTCTTGTTTGTTGGGAGATTCTTGATTACTGATTCAATTTCTTTGCTAGTTAGGGGTCTGTTCAGGTTTTCTATTTCTCTCTGTGTCTGTCCTCTTTCATTTATGATTTTATTTACTTGGGTCCTTTCTCTTTTCTTTTTGATAACTCTGGCTAAGGGTTTACTGATTTTGTTAATTCTTTCAAAGAACTATATCCTAGTTTCATTGTATCTGTTCTTTTTTTTTTTAATTTCTAAATCATTGGTTTCTGCTCTTATCTTTATTATTACTCTTCTTTTGCTGGATTTAGGCTTTATTTGCTGTTCTTTCTCCAGCTCCTTTAGGTGTAAGGTTAGGTTGTGTATTTGACTCTTCTCGTTTCTTGAAAAGGGCCTTATTGCTATATACTTCCCTCTTAGGACCACCTTTGCTGCATCCCAAGGTTCTGAACTGCCATACTTACATTTTCATTTGCTTCCATGTTTTTTTTAATTCTTTTTTAATTTCCTGTTTGACCCATTCATTCTTTAGTAGAATGCTGTTTAACTTCCATGCATTTGTGTTCCTTCAAAATTTTCTCTTGTGATTGAGTTCAAGTTTTAAAGTGTTGTGGTCTGAAAACATGCATAGAATAATTTCAGTCTCACCTGATTTATGACTCAGTATGTGATTTCTTCTGGAGAATGTTCCATGTACACTCAAGAAGAATGTGTGTTCTGTTGCTTTAGGATGAAATGCTCTGAATACATCTGTGAAGTCCTTCTGGTCCAGTGTGTCATTCAAAGCCCTTGTTTCCTTGTTGATCTTCTGCTTAGATGGTCAGTCCATTGCTGTGAGTGAGCTGTTAAATTTCCCTACTACCATTGTATTACTATCAATGTGCTTCTTTAATTTTGTGATTAACTGGTTTATATAATTGCCTGCTGCCACGTTAGGGGCATAAATATTTACAATTGTTCGATCTTCTTGTTGGATAGAACCTCTTTTATGATATAGTGTCCTTCTTCATCTCTTATACAGTCCTTGGTTTAAAATCTAGTTTGTCTGATATATATATGGCTATTCCAGCTTTCTTCTGAAGTTCATTAGCATGATAAATGGTCTCCATCCCCTCACTCTGAATCTGGAGGTGTCTTTGAGTCTAAAATGAGTCTCTTGTAGACAGCATATCAGTGGGTCTTTTTTTTTTTTATTCAATCTGATACACTGTGTCTTTTGATTGGAGCATTGAGCCCATTTACATTCAGAGTAATTATTGAAAGATATGAATTTAGTGCCATTTTATTACCTGTAAAGTCACTGTTTCTGTAGATTGTCTCTGTTCCTTTCTGGTCTTTGTTACTTTTGGGCTCTCTTCACTCAAAGGAACCCCTCTAATATAAGCAGGGCTGGTTTAGTGATCACAAGTTCTTTTAGTTTCTGTTTGTCCTGGAAGTTCTTTATCTCTCCTTCTATTCTGAATGACAACCTTGCTGAATAAAGTATTCCTGGCTGCATATTTTTCCTATGTAGCATATTGAATATATCATGCCGGTCCTTTCTGGCCTGCCAGATCTCTGTGGACAAGTCTACTCACAGCCTTATGTGTCTACCCTTGTAGTTTATGGAGCTCTTGTCCTGAGCTATTTCAGGATTTTCTCTTTATCTTTGAAGTTTGCAAGCTTCAGTATTATATATCAAGGTGTTGACCAATTTTTTGTTTTTTGAAGGGAGTTCTCTGTGCCTCCTGAACTTGAATGTTTGTTTCCTTCCCCAAATTAGGGAAGTTTTCAGCTACAATTTGTTCAAATAAACCTCTGACCCTTTCACTCTCTTCATCTTCTGGGACCCCTATTTTCCAGATATTATTTTGCTTTATGGTATTGTTTAGTTCTCAAAGTCTCCCTTTGTGATCCAGTAGCTGTTTTTCTCTCTTCTTCTTAGCTTTCTTATTTTCCATCATTTTGTCTTCCATATCACTGAGTTTCTCTTCTGCCTCATTTATTCTCGCTGTTAGAGCCTCCATTTTTCACAGCATCTCAGTAATAACATTTTTTATTTTTGCTTGATTAGATTTTAGTTCTTTTATTTCTACTGTAAGGGAGTCTCTAGTGTCTTCAATGGTTTTTTAAGCCCAGCTAGTATCTTTATAATCAGTGTTTTGAATTCTAGTTCCAACATCTTACTTATATCCATCTTGATTAAATCTCTGGCAGTGAGTACTGCCTCCTCTTTTGATTTGGGGTGAGTTTCTCCATCTCATGATTACGTCCAGAAAAGAATAAAAGAAAGAGAGAGAAAAGACAAATATAACAACAGTAACATAAAATTACAAACAAGACAAACCCAAAAAAAAAAACAGAAACAAAACAAAATTAGAAAAATCAAACAAGAAGTAAAACAGAACAAAACAATAAACTAGATCCTGTCTGTTTATTAAAAGAAACTAGATCCCAAAATAGGAAAGAAAGAAAAAATCATATATATACACATTTATATATATATATTATAAATATATATAAATAAGATAAAATACAATGAGAGGAAACCAAAAATAAAATATATACATATATAACAAATTTAAATACAAATTTAAGAAAGAATAAAAAATGGAAAATATAAGAAAAGAGCTGAATAAAAATAAAACTGAAACACTAAAGAATATTAATTTAAAAACCATGAAACCTATATAGTGTTTTCCCCAAGAGCTGAAATTTTGAAGTTCTCTATTATCTGTTGTTGGTACTATCTGGTTGTTCCTGCTAGTCCTCTGGAGGTGGGGTCTGTTCTGCTGATTCTCATGTGATCTTGCCCTAGTGGAATTGCGCCCCCCTTGCCCAGGTGCTGGGTTCAGTTTAAATGGCTCTGGATTGCACTACGTGGCACTGTTTGGCTCCCTGAAAGCTTTCAGCACATTTAGTGGGATAAAGATGGTGTGCCCTGTCTCTAGCCCTGGAGTTGAAAGTTTGCACCCCCCACTCCTCAGTAAGCCCTCACAGAAAGTCAACCACTCTTGTCTCCCTGGTTTCTGTCCTAATTCTCTGTTCACCCAGCTTATGACAGAGCATTTTTATCTCAGCCATACAACCCAGTTATGAGTCTCCAAACTGTACAGACTCCTGCAGCATGGAGCAGGCCTTTCCTCCCAGGAGACGGAGGGGACTTTTGTCACAGGACAGTGCAAGTTTGTGGTTTATGGCAACACTGAGCAGAAAGCCAGTGTCTAGACTCACTGTTTTCAGCCAGCTTCCCTGCTACAATGCCTGGGAACTCTGTTACACTCAAGCATCCCCATTCTTTTTGTGACCCTGAGGACCCTGAGACCATGCTGCCCCATCTGGGATTATGGCCCATTTTGTCACCTGAGCACCTTTAAGCCAGGGATGTCCTCCACTGTAGCAGACTTCTAAAAGTTCCAATTTTGCACTCCACTGCTTATACTACTTTGCAGTAGCCTCCTTAAGCAGGCTCCCTAAGCTCCTTCATATCCTCCAGTATATTGCCCCAGATTCATGTCTCTGCACCTCCTACTCTCCAAAAAAGTGATTGCTTTTCTATTTGTAGATTTGCAACAATTCTTTTCTCAGATCTCCAATTGATTTAACAGGTGTTCAGAATGATTTGATAACTATCTAGCTGAATTCCAGAAATCAGATGAAATTAGAGTCCCCTACTCCTCCACCATCTTAACTCCTCCTGTTTTTTGTTATTTTTGGTGGATATTGTAAGCTCCATTCATAGCCTTGTCTCAGCTGTCTCAACACCAAACACCTCAGCAGTTTCCTATAGCCACATTCTCATTGATTGAATAAAAGATGTTCTTTTCCTTTGTTACTCTGTTACTTTATGTATGTAGTTCCATTGCATCTAATCTTTGAAATCCTTGCTTGCTTAATAGGAAAAATCTTCTTTGACACACCAACTATTTTTAAAAAACCCAACAGATGTTATATTGTTATCTTACTAGTCATGTCATTTTTCTGAAAATTGTCCACTTGTAGATTCCTCAGGAAGGACCCAGAAGAAAAATATTCTCTGATATTTGCAATTTCAAAACAGTTACTTCTGAACAAGTGGGCTAAATATAAAATACAAACACACCATTTCTTTCCATGAGTATTTTTATTGTTAAAAGGAGTGATGACAATATAATTATTTTTCACTTTTAACTGACTTAGTGAGGTTTTTGTTTGTTTGTTTTTTGCCTGAACACCAAATGATTCTATTTGTCTTTATCTCTAAAGTTTTGTTATTTTTATTGTATCATTTCTTAGTGTCAGTTCTAGTAGTCAATTTTTCCAGGAATACAGTGTGTTCTTTCACTGTACATTTTCAAGTTGTCTTTTATTTTTGGCCAGTTTTATTAAACTACAACTTCTAAAATTTGTCCTTATTGTTTTAGTTTTTTTTTCTCTAGGATCTGCTATGAGACACATGTTGCACCTTTATATTTCTTCTATCTCTAACACTTTCTCAAACACTCTTGAGTTTGAAAAGTGTTCCTATAAATATATATATATATATATATATATATATATATATATATATATCTCTTATGGCATTATCTGTTGTGTCACTTGTTTTCATGTTATTTCTAGTTTAGTCATTTCTGATTTTTTTTGTTGCATTCTTGGTACTTTTCTAATTTTGTTACTAATTTTTTAATTTGCTGTTAAGTGTCCTTTTCTTCAAGCAGATAATTTAAAAGGTTTTTTAATTATTATTGATGTTTTTCTTTGTATTTATTTATTTTTAAATTCATAACTTTTAACATTTTCTTGATTTATTTTGATCACTTAAACTTATTAGGTTACAATTTTTACCATTTAAAAAACTATGACTTTCTACTTTGTCTATAGAGATAATACTACGCTCCTTTTCTTTTTCTTATATAATAAATTTATATGGATGTTAATTTACATCCTTTTCTGTGCACTATCATTTTAATGAAATGAGTTTTCTTCTACTTTTAGAAGGGAAGGATGGGCCAAGAGAAAATTTCTACCTTTATTTTTAGAGTTCCCTCTCTTTTTTTTTTTTTTTTAAATCTGACAGGTGTTTATTTATTTATTTTTTTAAAGATTTTATTTATTTATTTGAGAGAGAGAATGAGATAGAGAGCATGAGAGGGGGGAGGGTCAGAGAGAGAGGCAGACTCCCTGCCGAGCAGGGAGCCCGATGTGGGACTCGATCCCAGGACTCCAGGATCATGACCTGAGCCAAAGGCAGTCGCTTAACCAACTGAGCCACCCAGGTGCCCTAGAGTTCCCTCTCTTAATTACTATTTTTTTTTGAAGGAAAGTGTTAAAATGTGACCTAATGCTGAAATTTGACTCCCATTTTCAATTTTTTTCTGAAATGTCTCTTTCTTTTGACCATATTATTCCTATGTTACTCAATTTGTATTCAATTTCCAGCAGTTTCTGCTAAATACATGGCTTTGTCTTGGAAAAGAGATTGTTTGATAATTTCTAAAATCCATACTCTCTAGTAACTTCAGCTGTCAATCTTCATCCCCTTCTACTAACTTGAAATTTGTATACTAGTCAAACCCCTTCCTTTTGTCTGTGTTTGCAGATTGAAATAAATTTGCCTATGGGCAAATTTATTGTTGTACTGTCTTAGGGCCATAAGAAACACAGATTCCTTTTTTATGCTTTTTTCCATACAGTAGATGATACTAAATAGTGTAGCTCTTGGTGGTTTGCAGTTTGGGGCTCAGGAGAAATTGTAACAAGTATTTTTTTTGTAAATATTATTTATAGTGCTTTTTTTTTTTAAATTTTGTCATTGCTGTTACTTTGTTACTGTCCACCATCATCCCATATTCTTCATTTAAAAAAATCATTCACGAAGTGGGGGAAATCGGAGAGGTAGACAAACCACGAGAGACGATGGACTCTGAAAAACAAACTGAGGGTTCTAGAGGGGAGGGGGGTGGGAAGATGGGTTAGCCTGGTGATGGGTATTGAGGAGGGCACATTCTGCATGGAGCACTGGATGTTATGCACAAACAATGAATCATGGAACACGACATCTAAAACTAATGATGTAATGTATGGGGATTAACATAAGAATAAAAAATAAAAAGAAAAAAAACCACACATACATGACCAGTTGAAGGAAAAAAAAAATCATTCACTTGAATTTGTTCAAAAGTTAGACTTTCATATCTGTTCAAAACTCTTTACTAGTCTAGGAGCAGCAGGGTGTGGTTTTTTTTTAAGATTTTATTTATTTGACAGAGAGAGAGTGAGAGCAGGAACACAAGCAGGGGGAGTGGGAGAGGGAGAAGCAGGCTTCCCACCTGAGCAGGGAGCCCAAAGTGGGGCTTGATCCCAAGACCCTGGGATCATGACCTGAGCTGAAGGCAGATGCTTAATGACTGAGCCACCCAGGCGCCCAAGCAACAGTTTTTAAGTATCATTACTCTTTTCTTTGTAGTCAATAATTAGGAATTGACATCATTTTCACGAGAGAAAACAATTCTTTTAATAGAAATATTTTATACAGTTTTGGAGTGCAACCACAACTAAATAGACAACTTAATTATTTTAATCAAACAACATTTCAAGAAAAATAATAAAAAAAGAGAAGGAAATAAATTACACTTGGCAGTGATGGGAAATTTCTTTTGAGAACCTAAACATTTAAAAATAAGTTCAGTTAAATATTTAAATATTATGCATTATATCCAGGAAATAAAAATCTACAGTACTAACAATGTCATTTTTCTTTACATACTCAACATAAAACCTCTGCACTGGCTGTCACGGTTGCAACTCAAGTCACAAGTTCAAAATAGTCATATAATTTATAAAGAGTCCCTGATAAAAATAGAGCATTCAAAAAATTAGTCACCAGAAATGAAAACCCAACTCTCAACTCACCTTTATCCTCTTTGTATTAATTTTATTAATGGACCAAATTGGGGATTAATGGATAGTCCAGTATAGTTTCATGTTGGCAAAAACATTTGTTTTCTATGAGCTTAATGCATTTTCCAACAATAACAAAGCATTTCTCAAGAGTGGAGTAGCAAAACACAGGGGTTCTTTATATTCAGGCAGGATTTTTGGGTCTGTGTTCCTTTCAGCTCACTGAAATTAATTTTGCTTGACAGCTTTAAGACTTGAGTGCTGATTAAACTAGACAAGTTGTGGCAATAACAATGAGTTGTTCTTTATGGATAACTGGAACTGCGGTAATTTTTTCACTTGACACTTGGGATTGGAATATTTGATCTCCTTGAGGAAAGGATAATATTTTATTTACCTTTTAATGCTCAGTACCTAACAAAAATCTTGTCATAGAGTAAAAGCTAAAAATATTTGTTACATTCAAGACTAAATAAGTAAATAAATGAATTAATGAATGAACAAATAAATATAATCCAATCTTCACAAAGGAAAATTTACCCTTTTCATCTATCCTGATATTGAACACAATCCTTGGCAACTTGCTATCTCAGATCCAAAATACAATCAGTTAAAGTGGAATGGTCCTGCTCTTAGAACAGTGAATTTTATGCTTAAAATGAGCACAAACAATCCCTATAAGGCACTGTGCCACCAATAAAACAGAAAACAGTGTGGAAAATACTTTTCTCCTGAATGTTTCTTGTGCTATATTCTATTTTAGACCATGGATGATGATCAACTTTGCTGAAGAACTTTAGAGAATTTGACAATTCAGTTTCTCATATTTCTTCCCAACATATGGCTTCCTTTCTGTTTGGAATGCCATTATTTCTTCTTTGTTAATAAAATACAGTGGGAGAAAGAGACTATATTTTTCTTCTTTTCTCTTGACTTTTAGTATTGCAAAATTACTAAAGAAAAATTTAATACATAGGGAAAATTTGTTCAAAAATAGCACTATGCTTTAGTTTAATTAGAAAGGCAAACCAATGTTCTGCTTTTATAACCAGTTTTGTACAAATCCAAACGATCCAGAGGAGAAGACTACATGAATTAGTGAGATTCACTAAGTATCCTAAATCTCCTTTCCATCCAAAGGTTCAAGTACCTCACAAAAGCTGTCAAAAAGGCGCAAAATTTTATTATTTATTTATGCATTTAAGCTAACTAGCACCAAAAATGCAAAAAAAAAAAAAAAGGGGGGGTAAAAAAGGCAACAAAATAAGTGGATTTTCTATTCAAGTAGCAAAGGAGCTAACCACAGTCAGGTGCATGAAACTTACTGTCCCCTAGGTAATAATTTTAACATAAAATTTTAATGGAAAAATGAGTAATTTAAACTAAATCAAGAAAAAAAAGAATAACATTCACAGTTACAGTGAAAACCAAGTGGGTTAATATATAACTTACATAATTTCACACTGTCTCTAATGTGCTTATTACACTTAAAATGTACTTAACGAGCTTAATGTACTTCATGATATGTATACATAAAAATAATTGATAGTTAATTTTACATTTTGTGTATTTTAACTCAATAAAATAAATTTTAGTAAAAAATATATAACCTACATAATTTTACACTGTCTCTGATTTTAAAAGAAAATTATATTTTCTTGTTAATGTTTTTCTGAACTCCTTTTTTTAATGTATTCAGCTATGTCCGAAATTTAAAACAAAACAAGGCAGAAATCACCTAAAAAGAATCAGGATAGATAAACACTAGGAGAATATTAAAGAATATGATCTTCTTTAGTGTGTAGGAAATCTTTTTCATTTCATGAACAACATCTATTACTTTCCCAGATTCTTAGGTACAGAACAATATGCCATGAATACTTCACATTACAAAAATTAATATAGTGTACTTATTTGTTTAAAAGGCTAACCACTCAGATAATTCACATATAACACTAAGTCAGCTACCAGAAGTATTCAGAGCAGATAACGTGCTTATTTTGTATCTTTACTATAAAATGGAAAACTCCTTAAATTGGGAACTTTAAACTTAAGAATATTCATCTATACAAACTAGTAGCCAGAGCACAAAAGCGTGAATTTTACCCACAACCATCCACTGTGACCACTATTGTAGGCTACCATTTTCCTCTTAACTTTTTTTTTCTTCTTAATCTATAACATGCTTCCTTTTTTAAAAAAAGATTTATTTGTTTATTTTAGAGAGAAAAAGGGAGAGAGTGAGCATAAGTGCGGAGGGGGCAGAAGGAGAGAGAGAGAATCCCTGCTGAGTGCCAAGCCTGATGTGGGGCTCAATCCGAAGACCCTGAGATCGTGACCTGAGCTAAAATCAAGAGTTGGCTGTTTAAACAACTGAGCCACACTGGTGCCACCTACATGCTTACTTTTTAAACATCAAATCTTCTTATGGACTTATTAATAAATAAACAAAATCCGCAGTCAGATACTGTAGATAATTTTAGAATTAGATAAGATAAAAAATAAGAATTGAAAAGACTTAGGAGCCTGGGTGCCTCATTTGGTTAAGCATCTGCCTTTGACTCGGATCATGATCCCAGGGACCTGGGATCAAGTCCTAATTTGGGGGTCCCTCCTCGGCAGGGAGCCTGCTTCTCCCTCTACTCCTCCCCCTGCTTGTGCTCTCTCTCTCTCTCATTCTCTCTCTCTCTATCTCAAATAAATAAATAAAATCTTTTAAAAAAAGAATTGAAAAGACATATGAAGAGTCAAAGCTGTGCTATCAATATTCTCAGGTAATATTAACATTCACATAGATGCGATATATTCATAGTTCTGTATTGTGTAAATGGAGTTATGAGAAAATGACCTAAATACTATTGAAAAACTACCTTTTGATAAGTGAAAAAACATCAGTATATGTCACTTGTTTTAGGCATTTAGATTAGTGCAATTTGTAATTTTATCATTTGCCTTTGTGGGCAATCTTTATTCATTCAAACAATAATTACTTAAAAATCTGTTGTGGACCTAAGGTGCACCCAGAATTATTGATGGCTGGGAATGCAAAAATAAAAGCACCATCCTATTGTCAGTCTGTTGAAGGATGAGTATATTAGGTGAGGTACAAATCAGTCAGAAAGTCTAGATTTGCAAAGATCCAGTGTTGTGGGAAAGGCTATTGGGGGGAAATAGGAGCAGCTTTTGAGGCTGATGGAGAATATATAAGAGAGTATGAATATAATATAATATATATATAATATATAGGAGAATATAATATAATAGGAAAGTATGGAAAGTTCAGATATAGGAAAATGTTCCAGATGATAAAGGACTTATTAATACTATAAAATTTAGATTTTACTTTGAAAACAATGGAAAAATATTAGAAGAATTCAATACAGGGGAGTGGCATACTAAGACATAATAATTCAAAATGAAACAAAATACTTGGCATCCAGAGAATAATTATTTAGAAGAGTGTTAGAATGCATTTTGACATAAATAATGTTGTCCACTGCCAACCTAATGCAGTAATAAGATAATACATTTTTATCACTTGTAACAGCAATTAATTGGAACAAATTCATACTTTAGCATTTCCTTAAGGTATGATTCCATAACTCTAAAAGGGCAAATAATTAGAATAAAATATTTTGCCTGACACCAAAACTTGGATTACTTTTCTTGGAGTCAATTATAAGTGTTACATGAACTGTTTTCCCCTTAGAATTGGCCTGGGAGTACATCAGACCACTATTTTCAAAGTGGATTTTTAGTAAAATGTCACTTTCTCACAGAAGCCTTTTTTGATCTCTCAGGTTTGTGATTAAACCTGGTATGATATGTTATACATGAAGCATCTTCATTAAATTTCTGTTGAATTAAACTACTTGCAAAATATAATCCCAAGATGTTTTTATGCAATAGATGTTTACACCATAAGCATTTTTTTCTCTTCTCTGTTGGGTAAGATAAGGTTGAAACTATCATCCAGATGATATATATATTTTAGTATATTTGAAGAAGAAAATTCTGTCATTACCAGATGTTGCAAGTAATGTGTGAAAGTCATATAAAAAGTTTTAGAAGAAGAAAATTACCAGTTAAGTAGAAAATTATATATTAATAGATTGTGATATATGTTAGACTTCCTTTTTCTGTTAAAGAAAAAAAACCAGCAGGTCAAGAGAAAGTGGAAACTTAATTTTAGAATTATTTGTAAGGCTCCAAACACATAGCAATGACAAATAGAATATTTTTAAAATAAATGACATAGAATAAGTAAGATTAATATCACCTTCACTCAAAACTGAAACAGTATTACACAGAGAGAAGGGAACATTAACTATCAGCATCTAATCAGAAATTAGTAAAAAATGTAAAAAAATTGACTCCTCAGAAAGATATATGTATTCCCATTTTCATTATATTATTTACAATAACCAAGATATGGAAACAACTGTTCGTTGATAGATGAATGGATAAAGAATATATATATATAGTCTCCATGAAAAAAGAATGAAATCCTGCCATTTGCAACAACATGGGTGAACCTTGAGGGAATAATACTAAGTGAAATAAGTCAGAAAGAAAGACAGACAATGTATAATCTCATTTTATGTGGAATCTTAAAAAAGGGAGGGGAATGGTCATACATACAGAGAACATATTGATGGGTCACAGAGGTAGGAGGTGGAGATGGGTGATTAAATAACTCATGGAGCTTTAATTTATAGCATGTTGACCATAATTAATAACATATTACATATTTACTTTTTTATTATGTTATGTTAATCACCATACAGTACTTCATTAGTTTTTGATGTAGTGTTCCATGATTCATTCTTTGTGTATAACACCCAAGTGCTCATTGTAATATGTGTTCTTCTTAATACACATCACCAGGCCAACCCATCCCCCCACCCCCATATGAAACCCTCAGTCTGTTTCCCAGAGTCCATAGTCTCTCATGGTTCATCTCCCCCTCTGATCCCCCCTTCATTTTTCCCTTCCTTCTCCTAATATCTTCCATGCTGTTCCTTACGTTCCACATATGAGTAAAACCATATGATAATTGTTTTTCTCTGCTTGACTTATTTCATTTAACATAATCCCCTCCAGTTCCATCCATGTCAATGCAAATGATGGGTATTCATCCTTTCTGGTGGCTGAGTAATATTCCAGTGTGTGTGTGTGTGTGTGTGTGTGTGTGTGTATCACGTGTGTATCCCGTCTTTTTTATCCATTCATCTGTTGAGGGGCATCTCGGCTCCTTCTACAGTTTGGCTATTGTGGACATTGCTGCTATGAACATTAGGGTGTATGTGCCCCTTCTTTTCACTACATCTGTATCTTTGGGGTAAATACCCAGTAGTGCAATTCCTGGGCCATAGGGTAGCTCTATTTTTAAATTTTTTAGCAACCTCCATACTGTTTTCCAAAGTAGCTGTACCAACTTGCATTCCCACCAACAGTGTAAGAGGGTTCCCCTTTCTCCACAACCTCTCCAACATTTGTTGTTTATTGCCTTATCACTTTTTGCCATTCTAACTGGTGTAAGGTGGTATCTCAGTGTGGTTTTGATTTGAATTTTCTGATGGCTAATGATGTTGAACATTTTTTCATGTGTCTGTTAGCCATTGGTATGTCTTCTTTGGAGAAGTGTCTGTCCATGTCTTCTGCCCATTTCTTGACTTGATTATTTTTTTGGGTGTTGAGTTTGAGAAGTTCTTTATAGATCTTGGATACCTGCCCTTCATCTGTAGTGTCATTTCCAAATATCCTCTCCCATTCCGTGGGTTGCCTCTTTGTTTTGGGACTTCATCAAGATATAAAGCTTCTGCACGGCAAAGGAAATAGTCAACAAAACATATTACATGTTTAAAAGTTACTAAGAGAATAAATCTTGGGGTGCCTCGGTGGTGCAGTCAGTTAAGCGTCAGACTCTTGGTTTCAGCTCAGGGCATGATCTCAGGGTCAGGAGATGGAGCCCCATGTCAGGCTCTGCACTTAGTGCAGAGTCTGCTCGAGACTCTGTCTCCCTCCTCCTCTACCCCTCTCCCCTGCTCTCTCTCTCAAATAAATAAATCTTTGAAATAAAAAAGAGTAAGTCTTAAATGTTCTCATCTCAAGAAAAAAATCTGTATGAAAACAATGAATCATGGATCATTGTATTGAAAACTGGTGATGTATTGCATGGTGACTAATGTTGGTGACAAATGTTAAGTAGTTATTGTGGTGATCATTTCTCAATGTTACAAATATTGAATTATTGTGTTGTACATCTGAAATTAATATAATGTATGTCAATTATAACACAGTTTTTAAAATGAATTGGAGGGTATTATGCTGAATGTACTATGTCAATCAGAGAAAGACAACTATCCTATGGTTTCACTCATATGTGGAATTTAAGAAACAGCACAGAGGATCATAGGGGAAGGAAAGGAAAACTAAATGAGAAGAAATCAGAGAGGAAGAAAAACCATGAAAGACTCTTAACTACAGGAAACAAACTGAGGGTTGCTGGAGGGCAAGTGGATGGGGGGATGGGATAACTGGGTGATGGGCATTAAAGAGAGTACATGATGTGATGAGCACTGATTGTAATATGCAACTGATGAATTACTGAACTTTACATCTGAAACTAATGATGCACCATATGTTGGCTAATTGAATTTAAATTTTAAAAAGAAGAAAAAAATGACCCTTATTGTACTAAGGCCAAAAATACTTTATCTGTGGTGGGGAAACTAAGAGTACAAACTCTATAGAATAAGAAACTTGAATTAAACTTCCCAGAACTTGAAAAAAATACACATCTTTTCAGAGTAGTGTATATTTTTGTTTGTTTTACCTTTCTCTTACTAATGAAATGTAACATGTTGTTTGGTTTGCAAATATTGAACCAACCCTGCATTCCTAGAATAAATCCCACTTGATCCTGGTGAATGACCCTCTTCATGTGTTGTTTAATTTGGTATGCTAATATTTTCTTGAGAATTTTTGCACCTCTGTGTGTCAGAGATATTAACCTGTGGTTTTCTTTCTTTCTTTCTTTCTTTCTTTCTTTCTTTCTTTCTTTCTTT
>NW_023270642.1:4524367-4546176 GCF_011800145.1 Mirounga leonina
TTTCTTTCTTTCTTTCTTTCTTTCTTTCTTTCTTTCTTTCTTTCTTTCTTTCTTTCTTTCTTCTTTCTTTCTCTTTCTTTCTTCTTCTTCTTCTTCTTCTTCTTCTTCTTCTTCTTCTTCTTCTTCTTCTTCTTCTTCTTCTTCTTCTTTTTTGTAGTATCTTTGTTTGGTTTATGTATCAGAATAATGCTGGCCTCATGGAATGGATTTGGAAGATTTTGTTCTATTTTTTTTTTCTTTTGGAAGAGTTGGAGAAAAATAGTTATTAACTCTTCTTTAAGTGTTTGGTAGAATTCACCTGTAAAGCCAACTGGTCCTGGACTTTTGTTTGTTGGGAGTTTTTTGACTACTGCCTCAGTTTCATTGCTAGTAATCAGTCTATTCAAATTTTCTATTTCCTCCAGATTTGGTTTTGGAAGGCTAAATGTTTCAAGGAATTTATCAATTTCTTCTAGGTTGTCCAATTTGTTTGCAAATAATTTTTCATAATATTCTTTTATAGTCCTTTGTAATTTCTGTGGAGTCAGTTGTTATTTCTCTTCCCCAATTTCTGATTTTATTTATTTGAATCCTCTTTTTGTTCTTGATGAGTCTCCTAAAGGTTTATAAATTTTGTTTATCTTTCCAATGGAGCAGTTCCTGGTTTCACTTTTTTTTTTTAATTCTCTATTCAATTTTTTCTGCTCTAATCTCTATTATTTTCTTTCTTCTTTGGCTTTGGGCTTTATTCATCTTTTTCTAGCTCCTTTTGGCTTTACATTAGGTTTTTTTTATTTGATATTTTCTTTGTTTTCTTGAGGTAGGCCTATTTTGCTATAAACACCTTTATTAGATCAGTTTTTGCTGCATCCCAAAGATTTTGGACTGTTGTGTTTTCACTTTCATTTTTCTCCACATATTTTTGGATTTACTCTTTGATTTCTTGATTGGCCTATTCATTGTTTAGTTGCATGTTATTTAGCTTCCAAGTATTTGTGTTCTTTCTAATTTTTTCCTGTGATTGATTTCTCATTTCATAATGTTATGGTCAGAAAAGATGTATTTTAATTCATACCAAGGATATGAATTAAATCTTTTTTAATTTATTGAGACTTGTTTTGTTGCCCAACATGTAATCTATTCTGGAAAATATTCCATATGCACTTAAAAAGAATATGTATTCTGCCATTTGGGGATGGAATGTTCTGCATACATCTGTTAGATCCATCTGGTCTAATGTGTCATTCAAAGCCATTATTTCCTTCTTTATTTTTTGTCCTGAATGACATATTCATTGGCGTGTTAAAGTGTTAAAGTCCCCTACATTATTGTATTACTGTCAATTTCTTCCACTTCATCTGTTAATAATAGCTTTATGTATTTAGGTGCTCCCATGTTGGATACATAGATATTTATAATTGCTATATCCTAGTGTTTGTTCCTTTTATTGCTATGTAGTGTCCTTCTGTCTCTTGCTACAGTTTTTGTTTTAAAGTCTATTTTGTCTGATATAAATATTGCTACAACCCATTTTTTCCCTTCCATTACCATGATTTTGATCCCTTCACTTTTAATCTGCCTGTGTCTTTAGGTCTAAAGTGAGTCTCTTATGGGTAGCATATGGATGGGTCTTGTCTTTTATCCATTTAGTCATCATGTCTTTTGATTGGAGCATTTATTTCATTTACATTTAAAATAGTCATTGATTGTACTTATTGCCATTTTGTTACCTTTTTATGGCTGTTTTTGTGTTTCTCTCTTCTTTTCTTCTTCCCTTGCTCTCTATCCTTATAGTTTTATGGCTTTCTCTAAAGGAATCTCTTGGATTCCTTTCTCTTTATTTTCTGTATATCTATTAAAAGTTTTTGACTTCTGGTTATGATCATCTCAATAGATGCAGAAAAAACATTTAACAAATTATAACATCTATTCATGATAAAAAACCTCAACAAAGGAGGTTTAGAGGAAATATACCTCAACCTAATAAAGACCTAATGTATGAAAAACCCACAGCTAACATTATACCTAATGGTGAAAAACTGCTTTCTCCCTAAGGTCAGGAACAAGACAAGGTACTCTCACCACATTTATTCAACATAGTACTGGAAGACCTAGCTACTGCAATGAGACAAGAAAAAGGAATAAAAGGTATCCAAATTGGTAAGGAAGAAGTAAAACTTTTGCTATTTGCAGATGACATGATACTATATATAGAAAACCCAAACGACTCCACCAAAAAATGACTAGAAATGAAATGAATTGTGTAAGGCCACAGGGTAAAAATCAATGTACAGAAATCTATTGTATACACTAATTATACACTAATACACTATACACTAATAATGAAGCAGAAAGAGAAATTAAGAAAGCAATCCCATTTACAGTGGCATCAAAAAGAATAAAATACTGAGAAATAAACTTATCCAAGAATGTGAAAGTCCCATACTCTGAAAATTATAAAACATTGATGAAAGAAACTGAAGATAACACAAAGAAATGGAAAGATATTCCATGCTCATGGATTAGAAGAACAGATATTGTTAAAATGTCTATATTACCTAAAGCAATCTACAGATTTAATACAATCCCTATCAAAGTACAAACAGCATTTTTCATGGAACTAGAGCAAACAATCCTAAAATTTGTTATGGAACCAAAAAAGATCCCAAACAGCCAAAGCAATCTTGAAAAAGAAAAACAAAGCTGGAGGTATCACAATTCCAGATTTCAAGTTATATTACAAACAATAGAACATAATAGAAAGTCCAGACATAACCCCATGATGTTATGGTCAATCAATTTTCAATAAAGGAGGCAAAAATATGCAATGAAAAAAAGACAATCTCTTCAGGAAATGGTGGTGGAAAAACTGGACAGCAACATGCAAAACAACGAAACTGGACCACTTTTTTAAACCATACCCCAAAATAAATTCAAATAGATTAGGAACTAAATGTGAGACCTGAACCAATGAAAATCCTAGAAGATAGCACAGACAGTGATTTCTCTAACATCAGTCATAACAACTTTTTTCTAGATATGTCTCCCAAGACAATGGAAACAAAAGCAAAATAAACTATTTGGACTACATCAAAATTAAAAGCTTATGCACAGCAAATGAAATAATCAGAACAACTAAAAGGCAGCATACAGATGGAAGAGGAAAGATAGCAAAAGAGTAGGGGACCAGCATTTCATCTGGTCCCTTGAATTCAGCTAAATATCTATCAAAAAAAAAAAAAAGCACAAAATTGGAACGTTTATAAGTTTGCTCCTATGAGGGACGTCCCTGCCTGAAAGGTGCTCAGGTGGCAAAGTCGGGCAGAATACTACATGGGACACTGTGGTCTCAGGATCCCCAGGGTCACAGAAAGAACTGGGGTATCTGAGTGTGGCAGATTTCCCAAGCACTGGAGTGGGGAAGCTGGCTACAATTAGTGAGCCCCAGAGTGGCCTCTCAACTAGGTGTTGCCATAAACCAGGAACCGTGACACCATCGCACAACCGTTCTCCAAGCAGAGGCCCAGCAAGAGACAACCCCTGGGAGATCCGACTCCTTGCCCTGGGCTGAACAGTGCAGGTGAGTGCACAATCAGGAAAATGCTACCAGAGCAGGGGCCCAGGGAGCCAGCGGGGCTGCCTTAAGACACCCCTCCTTCCCCTGGGAAGATTAATGCAGGTGTGCACCACAGGAGTCTGGGGAGTTTGGCGCACACAAAGGGGATTGAGTGCCTTTCCCTGAGGGTGCACTGAGGAGTGGAGGCTGTAATTCTTCAGCTCTGGGGCTGGAGATAGGGGAGCTGCTATTTTTTGCTTTTTTTTTTTCTTTTTATCCTCTAAAGCAGTGCAAAAAGCTTTCGGGGAACAAAAGCCACATACAGCAACCTGAAGCAGCTTACACTGAGCCCTGCCCCCTGGCAAGGGGTGGTGCAACTCCACCCAGGCAAAGACACCTGAGTATCAGTCCAACAGGCCCCTCCCCCAGAGGACCAGCAGGATCCTCAGGCAAATACCAACTTTATAGATCACTCAGAGCCAAAATATTCCTACACTAAGTGAAAATAGTATATAGAATTAGAGGGTTTTTTTCACATGAGAATTTAGTATTTCAGGTTAAAATTTTATTTTTTTAAATTTCCTTTTCAACTAGTTTCTTATTTTATCAACTCTTTATTTTTAAGTATTTTTTAATTTTCATTTTTACATTTACATTTTATAGATATATTCTTCACTTACGGCTTCCTTTCACTGTACTCAATTTTATTTTTGTATATATATAAGTTTTGATTTCCTTATAATTTTGGAATTTAGTGTCTTCTAACAAGCAGGCTGAAATACAACCAGAACCAAGTGTATCACCCTGTTTTGTCCACCTGTGAGATTATATTCTCTCTCCCCCCTCTTTTTTTTCTTTTTTGGTTTCTGATCTTTTCAGATTTGTCTACTGTGTATTTTGCTTTGGTCGTGGTTGATATTTTTTATTTTGTACTCTTGTTCATCTATTCTTCTCTGGGCAAAATGACTACAAGGAAGAATTCACAACAAAAGAAAGGAAAACCAAACCTGGGGCATCACAATGTCTGACCTCAAGCTATATTACAAAGTTGTGATCATCAAGACAGCATGGTAATGGCACAAAAACAGACACATAGATCAATGGAACAGAATAGAGTGCCCAGAAATGGACCCTCCAATCTATGGTCAACTAATCTTTGACAAAGCAGGAAAGAATATCCAATGGAAAAAGGATAGTCTCTTCAACAAATGGTGTTGGGAAAATTGGACAGCCACATGCAGAATGAAACTGGACCATTTCCTTACACCATACACAAAAATAGACTCAAAATGGATGAAAGACCTCAATGTGAGACAGGAATCCATCAAAATCCTTGAGGAGAACACCAGCAGCAAACTTTTTTACCTCAACCACAGCAATTTTTTGCTAGATACATCCCAAAAGATAAGGGAAACTAAAGCAAAAATGAATATTGGGACCTCATCAAGATAAGAAGCTTTTCACAGCAAAGGAAATAGTCCACAAAACCAAAAGACAACTGACAGAATGGGAGAAGATATTTGCAAATGTCTTATTAGATAAAGGGCTAATATCCAAGATCTATGAAGAACTTATCAAACTCAACACCCAAAAAACAAATAACCAAGTCAAGAAATGGGCAAAAGACATGAACAGATATTTCTCCAAAGAAGACACACGAATGGCCAACAGACACATGAAAAACTGCTCAACATCACTTGGCATTGGGGAGCTACAAATCCAAACGAAATTGAGATATACCACCTCACACCAGTCAGAACTGCAAAAATTAACAAGAGAGGAAATAACAAATGTTGGGAAGGATGTGGAGAAAGGGGAACCCTCTTACACTTCTAGTGGGAATGCAAGCTGGTACAACCACTTTGGAAAACAATACGGAGGTTCCTCAAGAAGTTAAAATACAGCTACCTTACAACCCAACAATTGTATTTACCCCAAAGATACAAATGTAGTGATCTGAAGGGACAACTGCACCCTCAATGTTTATAGCAGCAATGTCCACAATAGCCAAACTGTGGAAGGAGCCAAGACGTCCATCAACAGATGAATGGATAAGGAAAACATGGTGTATATATATATATATATATACACACACACAATGGAATATTACTCAGCCATCAGAAAGGATGAATACTTAGCATTTACATTGATGTGGATGGAACTGGAGGGTATTATGCTGAGCAAAATAAGTCAATCAGAGAAAAACAATTATTATATGGTTTCACTCATATGTGGAATATAAGAAACAGCACAGAGGATCATAGGGGAAGGGAGGGAAAATTAATGGGAAGAAATCAGAGAAGAAAAACCATGACAGGTTCCTAACTATTGGAAACAAACTGAGGGTTGCTGGAGGAAAGGTGGGTGGGGGGAGTGGTGTAATTGGGTGATGGGCATTAAGGAGGGCATGTGATGTGATGAGCACTGGGTGTTGTACACAACTGATGAATTATTGAACACTACATTTGAAACTAATGGTGTACTATACGTTGGCTAATTAAATTTAAATTTTAAAAAAGTCTATTTTTTCTGATATAAATATTGCTACTCTGACTTCTTTTGACATCCATTTGTATGATTAATGTTTCTCCATCTCTTAATTTCCATCTGCAGGTGTCTTTAGGTCTGAAATCTTTTATATATATATACACAAGCTCTGTCATGCTATGTCTTTTGCTTGGAGCATTTAGTCCATTTACAATCAAACTAATTATCATTAGATATGTATTTATTGACGTTTTGTTACTTGTTTCATAGTTTTTTTATGTAGTTTTTCTCTGATCCTTTCTTTTCTTGCTCTCTCTCATGATTTGCTGGTTTTCTTTAGTGATATACTTGGATTTCTTTCCCTTTATCTTTTTTATGTGTATTAGTGGTTTTGGCTTGTGGCTACCCCCTGGATTATATATAGCATTTTCAGTCTATATTAAGTTGAATGCTGCTTAAGTTCAAACCCATTGTTGACCCCTCCTCATGTGTTAGGGTATATGTTTTCATATTTTACATACTTTTATTTTGTGAATCCCTTGACTGATTTTTACAGAAATACTTATTTTTACTGCTTCCTTGATTCATTATTTTCATACTCTCACTTACGATTTTTTTTTCCCCACTCATAGTGTCCCCTCCAATATTTTTTGTAGAGTTAATTTAGTGGTCATGAACTCTTTTACTTTGTGTGACTAAGAAACTCTTTTTCTCCCCTTCTTTTCTAAATGATAAGCTTGCTGGATAAATTATTCTTTGCTGCAGATTTTTCTCATTCAGCACTTTGAATATATAATGCCACTTTCTTTAGTCCTGCATAGTTTCTGCTGAAAACTCAGCTGATAGTTTTATGGGCTTTCCCTTGCATGTTAACTGTCTTCTTTTATCTTGCTGCTTTAAATGTTTTTTTTTTTTTTTCTTTATCACTACTTTTTCCCATTCCGATTACTATGTGTCTTGATGTGGACCTCCTTAGGTTGATTTTGTGGGACGGGATCTCTTTGCCTTCTGGATTTGTATATGTTTCCCTCCCCAGATTAGGTTAAGTTTTCAGCTCTTATTTGCTCAAATAGATTTTTTGCCACCTTTTCTCCCTTTTCACCTTCTGGGATCCCTATAATGTGGGTGTTGTTACACTGGATGGAGTCACTGAATTCCCTAAGTCTCTTCTCATTTTTGCATACTTCTTTTTTCTCTCATTTGTTCAGCTTGATCACTTTCCATTACTGTTTTCTAGTTCATTAATTTGTTCCTCTTCTTCCATCCTGCTTATGATTCTATCTAGTATATTCTTAATTTCATTTATTGTGTTCCACATCTCTGATTATTTCTTTAATATCTCTTTGTTAAGAGTCTCAATGATGTTCTCCCCTCTCTTCTGATGTCCTCCCCTCTTTTCATTTCCCCAGTGAGTATCTTTATAATTGTTATCTTAAATTTTCTGTCAGGCATGTTACTTATATTCATTTTGTTTAGGTCTCTTGCTGTGGCTTTGTCCTCTTCTTTCATTTAGGACATATTCCTCTGTCTCTTCATTTTGCCTACTTCTCGGAGAATATTTCTCTGTGTAAGGAAGGTCAGCTATATCTCTTGTTCTTGAAAATACTGGGCAGAACATACACTTTTAACTTGGTGGTGCTGGTTCTCCTCTCAAGGTGATGCATAGCCACCACAGAGACTGGATCTGGACTGTGTCATTCTGCACAACACATGGGGTGTGCTGTTTTAACAAGATGCATGTGTGTTCTGTAGGTGATGGGGAGACATATTGTTGTCCAGGATTGTGTGGGTCTTATGGGGGAGGGTATCCACAGCACTGGGGCTGAAGCAGGTCTGGTAGGTGTGGGGATGGGCCATGGTTTATGCAAGTTAGTGATTGCTAGATTGTGCTTGGTCTTGCAGTTGGTTGTGTGTTTATAATGAGGGGCAGTGTAGGGAAATGGCACCTGCCAGCTCCTTTGTTCCTGGACAAGTCCCTTAGCAAATTCTGAGTTCGGTAACTATGTCTCCCTTGTTTAATCCTCAAGCACCTTTCAACCTACTTCATCCAAGCTTCTGCAGACTGTTTGCTGTGCTTTCTCTTTAAGGACAGATCTCAGCTTCCTATCACCTTCTGTGCTCTCTCAGAGCTGAGCCAGCTGATTTTTAAAGTTCCAAGCCTCAAGTCTGCTTGTTGTATACACTCACAAATTTCATCCCTTCTGATTTTCAAAGCCATAAGCTATGAGGATTTCTCTACCCTTTATAGGCTCCCTGGTGTAGTAGTCTGTTTCTGGCCCCTCTCTGTGCCTGTGGCTCCCTCCGTCTGGTGGTCAGAAATATGGGGTTTAGATTCCTACAGAGTCCTTGTCCTTCCTACCATCTTTGATGTGATTTCTTCTCTACATTTAGTTGTATAGTTTTGTTGGGAAGTCTGAAGGTCCATTTCTGGGTTACTCCCGTGTGGGTAACCGTGTGAGTGTTATCTAGTTGTATCTGTGGGATGAGGTGAGTTTAGGGTCCTTCTACTCTGCCATCTTCCCCAGAATTCAGTTTATTTTGTCTCATAAAAATATTGCCACTCCAACTTTCTTTTCACTTCCATTTGCATGATAAATGTTTTTGTATCCCATTACTTTCAATCTGCTTTTATTTTTAGGTCTGAAGTGATTCTCTAGTAGGCAGCATATAGATGGGTCTTGCTTCCTTTTTACAGTCTGTTTTTTGATTGGGATATTTAGTCCTTTTATGTTAAAGTAATCATTGATAAGGTATTTATATTTATCTAGTTGATTTCACTTAGCATAATAAACTTTAGCTCCATCTATGTTGTTTCAAAAGGCAGGATTTCATTCTTTTATATGATTGAGTAATATTTCACTATATATATCTATATCTATATCTATCTATCTATCTATCTATCTATCTATCTATCTATCTATCTATCTATATATATATATCTCACATCTTTATCCATTCATCACTTGATGGACATTTGGGCTCTCCATAGTTTGGCTATTATTCATACTACTGCTATAAATATCAGGGTGCATGTATCCCTTCAAATCTGTATTTTTGTCCTTTGGGTAAATATCTAGTAGTACAATTGCTGGGTCATACAACATACAGTAGTTCTATTTTTAAATATTTTAGGAACTTCCATGCTTTTCTCCAGAGTGCCTGTACCAGTTTGTATTCCCGTCAACACTGTAAAAGAGTTGCCCTTACTCTGTATCTTCACCAACATTTGTTGTTTCCTCTCTTGTTAATTTTTGCCATTCTGAATGTTGTGTAGTAGTATCTCATTGTAGGTTTGATTTGTGTTTCCCTGATGTCAAGTGATGTTGAGCATTTCTTCATGTGTCTCTCAGCCATTTGGATGTCTTCTTTGGAGAAATGTCTGTTCACGTCTTCTGCCCATTTCTTGACTTGGTTATTTGTTTTTTGGGTGTTGAGTCTGATAAGTTCTTCATAGGCTCTGGATACTCACCCTTTAATGATAAGATATTTGCAAATATATTCTCCCATTCCATAGGTTGCCTTTTAGTTGTGTTGACTGTTTCCTTGCTGTGCAAAAGCTTTTTATCCTGAAGTCCCAATAGTTTATTTTTGCTTTAGTTTCCCTTGCCTTTGGGGATGTGTCTAGCAAAAAATTGCTGTGGCTGAGTTTAAAGAGGTTGCTGCCGGTGTTCTCCTCAAGGATTTTGATGGATTCCTGTCTCACATTGAGATCTTTCATCCATTTTGAGTCTATTTTTGTGTATGATGTGAGGAAATGGTCCTGTTTATTCTTCTGCATGTGGCTGTCCAATTTTCCCAACACCATTTGTTGAAGAGACTGTCCTTTTTCCATTGGATATTCTTTCCTGCTTTGTCAAAGATTAGTTGACCATGGAGTTGAGGATCCATTTCTTGGCTCTCTATTCTGTTCCATTGATCTATGTGTCTGTTTTTGTGCCATTACCATGCTGTCTTGATGATCACAGCTATATTGCTTGAAGTCTGGAATTGTGATGCCTCTGGTTTGTTTTTTTGTTTTCAGAATTTCTTTGGCTATTCAAGGTCTTCTGTGGTTCCATACAAATTTAGAATTTTGTGTTCTAGCTCTGTGAAAAATGCAAGTGTTACTTTGATAGGGATTGCACTAAATGTGTAGATTGCTTTGGGTAATATAGACATTTCAACAATATTTTTTCTTCTAATCCACGAGCATGTAATGGTTTTCCATTGCTTGTGTCCTCTTTAATTTCTTTCATAAATGTTCTTTAGTTTTCAGAATATATACCTTTTACTTCTTTAGTTAGAATTATTCCTAGGTATCTTACTGTTTTTGGTGCAATTGCAAGTGGGATCAATTCTTTGATTTCTTTTTCTATTATTTCATTATTGGTGTATGGAAACGCAACAGATTTCTGCACATTGATTTTATATCCTATGACTTTGCTGAATTCATGTATGACTTCTAGCAATTTTTTGGTCTTTCAGGTTTTCTACATAGAGTATCATGTTGTCTCCAAATAGTGAAAGTTTGATTTCTTCCTTGTCAATTTGGATGCCTTTTATTTCTTTTTGTTGTCTGATTGCTGAGGCTAAAACTTCCAGTTCTATGTTAAATAGCAATGGTGAGAGTGGATATCCTTGACTTGTTCCTGACTGTAAGGGAAAGGTTCTCAGTTTTTCCAAATTGAGGATGATATTAGCTGTGGTTCTTTCATATATGGCCTTTATGATGTTAAGGTATATCCATCTGTCCCTACTTAGTTGAAGGATTTTATCAGAAAACAATGCTATATTTTGTCAAATGTTTTTTCTGCATTTATTGATGGGATCATATGGTGCTTATCCTTTCTTTTATTAATATGGTGTATCACATTGATTTGAGAACATTGAACCACCCCTGCAGCCCAGAAATAAATCCCACTTGATCATAGTGAATAATTCTTTTAATGTACTGATGAATATGTTTTACTATTATTTTATTGAGGATTTTTGCATCCAGGTTCATCAGGGATATTGGCCTATAACTCTCTTTTTTAATGGGGTCTTTGTCTGGTTTTGGAATCAAGGTAATCCTGGCTTCATAGAATGACTTTGGAGGTTTTCCTTCCATTTCTATTTTTTGGAACAGTTTGAAAGGAATAGGTATTAACTCTCCTTTAAATGTCTGGTAGAATTCCACTGGGAAGCCATCTTGTCCAGGACTTCTGTTTGTTGGGAGATTTTTGGTTACTGATTCAATTTCTTTGCTTATGGGTCTGTTCCAATTTTCTATTTCTTCATGTTTCCATTTTGGTAGTTTGTAAGTTTCTAGGAATTTGTCCATTTTTTCCAGATCGCCCAGTTTGTTGGCATGTAATTTTTCATAGTATAATTGTTTGAGTTTCTGTGGTGTTGGTTGTGATCCCTCCTTTATCATTCATGATTTTATCTATTTGAGTCATCTCTCTTTTCTTTTTGATATATCTGGTTAGGACTTTTTCAATTTTATTAATTCTTTTGAAGAACCAGCTCTTAGTTTTGTGACTCCATTTTACAGTGAGTTTTTAAAATTCTATATCATTGATTTCTGCTCTAACCTTTATTGTTTCTTTTCTCCTGCTGGACTTAAGCTTTATTTGCTGTTCTTTTTTAAGCTTCTTTAGGTGTAGCATTAGGTTGGGTATTTGAGACTTTTCTTGCTTCTTGTGGTAGGCCTATACTGCAATATACTTCCTCCTTAGGACTGCTTTCCCTGAATATCGAATGTTTTGGGTTGTCGTGTTTTCATTTTCATTTTCTTCCATGTATTTTTTAATTTTTTTCTTTAATTTCCTGGATAACCCATTCATTCTTTAGTAGGAAGTTCTTTGACTTCCATGTATTTGAGGTCTTTCCAAATTCTTTCTTGTGGTTGACTTCCAGTTTCATAGTGTTGTGGCCTAAAAATATGCATGGCATGATCTCAATCTTTTCGTACTTGAGGGCTGATTTGTGACCCAGTATGTGATCTATTCTGGAGAATGTTCCAGGTGCACTTGAGAAAAATGTGTATTCTGCTGCTTTAGGATGAAATGTTCTGAATGTATCTGTTAAGTTCTTCTGGTCCAGTGTGGCATTCAAAGTCATTGGGCTTTTGTTTGTTTGTTTGTTTTGTTTTGTTTTTAATTTTCTGTTTATATGATCCATCCGTTGCTGTAAGGGGTTTATTAAATTCCCCTGTTATTGTATTATCATCAATGAGTTTCTTTATGTTTGTTATTAATTAACTTATATATGTTTGGATACTCCCAAGTTGAGGGCATAAATATTTACAACACTTAATCTTCTCGATGAACCGACTCCTTAATCATGATATAACATCCTTCTTCATCTCTTGTTACAGTCTTTGTTTTAAAATCTAGTTTGTCTGATATAAGTATGGCTACCTTGGATTTCTTTTGAAGTCCAGTAGCATGATAGATGGTTCTCCACCCCCTCACTTTCCTTCTGCAGGTGTCTACAGGGCTAAAATGGGTTTTTTGTAAGCAGCATATAGATGGATCTTGTTTATTTTTTATCCGTTCTGTTATGTTATGTCTTTTGGTTACCATATGATCTCACTCGTGTGTAGAATTTAAGAAAGAAAACAGAAAAATATATGGGAAAGGGGAAAAGAGAAAAAGAAGATTGGGAAACAAGTCATAAGAGATTCCTACTGATACAGAACAAACTGAGGGTTGATGGAGGGATGTGGGTGGGGAATGGGCTAGGCAGCTGATGGGTATTAAGGAGGGCACTTGTTATGATGAGCACTGGGTGTTTTATGTAAGTGATGAATCACTGAATTCTACTCCAGAAACCAATATCACACTCTATGATAACTACTTAAAATTTAAAAAAAAAAAGGAATCATTGATAAGTATGTACTTATTGCCACTTCATTACTTGTTTTACAATGTTTCTTCTGTTGCTCTCTTTCCTTTTGGTTTGATGGCTTTCTTCAGTGATATTCTTGGATTCCTTTCTCTTTATTTTTTGCATATCTATTGCAGGTTTTTATTTGTAGTTATCATTATGCATATAGCCAGCTATATTAATTTGATGGTAACTTAGGTTTGAACCCATTCTAAAAGCATTCTACAATGTTTATGCCCCTACACACATTTTATGTATATGATGTCATACTTTACATCTTTTTATTTTGTGAATCCCTTGACTAATTTTTATAGTTATAATTGATGTTACTGCTTTTGTGCTTTAACTTCCATAGTGGTTTTGTAAGTGATTAACCTGCTATTTTTAATTATGTTTGTATGAATCTGGACTTTTTTACTTTCATCATTTTCTTTCTCTTGACTATGACCTTCCTTTCCACTCAAAGATTTCTCTTTTATGTTTCTTGTAGGCTGGTTTAGTAGTAATTAACTCCTTTAACTTTTGTTTGTCTGGGAAACTCTTTTCTCTCCTATTCTGAATGATAACCTTGCTGCCTAGAATATTCTTTGTTGTAGGTCTGTTTTTTAATAAGTTAAGCAGAGAAAGTCAATTATCATATGGTTTCATTTATTTGTGGAACATAAGGAATAACATGGAGGACATTAGGAGAAAGAAGGGAAATTTGAAGGGGGGATAATCAGAGGGGGAGATGAACCATGAAAGACTATGGACTCCAAGAAACAAACTGAGGGTTTCAGAGGGGAGGGGGTGGGGGGATGTGTTAGCCTGGTGATGGGTATTAAGGAGGGCACGTATTGCATGGAGCATTGGGTGTTATATGCAAACAATGAATCACGGAACACTATATCAAAAACTAATGACATACTGTACGGTGACTAACATAAAATAATAAAATAAAAAAAGAGTATTCTTTGTTGTAGGTCTGTTTTTAAAAATGTATTTATTTATTTACTTGAGAGGGAGAGAGAGGGAGAAAGAGAGCACACACAAGGAGGGAAAAGCAGAGGGAGAAGGAGAGAAACAGACTACCTGCTGAGCAGGGAGCCAGATGTGGGGCTTGATCCCACAACCCATGAGGTCATGACCCGAGCCAAAACCAAGAATTGGCTGCTCAACTGACTGAGCCACTCAGGTACCCCTGTAAGTCTGGGGTTTTTTTGTTTTTTTTTGTTTTTTTTAAATTTTTATTTCTTTCAGCATTTTGAATATACTATGACACTCCCTTCTGACCTACAAAGTTTCTGCTGAAAAATCAAGTGATAGACTGATTTAGTTCCCTTGTATGTAACTGTGTACTTTTCCTTATTGTTTGTCAAATTCTTTGTCACTACTTTTTACCATTTTAATTATTATATGTCTTGATGTGTCCTCCTTGGGTTGATTTTGGTGGGGGCTTTCAGTGTCTCCTGTATCTTAATGTCTGTTTCCCTCCCCAGATTAAATTTTTTTTTTAGTTATTATTCCTTCAAATAAATTTTATGCCCTTTTTTTCTCTTTTATCTTCTTGGAATCCCTATAATGTGAATGTTATTATGCTTGATGATGTTGCTGAGTTCCCTTAACCTATTCTCATTTTTTTATTACTTCTTTTTTCTTTTTGCTGTCCAGCTTGGTTACTTTCCATTATCCTGTCTTCCAGTTCACTGATTGATTCTTCTGCTTCCTCTAGTCTATTATTTTTTTTAGGATTTTATTTATTCATTTGAGAGAGAGAGAGCGCAAGTTGAGGGAAGGGACAGAGGCAGAAGGGAGAAGCAGGCTCCCTGATGAGCAGGGAGCCCAACACAGGACTTGATCCCAGGAGCCTAGGATCATGACCTGAGCTGAAGGTGGATACTCAACAGACTGAGCCACCCAGGCACTCCTCTAGTCTATTATTTATTCCCTCTAGTGCATTTTTAATTTTAGTTATTTTCTTTATCTATGACTGGTTGTTTTTTATATTTTCTCTTTGTTGAAAGTCTCCCTGAGATCTTCCACTCTTTTCTCAAGTCCAGTAAGTATCTTTATGACCATTTCTTTAAGTTCTCTCTCAGGCATATTACTTATCTCCATTTCATTTAGCTCTTTTGCTGTGATTTTGTCCTTTTTTTTAATCATCTGGGACATATTCTTCTATCTCCTCATGTTGTCTAACTCTCCGTGTTAGTTTCTATATATTAGGAAAGCCAGCTATGTCTCCTGCTCTTGAAAGTAGTGGCTTTATGAAGAAGAGGTCCTGTAGTGCCCTGTGTCCCTCATTTAACAGAAATAGGTGCTTCGAGGGTGTCTCTTATCTGTGCTGCATGCACCTTACTATTGTGGCTGAATTGTATTTGCCTTCAGTCCAGTCAGGTGCAATGTACCCCTTTGCCTGTTGTGGGCAGAATTTTATTCCTGTGCTGTTAAGGGGCCAGTATGGGGCCACTTTGAGTTGTAGTTGGGTCAACCTACAGCTTGCCCCAGACTTTTTGCTGGGGCTGTGTTTGTAGGGAACTCCAGGTCTCTCTTCTGACTTACCACTCTAAGGTTTTGGTTGATGGGTTGTGTCAGTAGCCAGATCAGATGTCTGCCCCTGCCCACTGCTATGGTTGTAGTGGAACTGATGTGTTTGGTTATCCTCCCCCTCTCCCTGGGCAGGTGTCAGTTTGGAATGCCACTTGTCACTGTCATGACTCTTTATAGAATGAAACATGTCAGGAGCTGCTTTGAAGGAGAGCATAGAGGCAGGTCACATGATATTAGCAGGGTCAGTAGAGAGTATGGTGCCAGTACCTACCAAGGCTGTTTGCAGGATGGGGCCTAGCAGGTGCTTTTTTTGTAGGAACTCCTGCCAATTGGAGTGGGTTGTATGAGGTGGATTCACAAGAGAATGCAGAGGCAAGGCATGTTGTATTAGCACATACATGGAGAATGTTCCAGTTGTTTCCCACAGGAATCTGGTTATCTAGGTCAGAGATGGAGGGGAGAAATTGTGCCTGCCGGTTTGTTGTTGTTGTTGTTGTTGTTGTTGTTGTTGTTCTCAGAGAAGTCTCCTAAATATCCTTATTCTTTTAGTGCATGTTCTGAGATTAGTAAATAAATCTCCTTCCTGTATATCCTAGGCACTTTTCAAACTGCTACTTCTATGCTATATCTTGGCAGAGTTTTTTGTTATGCTGTTTCTTTAAATGTGGGAACTCAGCCTTCTATTACCCTCCAGATCTCCCAGAGCTAAGTCTATTGATTTTTAAAATATCTGGAGTTAAGCCCACTAGTTGTACAAAATCACAAAGTTAAGCCACACCAGTTTTCAAGGTTAGATGTTATAGGGATTGATCTTTCCAGGTCTTCCCTGTCTGGACACTTGGTATGAGGTCTGTTCTTGTCCCTTCCTTATGTTTGCAGTGTCCCTCCTGTTTGTGATTAGTCTCTTCAGGAGTTTGGTTCCAGACTGTATCTGTGCCCCTCCTACTCTTTTTGATGTGGTCTTTTCTCTATCATTAACCATGGGGAGTTTATTCTGCCAGTCTTTGGGTTGTTCTCTGGGTGGGTTGCACTGATGTGGCTGTTATCCAGATGTACTTGTAGGATGACATGAGCTTAAGATCCTCCTACTCTGCCATCTTCCCAGGCTTCCCCTCTCTATATGATAATTTTATTGTTATATTAGGGTCTGCAGCATCCTTGTTTTCTGCAACTACCCAATCTTTTATATTATGATTCAAACTCACATTTTGATTCCCTCTAATAAAGCTGGCATTGTTGAGGTGGGGGTGGGTTTGGAGTAATGGAAATACATAGGAAAGAATTTTAAAAATGGTTATGCCAGTGGAAAATTTCCTTCTTTGCCCCAAATTTGAGGTAGTCTGAGGTATTATTTCCAAGTCAGGTACTAATTTCCTCTCAGTTATTTAAAGCTCATAGACATGTTTCTTTGAGAACTTAGGATTCAAACTTTTTTTACCTGTAAGTTTCCTGTACATGTTAAAATCCAGATTGTAAATATGTATGTTGTAGTACTGGTTAGTGTTAGAGAACTCAAATGTGATCTTTAAAAGAGATTTCTATGTAGAGGCAATTTCCAAATTATAAATATATATATATATATATATATATATATTTATAATTTGGGTTTGGAGTAATGGAGATACATAGGAAAGAATTATATATATATATAATATATAAATGTATATATAAATATACATAATGTATACATAATATATACATAAATATATAAATGTATCTTTTGTGTGATTGTGAAACAGGGTCCTTTTAAATTTAGCAACCTTATTCTCTGTAAAATAAAATACCTACAATATCTGAGATGAAAATAAACTAGGGTGATGCCACAAGTGACTAGTTTTCCACACTTTCTCTGACAAGGATTTTTTTTAAAAGATTTTATTTAATTATTTGAGAGAGAGAGAATGAGAGAGAGCACATGAGAGGGGGGAGGGTCAGAGGGAGAAGCAGACTCCCTGCCGAGCAGGGAGCCCGATGCGGGACTCAATCCAGGGACTCCAGGATCATGACCTGAGCCGAAGGCAGTCGCTTAACCAACTGAGCCACCCAGGCGCCCTCTGACAAGGATTTTTTAAGGTATTTACCCCACCCTACACCCCTACCCTCACACACACTGGGCTTTACCAGGAAGTTTTAATCCAGTCAGTCTGCTCTTGGCTCAGGAGTCACTTTTTGTAACCCCCTCTGCAAGTAATTACAACATAAGTGGATCAGATTTTGAAAAATGCCAACCCAGGAACCAGTTTGGTTCAAATACTGTCCATCACTGTAGACACCATTCTTTTTTTTTTTTTTAAGATTTTATTTATTTATTTGAGACAGAGAGCATGAGAGGGAGGAGGGTCAGAGGGAGAAGCAGACTCCCTGCCGAGCAGGGAGCCTGATGTGGAACTCAATCCCGGGACTCCAGGATCATGACCTGAGCCGAAGGCAGTCGCTTAACCAACTGAGCCACCCAGGCGCCCTGTAGACACCATTCTAAGGTTGATATTGAGAAATACTGTGATTGAAAATACTCTTAATTTGAAAAGAAGAGGAAACTTTCTGTTTAAAATATTTAATAAAACACAAAGGCTTATATTGTATCCCATTTCTTTTTTTTAGATTCTATTTATTTATTTGAGAGAGAGATCATGAACAGGAAGAGGGGTTGAGGGGCAGAGAGCCCTATGCAGGGCTCAGTCCCAGGATGCTGGGATCATGACTTGAGCTGAAGGCAGATGCTTAACTGACTGAGCCACCCAGGCACCCCTATTGTAGTCCATTTCTAAGCTAGATTACTTGTAATGCCCCCTCTCTATTTTTCACTGGAGACTTGAGTTATTTTTTAAAGGGCATATTTCTACTAATTTGATCACTGAGTGTTTCATCAAAAGATGGTGGAGTAAGAATTAATAGATAATCATTTCCTTTTAAGATAACTCTGCTTCAGAAGCTGAACAGGAATCCATAATTAAAAGGTACCAAGTAATAAAGTGAAAGCAGCAGTAAAATGGGAGAAAAATATCATTTTGTTTTATTTTATTTTGTTTATTGGTTTGTCTTAAACATGATGCCTAGGTGTCTGGCTACTAAGAAGAACAATACAATAAAGGAAAACAAGTTTTTTTAAATGGTATGTGATTTGACTAATTGTGATCTTATAGTATAGGGAATAGAAAGCTTAAGTAAGTACTAGAAATTCGTGTTCAAATTGAATATAAAATTTATTAGCACTGTGATCTGGATAAAAGGATTATTTTCATGAACCTAAGTGCCCTCTTCTGTTTTGAGTGTTTTATTTGTTTACCTAGAAATTTAAATGAAATAATTATGTTTGAGGTAAAAGAACACAGTGTGTTTATTTTTTAAAGTGAAATGAATGGTAGCACTTAAGCATCAGAGGTAGAAAATGAAAAAAAAAATTTACAAGGAGATTTTGCACATGTATAAGCAGAAGAATTCACCAGTCTGAGGATTTCAATACATTCAGTTATGAGTGATGTAACTTGGGCAGTCATTCTGTCCCTCTTAAATGCCATATTTTACCACTTGGCCTCCATAAATAGAAACTTATTCTCAGGATTTATGTTTTTGTATGGGTTATTAGTATTTTTTTCCCTCTATTTCTGAGAAGTTAAAAATGACTACTGGCTGAGGAAATATCCAAGGATTTAATGTGCTCTTCAAGGTTTCTCGAAATATGTGAGGTAAGATTAGCATGGTAGGAAGCTTAGGAGGGTGAAGTGGAAACCATCAAATATTCCTAGTGCAGTTTCAAATTTATGTACCCAAAGATCACAGGGAAAATTTTTTTCTATGTCTTTTTCTAAATATATTTAGTCTTCCTTTGCCTTACTGATGTCCTGGTTGAATTAAAATACAATGAACAAAAAAACCCCAAAGGCATCCATTTACTCCAGAACTCTTCAAGACTATAGCCAAACGCTAAGAACTGGATGTGGCCCTGGCATGCCTCCAACACCAGTTGTGACGCTGAAACGGATTTGGGGCACCTGGGCAATCCAGGCTATTCAGGCAAGAACAGAGAGGGAAGTCATGCAACATGCATCCCCTGGGATGATGCTGGAGATCATGAATCTAGTCAATGACTCACACCTCAGGAACACAAGGAGCAATCTCGAAGCCCGAGCCTCACCCTACTGCTAGCCCTCCACTCAGCCTTCATGATGGGTCATGGCCCTGCCATTGACTTGGCCCAAAAGTCTTGAGGACTATGCCCGTAACACTTAGCCCTGGATGTGGCCCCGACCAGACACCAACCATAGGTGTGAAACCAAAATGGATTCTGGAAACCGGGGCAATGCCAGGCTAATCAGGGAAGAATGGAAGAAGCTGTACTAATCGAAACCCCTGGTGTAGTGCTGGACACCACAATTCTGGTGAAAAGCCTCCACCTGAGGAGCACAACGAGCATCTCCCTGAGGCCAGATCAGAAGCCAGAGGTTCACCCTAGTACAAGCCCGCCCCTTTGCTCTCAGGCCGCTTCCCTGCACCACCATCGGATAGGTGCCTTCCACCTCCTGGATTCTTACCCTTTACCCTAGGCATGGCTCTGGCCCTACCTCAGCCCGCTTGCTACACCTGAGGCACGAAGAGAGTTGGGACTCAAGTCTGGCACTGGACAAATCCTCCGGGAGCACAGCAGCAAGCCGTGCCGTGGGCAGTCACCATGGTGGAGCTGGTAGCAGGATTCTAGGGGAAAACGGACCCTCGACCCCACAATGTGGCTAGTCCTGGAAAGCAATCCTTATCCCTGAGCTTCACCCTATCACTCCAGCTCAACTCAGGCCTCAGGGCAAGGTGTCCACACTGTCATCTGAGAGGCTCTTAACCATCTTCCGGCCCGGACCCGGAATACAAACCCTGGCTGTGGAATTTGCTGTGCTGAAGCCTAGTTTGGAGGATGGGTAATGGATTTGGGTCACCTGACCGATGCCAGACTAATCAGCCAGGAACACAGGAGAAGACCATGCCCCTTGCAGTCCCCGGCTGGGGCTGTCGCCCCATGGTTCTAGCCACAGAGCTGAAACTCAGCAACACTAGGAACATCCCCCTGAGGCCAAGCCCGAAGCCTGAGCCCCACTCTATGGCTAGCCCTCCCCCCAGACCTCAGGATAGGCCTCCGACCCACACCGACTTGGCCCCTAAGGTCTTCAGGAATATACCCCAAACCCTAGGCCTGGATGGGGCCCTGACCACACCCCCAATCCTAGTTGCGAGGCTAAAATGGACTTGGGACACCTGTCCGATGCCAGCCTAATCAGGCAAGAACAGGGGAGAAACCATGTGACTTGCAAATCCTGGGATGATTCTGGACACTCTGATTCTAGAGAACAAACTACACCTCAGAAACTCAGGGAGCGTCTCCTGGAGGCCAACTCGGAAACCAGACACTAACCCTAATGCTAGCCCTCCACTCAGCAATCAGGGCACTTCTGTGAACCGCCATCTCATCTGAGAGGTGCCTACCATCTCCCCAGCACGCACCCTAGCCATGACTTGGGCACTACTGGAGACTGCCTGCTAAACCTGAGGCATGATGGGATTTGGGGACACAACCCTGGTGCAGGAAAAGTCCTCCAGGAACAAAGAAGCTAGCCATGCCACGGGCAACCACCATGATGGGTGGGGCTGATAGCAAGATTCTAGCGAAAACCTGACCCTCACAAACACAGTGCGTCTAGGCGCGGAAAGCAAGCCCTAACCCAGACGTTCACATTGTCGCAACACCTCAACTCAGGCCTCAGGGCAGGTGTCCACGCTTCCATCCTGTAGACAATTACGAGCTCCCTGACCATCACCCTAACCCTACCCCTGGCTAGGGTATATACTCTGCCCGAATGCGAGTTCTGAGGGCACAGTGGACATGTGACACCTGGCACCCGATCCCAGCAAAATCGGCCAGGAACACGGAAGGAGACCGAGCCACTTTCTGCCCCCAGACTTTGCTGCAGACCATGATATCAGCAAAAACCTGAAACACAACAACACTATGAGTATCGCACTGGGGCCGAATTCGAAGCTTGCGCCTCACCTCGCTGCTGGCCCTCCACTAAGCCTGCACGATGGGAAACTGCCTTGCCATGGAGCTGGTACTAAAAGTATTCAGAACTACACCCGTAACCATTAGCACTAGATGCGGGCCAGACAAGACCCCAACCTTAGGAGTGCAGCAAAAACGGGTTTCCGACACCTGGACAATGCCACAATAATCAGGGATGAAAAAGGGAAAATGTGTGAATCCAAACCCCTGACATAGTGCTGGACACCAGTAATCAAAAAAGAACCCTGCACCTCAGCAACATGAGAAGCAGCCCCCTGAGGCCAAGCACAAAGCCCGAGCACCACCCTACTACTACTCCCCCAGACTCAGCCCTCAGGAGAGGACGCTGCCCCACAGACGACT
>NW_023270643.1:0-14105 GCF_011800145.1 Mirounga leonina
TTCCCTGGGTCAAGACCCAGGCTCCCAGCAGCTCTCGAGGGGCCAAGATTCGTGCTGACCCACCCCCTCCCCGGGCGGCCCGGTCACCGGGGGTGCCGACCCTGCTTCGCTCGCCGGCAATTTCCCCCTGGTGAAACTTAACTCTGGGGCTGGGTTTGAGCCAGGTGACCCCGCCCCCTGGGGCAGAGCCGATTGGCCCAATGAGAGCACCTGACCCGTGGCAGCCAATCGGAAGGCTGAGCCGGGCGCAGCGCTGAGCCGGGTGCCGCGCTGAGCCGACCAGACTCTCCGGACCTGGACGCGGGGGACCGAGAGTGGTCCCCAGCGCGGAGAGGTGCAGCTGAGCTGACCCGACAAGACGGGCCACAGGAGGGGTGCGGGATCAGAGACTTGGGGGTCCGGGCAATCCCAAGGGGAGAGGAAGCAGGAGCCCTGGGCGCGAAAGCGAGCAGACAGGGGAAGGACGTGGAGAGCAGAGAGAGATACTAATCGTTCCTGGAAGGGAGAGGAGCAGGGAGGATGGGGTGCCTTCCCTCACTGGTGGCGGCCTCACGTTCATGGCCCAGAGTCTCCCACACAGTTCCAGCCGCTGGCGCCCCAGGCCCTGGCAGGCCCACGGTTCCTGTTCTTATGCATCACAGGTGTGTCTCCCCTCCCCCTCGTGTATCCTCACACCGCGAAGAAGAATGCAGGCCTCCAGGGGCGCCTGGGTGGTGGCCCAGGGGGTTAGGCTCCCGCTCTTGGTTTTGGCTCAGGTCATGATCTCAGAGTCGTGAGATCAAGGCGGCTCAGGCCCCATTTGGGCTCCATGCTGGGTGTGGAGCCTGCTTAGGATTCTCTCTCCTTCATCCGCTCCCCCCCTCTCCGTGTGTGGGTTTGCTCTCTCTCTCTCAAAAAAACAAAAATAAACATACAGGCCTCCCAGAAGAAACGGGTGAAAAGCTGTGAATGGCTGGGGTGCACCTCAGGGTAGCCGGAGCCTGGATTAACTGCTCGGGCTGCTAGAAGGACATACCACCGACCAGGGGGCTTAAACAACAGACATTGATTTCTCTCATTTAGGTCTATAATCCGTTGAGTTCGTTGTTGTCTATGGTGTAAGAACGTGGTTCAGTTTCATTCTTTTCCATGTAGCTGACCAGTTTTCCCATCACCCATTTCTGAAGAGATTGTGTGTTTCCCGTTGCATAGCTTGCCTTTCTTGTCAAAAGTTAATTGATGATATAATGGTGGATTTGTGTCTGGGCTTTCTGTCCTGTTCTTTTGATCTGTGTGTCTATTTTTGTGCCAGTACCCTGCTGTTTTGATACCCATAGCTTTGTAGTATAACATGAAAACTGTAATTGTCATACCTCCTGCTTTTTCTTTTTCAGGATGGCTTAGGCTATTGTGGTCTTTTATGGTTCCTTACAAATTTTAGGATTGTTTGTTCTAGCTCTGGGAAAAAAGAAATGCTGTTGGTATTTTGCTAGGGATTGCATTAAATCTGGGGACTGCTTGGGCGTATGGACATTTTAACAGTGTTTGTTCTTCCAGTCCATGAGCATGGAATGTTTTCCATTTCCGTATGTCTTCCTGAATTTCATTCATAAGTGTTCTCTAGTTTTCAGAGTACAGATCTTTTACTTCTTTGGTTAGGTTTATTCCTAGGTATCTTATGGGTTTTGGTGCAATTGTAAGTGGGATTGATTCCTTGATTTCTCTTTCTTCTGCCTCATTGTTAGTGTATAGAAATGCAACGGACTTCTCTGTGCATTGATTTTGTATCCTGTGACTTTGCTGAATTCCTGTATCAGTTCTAGCAATTTTTTTTGGAGTCTTTGGGTTTTCTACATAGAGTATCATGTCCTCTGAAAAGAGTGAAAGATTGACTTCTCCTTTGCCAATATTGGTGCCTCTATTTCTTTTTGTTGTCTGATTGCTGAGGCTAGGACTTCCAATAATGTGTTGAATGGCGGTGGTGAGAGTGGACATCCCTGTCATGTTCCTGACTCTAGGGGGAAAGCTCTAAGTTTTTCCCCATTGAGGATGATATTCACTGTGGGTTTTTTACTATAGCTTTTATGTTGTGGTATACTCCCTCTATCCTACCACTGCAGAGAGTCTTTGTCAATAAAGGATGTTGTATTTTGTCAAATGCTTTTTCTGCATCTATTGAGAGGATCATATGGTTTTGTCCTTTCTTTTATTAACGTGGTGTATCACACTGATTGATTTGCAGATGTTGAACTACCCTTGCAGCCCAGGAATAAATCCCACTTGGTCATGGTGAATAATCCTTTGTTATTATTACTGTTAACAGTAATGTACTGTTGGATCCTATTGGCTAGGATTTATGTGAGAATTTTTGCATCCTTGTTCATCAGGGATATTGGTCTGTAATTCTCCTTTTTGGTGGGGTCTTTGTCTGGTTTGGGGATCAAGGTAATGCTGGCCTCCTAGAAAGAGTTTGGAAAATTTCCTTCCATTTCCATTTTTTGAAAGAGTATCAAAACAATAGGTATTAATTCTTCTTTAAATGTTTGGTAGAATTCCCTTGGGAAGCCATTTGCCCTGGGCTCTTGTTTGTTGGGAGATTTTTGATGACTGCTTCAATTTCCTTGCTGGTTATGGGTCTGTTCAGGTTTTCTATTTCTTCCTGGTTCAGTTTTGGTAGTTTATAGTCTCTAGGAATGCATCCATTTCTTCCAGATTGCCTAATTTGTAGGCATATAGTTGCTCATAATATTCTCTTATAATTGTTTGTATTTCTTTGGTGTTGGTTGTGATCTCTCCTCTTTCATTCATGATTTTATTTATTTGGGTCCTTTCTCTTTTCTTTTTGAGAAGTCTGGCTAGGGTTTATTAATATTATTAATTCTTTCAAAGAACCAGCTCCTAGTTTTGTTGATATGTTCTACTGTTCTTTTGGTTTCTATTTCATTGATTTCTGCTCTGATCTTTATTATTTCTCTTCTCTTGCTGGGTTTAGGCTTTATTTGCTGTTCTTTCTCCAGCTCCTTTAGCTGTAAGCTTAGGATGTGTATTTGAGGGCTTTCTTCTTTCTCGAGAAAGGCTTGTATTGCTTCCCTTTTAGGACCACCTTTGCTGCATCCCAAAGATTTTGAACAGCTGTGTTTTCATTTCTTTCCATGAATTTTTAAAATTCTTCTTTAATTTCCTGGGTGACTCATTCATTCTTCAGTAGGAAGCTCTTTAGCCTTCATGCATTTGAGTTCTTTCCAATTTTCCTCTTGTGGTTGAGTTCCAGCTTCAAAGCACTATAGTCCAAAAATAGGCAGGGAATGATCCCAGTCTTTTGGTACTGGTTGAGACCTGATTTGTGACCCAGTATCTGGTCTATTCTGGAGAATGTTTTATGTGCACCCAAGAAGAATGTTTATTCTGCTGTTTTGGGATGGAATGTTCTGAATATATCTGTGAAGTCCATCCAGTCCAGTGTGTCAGTCAAAGCCCTTGTTTCCTTGTTCATCTTCTGCTTAGATTATCTGTCCATTGCTGTGAGTGGGGTGTTAGAGTTCCCTACTATTATTGTGTTATTATCCATCTGGTTCTTTGGTTTTGTTACTAATTGGCTTATATAATTGCCTGCTCCCAAGTACGGGGCATAGATATTTATAATTGTTAGATCTTCTTGTTGGATAGACTTTTTAATTATGATATTGTGTCCTTCCTCATTCCTTATTACAGTCTTTGGTTTGAAATCTAATTTGTCTGATATAAGGATTGCCATCACAGCTTCTTTTGATCCATTAACATGATAAATGGTTTTCCACCCCCTCACTTTCCATCTGGTGGTGTCTTTGGGTCTAAAATGAGTCTCTTGCAGACAGCATATCTATGGGTTTGCTTTTTTATCCAATCTGTTACATTCTGTCTTTTGACTGGGACATTTAGCCCATTTACATTCAGAGTAACTATTGATTAGTGCCATTGTATTACCTGTAAAGTGACTGTTTCTGTATATTGTCTCTATTCCTTTCTTGTCTATGTTACTTTTGGGGATCTCTCTTTGCTTAAGGATCCTTTTTAATATTTCTTGTAGGGCTGGTTTGGTGATTCCAAATTCTTTTAGTTTCTGCTTGTTCTGGCAGCTTTTTATCAGTCCTTCTATTTTGAATGATATCCCAGCTGGATAAAGTATTCTTGGCTGCATATTTTTCTCATTTAGCACCCTGAATATATGTCAGTCCCTTCCTGCCAGCTCTCTGTGGATAGGTCTGCTGCCAATGTAGTGTTTCTACCCTTGTAGTTTACAGATCTCTCATCCTGAGCTGCTTCAGGGTTTTCTCTTTGTCTCTGAGATTTGCAAGTTTCACTATTACATGTTAGTGTGTTGACCTATTTTTATTGACTTTGACGGGGTTTCTCTGTGCCTCCTGGACTTGGATCCCTGTTTATCTCTCCGGATTAGGGAAGTTTTCCACTATAATTTGCTCAAATATACCTTCTGCTCCCCTTTCTCTTTCCTCTTCTCCTGGGATCCCAATTATTCTAATATCATTTCACTTTATGGCATCACTTATCTCTCGATTCTCCCCTCATGATCCAGTAGCTGTTTATCGCTCTCTCAGCTTCATTTTTCTATCTCATTTTGTCTTCAACATCATTAATTCTCTCTTCTGCCTCATTTATCCTAGCAATTAGAGCCTCCATCTTTGGTTGCATCTCGACCTGGTTTGATTTTAGTTCTTTTATTTCTCCAGAAAGGGATTCTCTAGTGTCTTCTAGGCTTTTTTCAATCCCAGCTAGTATCTTTATAATTGTCATTCTGCACTCTAGTTCCAACATCTTACTATACTAATGTCCATATTAATTAGGTCCCTGGCAGTCAGTACTGCCTGTAATTCTCTTTTTTGAGGTGAGGTTTTCTGTCTTGTCATTTTGTCAAAAAAAAAATAGATAAATGAGAGAACAAAATATTAAAATGGCAACAATGACCCCAGAGAAATATACACTAAACAAATCAGAAGAGTCCTGAAACAAAACAAACAAACAAACAAAAAAATTTAAAAAGAAAAAAAAAGAATATAATCAGACAGGTGAACAGAATAGAGTCATACCCTGGCTCCTGTGTGCATTTTGGTCTGTTGTTAGAAAGTTAGTTTCCAAAATTGTAAAGAAAGAAACCTTATATCTGTACAGAAACAAAATTAAATACAATGAAAGGATAGAATGTAACACTAAAAAGAAAATTAAAAGACAAGAAAAACAAAAGAGAAAAAAAACCCAACAACAAAAAGGAAGGGATATAAACAGACAAGTGAACAGAACAGAGCCATACTCTATATCCTGAGTGTATTTTGGTTGGTTTGTTAGAAGAAACTGTATTTCAAAGTGGTAAAGAAAGAAACACACACACACACACACACACATATATATATATACCAAAATAAAATCAAATACATTGAAAAAGTATACCATAACTGTAAAGATGAAAATTAAAAAGGACTTTAACAAAACAAAACACAAAAAAAGGAAGAAAAAAAGAAAAAAAAAGAGTATGATCAGACAGGTGTATAGAACAGAGCCGTGTACTAGATTCTGGGGTATTTTGGTCTGTTAGAAGAAACTACATCTCAAAATTGTAAAGAAAGAAAACCATATATGTGTGTGTATGTATATATATATATATATATATACAAAAATAAAATTAAATACATTGAAGGGATAGAATGTAACTCTAAAAATGAAAATTTAAAAAGAATTTTTAAAAGTTGATAAAATAAGAAATTGGTTGAAAAAGGAAAGAAAAAAAATTTTTAAAGTAAAATCAAAGACTAAAGAATCATGGGGAAAAAAACCCATGAATTCTCTGTCCTGTCTTCCCCTAATGCTAGAGTTTTGCAGTTCTCACTGATGGGTAGACTTGGTCTTGGCTGGTTGTTCTTGCTGATCTTCTGGGGGAGGGACATGTTGTGTTGATTCTCAAGTGTCTTTGCTCCCTGGGGAATTGCACCGCCCTTGCCAGGGGACCAGGCTACATAATCTGCTCCTGTTTACTCTCTGTGGCTTTTGTTTCTTGAAGGCTTTCGGGGCAGCTTTAGAGGATGAGAATGAAAATGAAAGCTCAGAGCTCCTCTCCTCTGTGGTCCCTCAGAGAAAAGCAGTCAATCACTCCTGTCTCCCTGATCTCCTGCCCCACTTGGTGCTCACCTGGCCTGTGACTGAGCATTTCTAGCTCAGGCACAACCCTGCTTCGAGTCTCCAAACCCAGCAGACTCCTGCCATCGGCTCCCAAAGTCACTCCTCCTGGAGGAAGAAGGGGAGTCTCCTGGTTCTGCTGCTTCCTGGGCCCCTGCTCAGAGAGCAGTCGCCGGACTGGGCCGTGGTTCGTGGTTTATGGCAACCCTGAGCTGAGAACCCATTCCTGGGCTGGCTGATTGCTGCCAGCTTCCCTGCTCTGAAGCCTGGGAGCTCTGCCACACTCAGGCATCCCCGGTCTTCCTGTGACATCAGGGATCCTGAGACCACACTGTCCCAGCAAGGGTTCTCACCCCTGCTTAGTCACTTGAGCAACGTCCCTCACCAGAGCAGACTTCTAAAAGTTCCAATTTTGTGCTCCACTGCTATATCACTTTCTGGTAGCTAGCTTAACGACGCTCCCACCTCCCGTGGATTATCTTCCTATATATCGCTTCAGATTCACTTCTCCACACCTCCTACCTTGCAGAGGGTGGTCGCTTTTCTATTTGTAGAGTTGCAGCTATTTTCTTCACTCTCTGGTTGAGTTTGCAGGTGTTCAGAACGATTTGAGAGCTATCTAGCTGAATTCCTGGGATAAGATGAAGCTAAGGTCTCCTACTCCCCTGCCATCTTGGACCTATCTCCTGTTCTCTCCTCTTTCATTCATGATTTTATTTATTTGGGTCCTTTCTCTTTTCTTTTTGAGATGTCTGGCTAAGGGTTTATTGATCTTATTAATTCTTTCAAAGAACGAGCTCCTAGTTTCCTTTATCTGTTTTACTGTTGTTTTTTTACTTCTATATCTTTGATTTCTGCTCTAATCTTTATTATTTCTCTTCTCCTGTTGGGTTTAGGCTTTATTTGCTGTTCTTTTTCCAACTCCTTTAGGTGTAAGATGAGGTTGTGTATTTGAGACTTTTTGTGCTTCTTGAGAAAGTCCTGTATTGTTATATACTTCCCTCCTAGGACCACCTTTGCTGCATCCCAGATTCTAAACCATTGTGTTTTCATTTTCATTTGCTTCCATTTATTTTCTTTAATTCTTCTTTAATTTCCTGGTTGAACTATTCATTCCTTAATAGGATGCTCTTTAACTGCCATGTATTTATGTTCCTTCCAATTTTTTTCTTGTGGTTGTCTTCACATTTTAAAGCATTGTGTCTGAAAATATGCATGGTATCCTCTCAGTCTTTTTGTATGAGATGATACCTGATTTGTGACCCAATATGTGATCTATTCTGGAGAATGTTCCATGTGTACTCGAGAAGAATGTGCATTCTGCTGCTTTAGGGTGAACTGCTCTGAATATATCCATGAAGTTCATCTGGTCCATGTGTCATTCAAAGCCCTTGCTTCCTTGTGGATCTTCTGCTTAGATGATCTGTCCATTGCTGTGAGTGGGGTGTTAAAGTCCCCTACTATCATTTTATTATTATCAATGAGTTTCTTTAATTTTGTTATTAATTGGTTTATATAATTGGCTGCTCCCAAGTACAATTTTACAATTGTTGGATCTTCTTGTTGGGTAGACCCTTTTATTATGATATAGTTTCCCTCCTCATCTCTTATTACAGTCTTTGGTTTAAAATCTAACTTGTCTGATATAAGGATTGCTACTCCAGCTTTCTTTTGATGTCCATTAGCATGGTAAATCGTTCTCCACCCCCTCACTTTCAATCTGGAGGTGTCTTTGGGTTTAGAATGAGTCTCTTATAAACAGCATATCAATGGATCTTGGTTTTTTTATCCAATCTGATACCCTGTGTCTTTTGACCAGAGCATTTAGTCCATTTACATTCAGAGTAATTATTGAAAGAAATGAATTTGGTGTCATTGTATTACCTGTAAAGTGGCAGTTCATGTAGATTGTCTCAACTCCTTTCTGGTCTATGTTACTTTTGGGCTCTCTTTTTGCTCAAACAATCCCCTTTAATATTCCTTGCAGGGCTGGTTTAGTGTTCACAAGTTCCTTTAGTTTTTGTTTCTCCTGGAAACTCTATATCAAATTCTATTCAGGATGACGGCCTTGCTGGACTGAGTATTCTTGGCTGCATGTTTTTCCCATTTAACACTGAATATATCCTGCCAGTCCTTTCTAGCCTGCCAGGTCTGTGTGGATAGGTTTCTGCCAGCGTTATGTTTCTACACTGGTAGGTTAAGGACCTCTTGTCCCAAACTGCTTGCAGGATTTTCTCTTTATCTTTGAAATTTGCAAGCTTCACTAGCATATGTCGAGGTGTTGACCTATTTTTATTGATTTTGAGGGGGGGTTCTCTGGCCCCCTGTGCTTGAATGCCTTTTTCTGTTCTCCAATTAGGGAAGTTCTCAGCTATAATTTGTTCAAAGAAACCTTCTGCCCCTCTCTCCTTCTCTTCGTCTTCTGGGACTCTTATTATCCGGATATTATTTCACTTATGGAATTACTGAGTTCTTGACATCTCCCTTCGAGATTCAGCAGTGGTCTTTTTCTCTTCTTTTCAGCTTCCTTGCTTTCCATCATTTTATCCTCTATATCACTGACTGACTCTCTCTTCTGCCTCACTTATTCTCAATTTTGGAGCCTCTGTTTGGGACTGCATCTCCGCAATAGCATTTTTAATTTGGGCCTGACTAGATTTTAGTTCTTTGAATTCTACAGGAAGGGATTTTCTAGTGTCTTCTATGCTTTTTCAAGCCCAGCTAGTATCTCTATAATCTTTGTTTTAAGTTCTACTTCAGACATCTTATATCCATATTGATTAAATCCCTAGCAGTGAGTACTACCTCCTGTTCTGTCTTTTAGGGTGAATTTTTCTGTCTCATCATTTTGTCCAGAAAAGAATAGAAGAAAGAAAGAGAAAAGACAATAATAATAAAAACAACAGAAAGAAAAACAGACACAAAACAAAAGAAGGAAAAATCAAACAAGAAACAAAACAAAAAACTAGATATTGGGTGTGTTTTGGTCTGCTTGCTACAGGAAACTAGATCTTGAAATAGGAAAGAAAGCAAAACTTACAGATATCCATAAATAAAATAAAAAACAATGAAAAGAAACCAAAAATAAAATATAGAGATTGTATATATATAATAAAAACTTAAGAAGAATAAAAAAGTATTGAAAGAATAAGAAAATAGCTGAAAACATAACACTGAAGGACTAAGGAATAAAAATAATAATAAAAGACCCCATAAATGCTATATACTGTTTTCCCCAGGAGCTGAAGCTTTGCAGTTCTCTATGATGTGTAAACTTGGTGTTTGAGTGATGTTCCTGCTGGTCTCTGGGGGAGGCCCCTGTTGTGCTGATTCTCAGGTGTCCTTCCCAAGTGGGATTTGCTCTCCTTTGCCAGGGGGCTGGGCTCAGTGTACGTGACTCCAGACTCCACTGGGTGCCTCTCCTTTGTTCCTTTTAGGCTCTCAGCACCAATGGGCGGATGAAAATGGCATAGCCCAGATCTCTAGCCCCAGAGCTGAAAGCTCCACCCCCCACTCTTCAGTGCACCCTCACAGACAAGCAACCACTCTTGTCTCCATGGTTTCCCTCCTCACTTTGTGTTCACCCGGCATCTGACTCAGCGTTTTTATCTCAGGCCCACCAATCCTCCAAACTTTCAGGACTGTTGTGGTGGGCACCTCCCCCACTCCTCCAGGGGGAGGGATGGGGTCTCCCCATGTTTCTGCAGCCTGCTGGGCCCCTGCTGGGAGAGCAGTCTCCTGACCCTGTTCCTGATTTCTGGCAACCCGGAGGAGAAAGCCGGCACCAGGATCACTGTTTGCAGCCGGCTTCTCTGCTCCGATGTTTGGGAATTCTGCAGCACTCAGGTGCCCCCGTTCTTTCTGTGACCTTGGGGATCCCGAGACCACCCGGGATTCTGCCCTGCTTTGCCACCTGAGTGCTTTTCAGCCAGGGACATCCCTACCAGAGCAGACTTCTGAAAGTTCTGATTTTGTGCTCTACTACTTATAAGACTTTGTGGTAGCCTCTTTAAGCAGGCTACCTCCTCTTGCCCTGTCCTCCTATATATAACCCCAGATTCAAGGCCAAGGAAAGGTGTGGAGAGCAGAGGGAGTTAAGAAAGGATTTCACGAGATGGGCAAGAGCCTATACTGACTTTCCTCGTGGCAGACGTTTGCTTTGGTTTGGTGTAGACTCCGCCGAACAACCACAGACTGCAGCTGCAGAGTCCGAGAAGCCGTGTCGGCTCTAGTCCCAGGCCAACAGTCCAAGTTGTCTGATGGGTCCTGCTCTTGCCCATTGGCCAGGCCCGTGTGTCTCCCTTGCTGACCCCCGTCTCCCCACAACCAGAAAGACCCATGACTTGAAATAGCTGGAGCCAGACTGGCTCCTGCAAGACAAAGAACACAGACACAGACACAAAGGGAGAGAAAAGGGCCGAAGCCCAGGGCGCCACCGTGCGTGGCCAGGCCCAGAGCCCAGCTGCACCCCAACACACTTCACACCAGCCAGTTCTTGCTTCATCTCCTCCAGTAAAGTGCTCCCTTGTTGGGCTTTATTTTATTCTGTAAAAATAAGCCTTATTGTAAAACAGAGTGAAATCCACAGACCAAACCTCAAAACCTCTGGGGCAACCAGATCCCCTAAATGGATAAAGTCACTGCCGATGGGACAGGCCCTTCAACTCATTGCTTCTGCCGCTTGTTTCTTAAGAACATGGTTCCAATGAGGCCCATGGCTGCCAAGCCGGCTCCTGCGATGCCAGCCGCCACAATGGCGTCCCGGACCTGCGGGAGAACAGGGGAGGTCACGGTCCGTCGGGAATCCGAGGACGGGCTGTACACTCAACAAGAACATTCAGCTTAAGGACACTCATGTGCCCCTTGGCCCACTTGACAAACTCAGGAGTCAACAAATATTGGCCGGGAAATGGGGAGAAGAGGACTGGATGGGGAAAGAGCCGCTGCATGGAGCCAGTAGGCCAGGGTTGTACATGGGCCCCAGGGCAACTCGATCCACTCTGCAGGTATTTAAAGCACCTAAATCCCCAGAGGGCGATTGTGGAAAGGACAAGAAGATGAAGGCAGGAGGGCTGAGATCCTGGCGGCCATCAGGGAGCCCTTGCAGCCAGTGTGAGGTGGCGCAGGAACGGCTCTCGAATGCTGACCGTGTCACACCTGTGCCCCCCGGGAGAGCAAGGACCTCACGTGTGTCACTTGTCTTGTTCCTCGCTGCATCCCCCACACCTGGTTCTGCCAGGCACAGGGGTGCTCTTTACGAGTCCTTAAAGAAATGACCCAACTTGGAGTAGTAGTGATGCTCTACTTTAAATGACTAGCCCTGCAGGTGCTGCAGTTCAGTGTATGGAGCAGAGACTCTAGAGAAGGACAGCTGGGGTTGGAATCCTGCCTCTGCCACTTATTAGCTGTGTGTTTTGGGGACAACAAACGTGGAAGCCAGAAGGGGTGGGCGTGGAAGCTGTGCCCCACATCTTCCATAAATGAATCCTTGAGCTCATACATAAGCCTGTGCACCTTGAGCATCCCTTGCCTAAGTGCTCTCTGGGGCCTCAGGACACCTGTCCTGGTGCTGGCTTGGCCCACACTCTTCTTGACATCTTTGGGGGCATCAAGAGCTGCCTTTAGGGTGGATCCTAGAGGTGAAGGATCCTAGAAGGCCTCCATCCAACTCCTCCTCCTACACATGGGGAAACTGAGGCCCAGGGAGGGAGTGACCTGTCCACAGACCCCAAGTGGTTCAGAAGCTGATTGAAGATTTGAGTTTAGACATCCTGACTCCCAGCCAGTGGGTCATGGTGATTCTCCCCTCTGGCTGCACAGCTTGGTCACCACCACCCCAAGGGGACCTCCAGGAGGAAGAAGGATCGTCTCAAAGAGGGCCTTACCTGCCTGCTATTGGGCTCGCCATATCTCAGGTTGGTGACAAAGTGCTCACAGTTCTTGTGCAGAAGACTATATTCCATCTCCTGACCAACCATCTGCTTCGCAGAGTAAATGATCTGGTTCACAGGTCGTGGTCTATACCTGTTGTCCAAGAGGTTGTTGACCTTATAGCAGCAGCCTCCCACCACATCCCGTAGGAGCTCCCGTTTTACTACCGCTCTGCTGCTCAGAACGGAGAACGTGATGCTGGAGCGAACCCACGGGATCTCACCTGGAATCAAAGACACGACCATGGTCATCGGGAGCTGCAGGGGAAGGCGAGAGAGGGAGGGAGAAGGGGCAGGACGAGAAAGAGGACCGAGGGAGTACACTACTGAGGTCTTGCTGTTTGTCTTTTCACAAATGTGATCGGAGCATTCATAGATTTTGCTCTTTTTACTGAACAAGCTGTGAATTTTTTTTAAGTCAGTGAATGTCATGATTGCTTATGCAGTCATTGTATTCCATCATATGGATATAGATCATCTATCTGGTCAAGCCCTATTATTGAACATGTTGGTTGTTCAAAGATTTTGCCATTTTAAACAGTGATAGTCAAGTATTTACTATTTGTTCAATTTTGCACACTCACACATTTCAGAAAGAGATCAAATTTATTTGATCACACACTGTTTACTTTCCATATATTTCTTCATCGTCTTTAACTTTGGAGGTAAATATTATCTCCATTTGATAATCCAAATATTGGTGTTGGGGGAGGTCATCTAGAAAATGTGACCACCAGTAACCATGAGTTCACCCCCAGCAGTCAGAGGCTCCTCATCTCATCCCACCCTTGGAATGTGCATTCTACTTGACTTCCCTGCCTCCAGACCTATGGGACTCCACTCGATTACCCAGTGGAATATGGATGTATGGTCTGCTCAAGCAAGCTCAGGGAGTAACCAACTCAGTTTTCCCTTGCTCGGCACTTTCTTCTAATTGTTCTCATGATGGTAACAAATATTTTGAAAATAATATTTCCAACAGTGCTTACTTGGAGAAGTCAGATGGATCACATAACCGTCTCCCACATAGATGGCCCAGTGCTCATAGCCAATGCGGAAAATCTGGATCAGGTCTCCAGGTTTGGGTTCTTCACAAAACTGCAACACAAAAACCCAAAATGGTGTAGGCGGGCTTCTAGGCAACAGTAGAGTGCCCAGCTGGGGCCCTGCAGCTTGGCCTGGGGACCCCACTGGGTGATGTTCATCACCTGGTGAGAGCCTGCAGTGGGAGGGAACTCCTGGCCCCTGTGGGGTCCTCATCCTGCTGTCACTTTAGAGATTCTGCACAACCAGGGGCTAGAAGCCTAGAGAAAAGGTCCTTGTGGAATGGGAGAGTGGAGATTGGTTCGGTGTGTGCATATTATTATGTTTGTATGTGCACACGCTCCAGTTGTATGGGATATGTGTGAGGGAGCACATGTGTGTATATGTACATGTGGTACATGTGTGTCTGTGTGTTGTGTTCCCTGAACATGCACATCAGCATGTGCTGTATATGTTGGGTTTGCATGTGCATGTCGGGTATACTCATGTGCACAGCTGTTGTGTTGTGTATGGGGTTTTCGCTTGTGTGTTGGGCATTGTTATGCACACATCTGTGTATGTGTATATGTTGGGTTTGCGTGTGTGTGTTGTGCGTACTCATGTGCACACCGAGGCTGTGAGCAAGCGTGTGCAGGTGCTTTGTAGACCTGCTCCCGAGCCTGCAGACATGACCACCTGCATGGAAACCTCTTCACTGAGCCTGGGAGCCCCAGACCCTCCCCAGCAGTCAGGGAGGAGAATCACCAGCTTCTCTACCCTTCACAGGTCCTCCTCACACCTCTTGACCCTCACTGTCCATGGCCACACCAGGTACCTACTCCTCCTCAGATACTGTCCCCTCCAGCCCCAGGACACCCGCCCTTGGAGATGCCAACCTGAGAGACATTGGCTGATGGCATCATCCGGGGACCTGAGGCTCTGGAGGGCTGGCAGCTTCTGACCCTGAGGGGGCTTGCTCCCAGCATGCACATGGCAGGCCTCAGTGGG
>NW_023270644.1:0-21857 GCF_011800145.1 Mirounga leonina
ACTGAATGGTGAGGTGCATCCAGGGCCCCAACTTTGAAGACATTCAAAGAGCTGGGTTCGTGCCTGGTCCAGCCTTCTTACCAGTCCTTGATTCTGGGCAAGGCACTGACCCGGCAGGGGTCTTCCCCTTCTCCCCTCAGTGGCTCCCGCTGATCCCCAACCCCTGTGTACACATCCTTGTGTAACCCCCTCCCCTGGAGTGTGATCTGGACGTAGTGATTCACTTCCATTCCACAGAACATGGCAACACGACCCAAAGCCCCTTCCGAGATTCGGTTATAAAAGCTCCGTGCCCGGCCCCGTGCTGGCCCTGATCTGTATTGTCTCAGATCCCCACACTGGGGAACAAGCCCCTATGTGGAACCATGATGCAGGCATGTGCACGTGGCCTAGCACCGAGGGCCAACAACAGACAGAAGAACTCAGGCCTTCGAGGTGGACTGAATCCTGCCAACACCCCTAAGTGAGCTCGGGTTCTCAGTGAAGCAGGTCCTGTCTTGGTGTTGTCAACAGCCCCAACCTCCTGAGAGGCTCTGGTAGGAGCCCCCAGCTGAGCACTGCTGGGGTCCTGATCCCCGGAGACTGTGACCCAGTGAGTGTTGGTGGGCAAAGCCACCGAATGTGGGGAGATGTGGTGTGACCCAGCACTAGGAGCAGGGTGCTGAGACTGTCCACCTGCCCCAGGCCCTGCCCCTCCTCCTCTCCCTCTCTGCTCTCCTCCTTTCTAACCTCCACTCTGGCAACATCAACTTGGGCCTCCACTCCTCTGCAGCGTGGTGCCCTCTGCTGGCTGCATATACTTGGATTTGTGCTGGGGTGTCTCCTTGGCCTGCCTCAGGAAATCTCAATGTCACCTCAGCACGGCCTTGTCAGACCCCTCACCTGCCGGAGCTCGGGACCCAGCTGTCGCCCCTGCTCTCTTCCTATGGAGTAACTGCTCTTTTCATTCACGTTTTTCATTCATGTTTGTCCATCTTCCCTCTAGACCCTGAGCTCCTAGAGGGAGAACCCGGGTGGTGAGAAGCACCTGCCTCATCTGAGTGCTCAGGGCACAGCGGCTGATGAACAGGCCAGAGGATCCATCCCACCACCGACCAGTCCAATTGTTGGAGCCTAATTGATTTGGGTCCATTGGAAGGGCTTTGTTTTCTTTTGTTTTGTGTTTTAAGTAAACTCTGTGTTCGATGTGGGGCTCAAACTCACCACCCCGAGATCCAGCGCCACGTGTCCTACTGACTGAGGAAGCCAGGTGCCCCTTTGGTCATTTTTAAAGCTACTAGGCTGGTAACTATTGAAGTTAACTTGGTGATTTCAACATTTAGCAGGTATATTTTGTTACGCTGAAGTACCAAATATCTCCCCAAGTTCCGGTAGCATGTCACCATGGATTCCCCCACATGACAGCGCTGAGTGGCTATTCAGATGGGAGATGGAGCGCCTTCCTGTGGTCACTCAGGACCCCAGAGTCCCTGCACCGTGGGCCTTCTCCCTCCCTGGGAGGTCATGTACCTCTGCAGCCATGAGCACAAGGGGGAAGGTGACAAAGATATACATACAGGAGAGTGTTCCTAGCCAGGTCTAAAAGGCTCAAAATGTCCACCTTCATGCTCAATCTTTTACTTTTCGGGGGGATTTTATTTACTTATGAGAGAGGAAAGAGAAGAAGTAGGGGGGAGAGGCAGAGGGGGAAGTAGAACGAGAGAGATGCTGGGGTGAGGAGGACAGGGGGTGCCTGGTGAGGGCCTGTGGAGGGAACAGCTTGGGCCACGCAGAGCAAGCCTCCATCGACTGTGGTTGGGCCGGGAGCAGTGAGTAGTAGTAGTAGTCCCAGATCCCTGTCCCCATGGCCTGCAGTCTGGGGAGACCTCCACTCAATTCATTAATCACTGACCCAATAATTAATCATTGACTGACTCAATATCCCCATCTGTTAAATGATAATATTTTATAACAATATATATTATATAAATATTTAATTATATTATAACTAATTATAAAATACTATAACTATATATTATATATCAAATATTTACATAATATATATTGTTATAAAATAATATATGATATATATGCATATAAGGCAAAAAGAATGAGATTTATATAATTTGAATTCCAATCGTAGACAAAGGGAAAACCCAATTAAATTTTTGTTGGGATCATGTGACTGTTGCTCATTGGCATCATGTCCTCTACTATCTCTTACACTAACAGTGTATTTGTGTGTCCTTATTTTAGTTCTGTTCGTTAAATGGCCACAGCTCACTAAGTTAGTTAGCGTGGTCTACTTGTTTACTGATCAGATGGTCACAATCATGCCTGTCACAGTCTCAGTGATGACTCCATTGTTTTCAAAATTACTTCCAGGGCAATTCCATGTGACAGGACCAAGAGCACCAGTCATTGCCTTGGTTGGGGAAGAGGCTGTGTTGTCCTGCCAGCTCAGCCCATCAATGGATGCTCAGAACATGGAAGTGAGATGGTACCGGAATGATCCTTTTGGCCTGGTGCACCGTTATAGTACTTCCCAGAATGATATGGAAGAGCAGAGGCCAGAGTACCAAGGGAGGACAGAGTTCCTGAAGGAGAATATTACCAGAGGGCATGTTGCCCTAAGGATCCATCCCATCCAACCTTCAGATGGAGGGGAGTATGCATGTTTCTTTGAAAGCTCCACATACTACAATGAGGCAACATTCCAAGTGCTGGTCACAGGTGAGTCTCTGCAATGAAAACTCTTACACAAATTTTATTATGTTTACATCAACAGTCTGAAGTATCTGTGTATATGGGTAGAGGTGGCTAAATCTATACAAATACTATGATGTAATGCCTAGAAAGTTAAATATGTAAAACCGATCAATCAATCCATCCCAACATTCTTTGGCTGCAGTAAAAATATATTTTCATGTTTTCTATTGCAACATCATTACTTTGAAGGAAAGAAAGAACAGGGGTTATAGTAGGTACTATCTCAGCAGAGTCCCAGGAATGTATCTTAGTCTCTATTCAGAAACACAGAAGGAACTAAACAGAGGCAGCAAGAATCTCACCAGCCTGCTACCAGGCTACGTTTTCTGCACCTTGCTGCTGTCCACTCTGGCAACGGTCCAGTCAGATGCGATGTTGCTGACTCTCAGTATAACATCCTTGTTTGTTCAGATCCCTGCATAATCTGTCCCCTTAAATCTCACTCCCTCTCAGATATTTTCCACAAACAAAACAAAACAACAAAAACAAACAAACAAAAAAACTATACTGCCAGAATGAAAGGTTAGGATTCTAATTCAACCATACACTGAGACTTAATCAGCATTTTCTCTATAAACATTGTAAGGCCTTAGACTGAGTTCAGATGATGAGTTTCTGTATCACCTCCTTATAATGTATATTAAGAGAAACTAACCTAATCCATCAGATGGAGCCAATAATATTGACCTTCCTCCCAAAGGCAGGAAAATCTTCTCCTCCAGGACTCCCTAACCTGTTTGCAAATGTTCCTGCCTCCTGTTTAGTGACAATTCTGCATATGCTCTAAGTAATCCTTTATCCACATTTATATAATAAATGGTGGGTACTATATAATTCTTCATAAAATAAAGGGGGCTACTGTGAAGAGACTTGCTTGCAAGATTTAAACACTTTTTTGAGTCAAAGTTTTTGTTGCCAGACACTTTGATCCATACATCACCTAATAGTATTTCTGCTGAGTCAAGGAGAGAATAGTTACCTCTTTCTGAGATTCCTTCCTGGGTTTAGAGAAATCTGCATCTTTCTTTAAATTTTATTTATTTATTTGAGAGAGAGAGACAGAGCTAGTGACAGCACAAATGGGGAGGAGAGGGAGAAGCAGGTTTCTCCCTGAACAGGGAGCCCAAGGCAGGGTTGGATCGTAGGACCCTGGGATCATGACCTGAGCTGAAGGCAGATGCTTATCCAAGTGAACCACCCAGATGTCCCAGAAAATCTGCATCTTTAGGAAAGTATACTGGAGTTCCTCACACAAGCGAATGTCACTCCCACTGGAGGCATTTAACCAGGCACTAACAGGGATGAATGAGAAATTATGTTCATCCATTCACTGAGATTTACCTTTAGAGCAAGGATCATTCACTCTACTGTGGTAACTTCTGAAGCAATCCAAGTGTTGGACATCCACTTCTAGAAGTTCTACAGACATTTCCTAAACCTTGGGTAAGCTCTTATCAAGGGCTTTGAATTTGAGAGCCAGTTGCTACTGTTGCTTCTTCAATGAACAACATGTCATTTTTTCAGGGTCATCTCAATTTTATCTCAGACTTACTTGTTCTTTGTACAGTTATCCTATCACTAAATAGAAAACAACTTTCCACTATCCTTCTATTTTACCCCATTCTCCTTAGAAGAATGCATTTCCAATCTTGAAGCTATCGCCACTGAACTCTGACATTGATTTTCTGCATGAGTTTATCAGCTCCAACAATGGTTCATTGATACACTTCTAGAATCTACTTTATAATTCCTTTATCTTGTAGATAAGGTTATCTGATACATCCTTGATTTTTCCAAATCATAAATTCAAGGGAAGTTGTATTGGTTACCCAAGGACAATTTTTTTAAAATAAAATGAAGATAAAGCCTATGGTGATCTTCTTAATTTGCACTGTGGACATATATTACATCAATAACCATGAATTCCACCCACCTTTTTACTACACCCATAAGTTCCCACAATATCCAAAGAAATTTGGTTCATGTTTTCATGTTCCCTGTGGGCAAAAGAAACATCTGGACTTTATATTCCAACTAAGTACAATACTTGCAGATGCAACCATTCACAGTGCACTCATGGGATGCATTCCAAATTAATGAGAAGAGATGTATTTTCAAATTCTTAGGAAATTGTATCTCCCTCTGGCTTAAAAAACATAAACTTGTATATAAATATTGACATAATAAGTGATCACAAATATGTTCTGAATAATCCAGATGGTTTAAAAAAAAAAAGACTTCTGTGCTCCCTAAATATAGGGGGTTGTACTTTAAATGTTTTCCAAGTGGGCTGTTTTTTGCTACAACTTTTTGATTATGTGGGAGCTATCTCATTTTGTACCTACTAACCTTAGTCATTATAAATCAGGAATATAAAGTGCTATGCTGATTTAATGCTCTCACCTCCTCCAGGTGAATTATTTATGACCTTGTGTTGTTCTTCCTGGGTTGGATTCACTTGTGTCCAACACCTATACCCAATGAAAAGTAGTGTCAATGTGTGGCATTAGAAGTTTTCATCTCTTCCAGACTCTTCCAGAGTCCTTGATGTTCTCTAGCTGGAAACCTTAGGTTTTCTTCTGATTCCCTTAGTTACTGTAATTTTTTAAGAATGGCTGTACTAGGGGCACCTGGGTGGCTCAGTCAGTTGAGTGTCTGCCTTAGGCTCAGGTTATGATCCCAGGGTCCTGGGATGGAGTCCTGCATCTGAGTCCTTGCTCAGTGGGGAGCCTGCTTCTTCCACTCCTCCCCAATTGTGCTCTCTGTTGCTATCTCTTCTCTCTTTCTCCAATAAATAAATAAAATCTTAAAAAATTACTGTTATTTCTGGCATGAATTTCTTTATCCATTTCTCCATTCTGGAAGAGTGATATTTGCCCCAGGATGAGTAACCAGTTTCTGATAAAGATGCAGTCTCTGCAGACAGCTCCACAGTTGTACACTGTCTCCTAAAGAAAAGATTCTTCAATACCTTTAGTCAAAACAAAACCAACTCTTTCCCTGTGCTATTTAAATATCCAGGAGAGTGTGGGTAATATAATTTCTGCAAAGCCCGGAACCTCAGTAAACACTAACATTAAATTCTACTTAAAATCAATTGCCCTCTACTATCTAAGTAATTTGACACTCACAAGATGCAGGTAGGCAAATCCATCAATTAATAGCTATTAGGGCAACCACAAGTATAGCCTGCAAACACACCAAAATATTTTCTAAGAGATAAGACATAAAATTGAAGGCCTGATACTAGGTGGCATAATCAGATAGTCTCATAAGGATGGACACTATAGATTTTCTCTCCCTGCCCTGGCCATAGGACAATGAAAATCCAAGACACTTAAATGGATAAAGAATGTATTCAGGTCAACCTGTGCTCTGTCAGAAACCAACCAGGCCTCAAGGATGCCAGTTTGAAACCCACAGTAATAGGACAACCATCATGACCTGGTTTCTTCTCCTGCTGGCAATCTTTTCTCCACTTTGACCCCTCAGTTTTGACTTGATAATGCAAATTAGGTCATTAATAGCTAACACCACACTTGGAATACATGTTTTAAATCTCTGAAATTATCCATTGTGAAATTACCGCACTCCTAATTCCCACTCCTATTATTAATTGATGGTGTATCCAGAGGTTGTGTTTTCCCTTAGCCCACACATTTAATAAGGTAAATAGGATGGCATAATTTGAAGTACAACATCACTCCTCTTCCTCCAGAAAATCAGATACTAATGAAATATTTATCGTGTTTCTACAAAAAGCTGATAAATATAATTTTGTTTTTAGAAAATACCCACCCATAATACCATTTCCCTTCAACTCTTAGAAGGTAGCCTGAATACATGAAATGCAATGGGATGGCCTTTCATATTGAAAGATCCCAGCCAAAACAAAACAAAAACAAAAACATCTTTTCTTTGTATTCTTTATTGATTAACTCTTTAAGATGAATAAAATTTATTTATTTATTTATTTATTTATTTATTTATTTATTTATTTATTATTCATTTATTTCAGCCCAGTAAGCAGTTTATATGAAGCAATCATTATACCAATCATATGACTTGAGACACTTTTTATCCTTGTTTTACGAAAGGGGGATGAGGCACAGAGTGATTGGGTCATTAGTTACACTGGGTCACTGATGCCAGCCAGTACAAATATAACCTTTGACTCTAGAGCTTATCCTCATAGCCATGATGCTCTACTGATTCTCAAAGCTATTGTATTTTGAAAATACCATTTATCAGTACCAGCACTGGGGGGCACCACTGTGCCAACGAGGTCATCACTGGTGCGGCATGCTATTTACTACCTCCTCTCGTGTTTGTCAGGGTCTGGCCATCCATGCAACATCAGATGACATTAGATAATTTTCCTTCACCAACCTAATAGAAGGACTGCCTTAACAAATTACTACAAATGGGCTGGCCTAAAAACAACAGAAATGTATCTTCTCACAGTTCTGGAGGCCAGAGTCCACAATCAATTTGTCATCAAGATTATGGTTCCAGGGAAACATCTGAGGGGAGTGCTTCCTTGCTTCTTCCAGCTTCTGGTAGCCCCGGCATGCCTTGGCTTGTGCTGAGATCTTTCCATTCTCTGCCTCCATCTTCACAGAGTCACTTTCCTGTGTCTCTGTGTCCAAATTTCTTTCTGTTCATATAGACCACATTCCCTTTGGATTAGGACCCACCCTAATCCAGTATATTTTCCACTTTACTAATTACATGTACAAAATGGTATCCAAATAAGGGCACAGATATTGAAGGTTAGGACTTGAACATATCTTTTCAGAAGATATAATTCAAACCAAAACAAGGATAATTTGATCCTTGTAATTTGATCTTTTTGTTGTTGTTGTTATAGATTGTATTAGTTACTGTACATAACACTGTGTGGAATGTTGCATACTATTCACTGAACTGCCAAAGACAGTTGCTTAAACCAGAGCTTCTTTTCTCTGAGTTAAAGGCAGAAGGGAGCACAGAACTGAAAGAATGGCTAGACACTGTCAGGTTCACACATTTCTTATCTTGATGTTTTGCTATATCCACATAATCCACTTTTGAAGATGACTCACAGACACTCTGTGTGCTCCAGCCCTTGAGAAGAGAGAAAGAGTGAAGGAAAAGGTGTACCTCCTTCCTTTGAAGGAAATATTCTAGAAGGCATGCACATCATTTTCATTTCAAACACTTCCACCAGCATATCAAAGTCACTCCTAATTGTAAGGGGGATTGGAACGAGCACTCTTAGCCTGGGCTGACATATCCACAGTTAAAACTTATATTGTTCCCCAAAGTTCCCCATTGTACCATCCAAAATGGTAGCTACTAGCCACATGTTACATTGAAATTTAAACTTAGTTGAAATAAATTTAATTGATTAAAACATGAATTTCAGTTCCTAACAATATTCAGGTGCTCAGAAGTCACCCATACCTAGTTCTTTGGAGCACATTGATGTTGGTATCATTCCCCAAATTATAAACGTTCTTACTTAAAATAACATTTTGGGGCACCTGGATGGCTCGGGTGTTTAAGTGTCTGGCTCAAGTCATGATCTCAGTGTCCTGGGAAGGAGCCCTATATCAAGTTCCCAGCTCAGTGGGAAATCTGCTGGTACCACTCCCTCTGCCCCTCCTCCTGCTTGTGTTCTTTGTCTCTCTCTGTCTCAAATAAATAAATAAAATCTTTAAAAAAAAAGTACTTCTTTAGAATTAGGGATTAAAGATATTTGGAGAATGACTAACAATTTGTCACAGATAACCACTAACTGATGTGTGCCTTTTACTTTAGAGGCTGCAAATAAATTGATAGAGTGTTCTTCTACCCAAATTTATGAATTATCAGATAAAATAATCCAGTTATGTTTCAAAGGCGAGAGAGGAAAAAGAAACCAATACAGACATGCTGGCATATGGATACTTCTTAAATGTTGATACAGCTGATTTGTTTTCTACAAAATTCTTTGTGACTAGTTGTTTTTCTAACCTCCACTTTTATAAATAAGAAAACTGAGTTTCCTAAGAAACTAATTAAAATGTAAAATGGCAACAAAACTCTTGGAGAAGTGTAATTTCTCTGTCTCTCTTTGGCTATTCTAGGCTCAGGTATGGCTCCTCATGTTCACATTGAGCATGGAAATAGGCAGGAAATTAAGTTGACCTGCACATCCACCAGGTGGTATCCAGAGCCTGAGCTGCGATGGAGGGACCATCAAGGACTGCACTTGATGCCAGCCTCTGAGACAAAGACAATAGAAGAAAATGGACTGTTTCGTGTGGAATCATCTCTCACAGTGGACAAAAGTTCAACAGCAAATGTGTCCTGTGTTGTAAGGAACCTAATACTCAATGTGGAGAAGGAAGTGCATGTTTCCGTGGCAGGTCAGTTCCCTCCAAAATCTGTATCTTGAGATATCACTGCTATTTGAGAAGATCTTACTGACAAAGACCTATGACTGACAGACCTAGAAGAATGTTCTAGTTTATCCATTTGTAACTCTTAATGTGGAGAACTTGTAAAAATTCATATTTGGTCTTGTTTTGTATTTCTTTTTGTGATAGAAATGTCATTGTCCTACTTTATAAAAATGAGGAACTGAGGAATTTGAGGAATCTTTCAAAGTTCCTCCTAAACTTCTCCTGATCCACTGCCTGGGGAAAGCCACTTTTCACAACTTGGTGTTTTCTCCCATCTGTCCAATTGAATTTGAATCCTGGTAGGGCCATTTCCCAGCTTCCTGATCTTGGTTAAGTACTGAGCTCCCTGTGCTCAGTTCCCATCTGTTACACATAGGTAATATTAGGGTCTACCTCATGAAATTGTTATTAGTATTAATGAAAATAATTAATATCACAGGCAGAGAACAGCTCAGACATTCCAGTCTACTCTTTATGCCTACCCAAAGTGATCTTTCAAATAAATAGTTTGCCCAAATGATATCCTCCAGCTTCCCGTCTATGCAACTGTCTTTATTTGAAGTATTACAGCCTTTCAACAACACTCTTTATCCCTTGACCTTTTGTATCTCTCCAGCTTCATCTTTCATCCCTCTCTTCCTTGTTTCCAATGGCTCCTACCCCACATTAATTTTCTGAACATATTTAACCATGCAATACCCCTTGTAGACTGTTACTGACACATTTGTTTCATTTTCCTGTCACTAAGAGTTTCTTACTGGCCCCTCAATACTAACCTAATCCTCCCAGGATGTGGTCTTCAACCCATTCTGTGTTAAGTGCCCTCTTTATGCATACATTGTTGTGATTATATGTTTCACTATTTCCTCAGATAGAATAATAAACTCTGGAGGACACTATATCTTATTTATTTTATGTCCCCATTACTTAGAAAAATGCTGAGCTCTATTTTTCTACAATGGATAAAAATTTGTATGACCTTTTATCAACAAGAAAAGTGTCATCTGTGTAATATTTTAATTTGGGAAGTCACAATGGTTTAAGATAATTAGAAAGAGGAATTGAGGTTGGAAATGTGAATGAAACAAACATGGAAACCAGAATAGAGGATCTTTGTTTGTTTTTTCCAATTATCTTAGTAAAACAAAGTTAGAAAAGGTGAAATGAACAGTCTCTTACTTAGGCTTTTATTGTGAAAAAATAAGTTGAATTATATAAGAGGAAATCATGAGTTGGGGCAATATTACAAGACTCTTGAAAATCTGAATGTAAGAGATAAAATATATTAAAGTTTTTTTATACTTATATATTTGAATTCATCAATTAAAAACTACACAGACATCTTGTTGAGATCTTAAATGATGGTAGTCCTTGAATAAGAGTGTCCTTGGTGCCTCTTTTGGAACAACATTAAAATAGAAAAATATCAAAATGATAGTCAATTTTGCTGCTTTAAATTGCTAGCTGACAGATATCTCATAAGAAATTTTGAATTGAAATAAATCTCTGTCTCTAGAATCTAGAACATGAATCCCATTTGGCTTATTATCCAAGATGTCACAATTTCTCCTTTAATCTTTAGAGAAGCCCCACAGGCCTCTCACTCATTGGCATATTGTCAAGCTCATATATATGTTTATGTAGAAAATAACCGGATAGAAAGGATGCATGAAAAAGTCAGTTTGGGGAACTGTAGGAGAAAGAAGAGAAAGGATGAAAATAAATAGTTAATTGTATTTGTAGATTTTTTATTATGAGATAATTATCTGTCACAAATATAGTAGTATTAATGTTTGTTAAATCTTAATTGTGGATACATGGATGTCTGATGCATTATTTGTATGTTTCTTGCATATTAAAACATGTGATGATTTATAAAATAAACCTTCTGAATCTTGATACATTAGGAACAAGAAAGGAAACAGAGCATCTTTAGCATTCCTGAATTCTGTAGAATTTCAAGGAGAGATAGGTGAGAGAATTTGTGCCATTCCTAGCAATGTTTCCTAAAAGAAAACATTTTGGATTTGTTCCCAGCAGCCAAATCATTGATGCCAACCTGGATATTAAGTGAGACAATCTCTATTTTTCAGATGACTTGTTCCCTAAGGACTGTCCTTGGACAGTGGGGTTGGTCATTATCCTGTTTCTCCTGGCCGTTGCTACAATCATCATTGTTCTACTTGTGTGTGCTAGAAAAGCCAAAGGTAAAAAAAAAAAAAAAAAAAAAAAGAATGGGGCATTGGTTTCATTTGTGGAAGAATTAGAGAATAATAGTAACAAAAAATTATAAATGGTGCATAAGAGGTCTTTAGCCTTTTAAGTTGGGGACAAGAAAACCTGAACAGAAAAAATAATTTCATCTACATACTCATGGCTCTGCATGTTTGTCAGATAATTGAGGTTGTCTGGTCAAGGTCAATTATTTCATCAAGAAGAAAAAAAAAATACACTTGTTTCGTTTGTGACCTGACACTTAAATTTGAGGGTTTAGAAACTAGATTACTTATTTGTTTGTTTTGTTATGTTCTTCTTTATTCATCCAGAGATAATCAAATTCTCTGTGACATAATTTATTACCTGAAATCTTAGTTTAGCATTAGGATGGGATTTTTGGTATCAGAATGCAGGTATTCTCTAATTTTTTTTTGGGGGGGGTATGCAATCAAGAGCAGTATCCAGAACATTTCTTCATGGGCCATGACTGCCTATGACTACCTTTCTCCAGTCCCTGGCAGGGGATGGGGGGGACGTCTCTAAGAGAGCCTGTTTCTCTGTGATCTAACTTGATAACTTTCTCTAAGTAGGACTGGCTACCCACAGCCTGTAGCACTTCTGTACTTCATTTTTCAATGTGTCCAATGATAACTTTAAACAAATGTTTTCTTCAGAACTAATGTTGGTGCTATAGATAGCCCTATGTAGCTATTCCGGTAGAACCAAGATGTGTTTCTATTTAGTTTTTCTCCATTGATTGAATTTCCAGTATCTTGAGGGCTACTTTCCTGCCAACATGATTTACCTCAACTAGTGTTGAAAAGAATCAGGAGAGTAATCAAAGGTAAAGCTAAAAATACCAAACAACAACAAAAAACATATGGTGAAGAATTGTATTAAAGTTCTACTCTCATCACCTCTCATTTCATGCAATCAATATACTTCATACCTCTAAATTTATGTACAACATAGAACCCTCAAAATGTCCAATAGTGTCTATTTGGTCAAAATGAAAAAAGATCATTTTTAATTCTCTTTAAGATTTTATTATTTATTTATTTATTTACTTACTTATTTAGAGTGTCTTGAGGGGGGAGGGGCAGAGGGAGAGAGAGAGACTCTCCAGCAGACTCCATACTGAGTGTGGAGCCGAACTCAGGGCTCAATCTCAGGACCTTGAGATCATGACCTGAGCCAAAATCAAGAGTTGGACACTTAACTGACTAAGCCACTCCTGAAAAAGATAGTTTTTCAAAAATGTAGGAAATATATTTTTCAAGGAAGAAAAGGAGTATTTATCAGCTAAAGCATAGTGTATCAAAACATTAGGACATTATTGGGAATTGTTTGAAAAAATTGACCAAATTGCTAATTATTTGGAAAATTTACCTAAGTTTGCAATTCTAGTGCCATGGCTCATTATCAATCAACCAATTGAATCATTGACTACACTGGAATTAAAATGGAAAACTTAATAAAAAATGTATAGTTAATAACCAAGATTATGTTAGTTTCAGGTGTACAACATCATGATTCCACAACTCTGTATATTATGCTTTCTTTGTTCACCACAAGTGTAGCTACCATCTCTCACTACACAACTGTTACAATACCAGAGACTATATTCCCTGTGTTGTACCTTTCATCCACAAGATTAATTCATTTCATAACTGGAAGCCTGTACCTCCCACTCCCTTTCATCCCCTTGTCCCCCACTCCTGCAACCACCAGTGTGTTCTCTGTATTTATGGGTCTGGTTCTGCTTTTTTGTTTGTTTGTTCGTTTGTTTTTTGTTTTGTTTTTAACATTCCACATATAAGTGCAACCATATGGTTTTGTTTTTGTCTGAAATCTCACTTCCCATAATACCCTCTAGGTTCATCCATGTTGCTGCAAATGGCAAGGTCTTTCTTTGGCTGCATTATATTATTCACACATATTATTTATTCATTCATCTGTGCAAGGACACTTAGTTTGCTTTCATATCTTGGATATTATAAATAATACTGAAATAAAAATAGTGGAGCATATATGTTTTTGAATTAGTGATTCCAGTTTTGGGGGAGTAAATATCAGTGGTGGAATTGTTGGATTGTACAGTATTTCTATTTTTAGTTTCCTAAAGAAACTCCATGCTGTTTTCCACAGTGGCTGCACTAATTTAGATTCCCACCAACAGTATGTGAGGGTTCTCTTTCTTCCACATCCTTGCCAACACTTAGTATTTATTATCTTTTTAATTTTTTTAAAGATTTATTTTTATGCATTTCAGAGAGAGAGAGAGGGATGGGGCAGAGGGAGGGGGGAAGGAGAAAAACTCAAGCAGACTCCCTGCTGAGCCTGGAGTCCCACTTGGGGCTCAATCGCAGGACACTGAGATCATGACCTGAGCCAAAATGAAGAGTGGGGCACTTAACCAACTAAACTACCCAGGTGCCCCATATTTATTATCTTTTGGATACTAGCCATTGTGACCAGTGTTAGATGACATCTCATGGTTTTGATTTGAATTTCACTGATGATTAGTGATGTTGACCTTTTTTACATGTGTCTATTGGCTATCTGTATAACTTTTTTGAAAAATGTCTAATCAGGTCCTCTGCTCATTTTTAAATGAATTACTTCGTTTTTTTCTTTATTTTCCTTTTATTTTTGGCATTGAGTTTTATGTATTTTATATATTTTGGGTATTAAGCTCTTATCAGTTGTATCACTTACAAATACCTTCTCACATTCAGTAGGCTGCTGATTACTTTGTTGATAGTTTCCTTCACTGTGCAAAAGCTTTTTATTTTGGTGTAGTTCCAGTAGTTTGGTTTTGCTTTTGTTTCCCTTGCCTCAGCTAACATATACATAAATGTGTTGCTAAGATCAGTGTCAAAGAGATTGTTGCCTATGTTTTCTTCGAGAAGCTTTATGGTTACAGGTCTCAGATTTAGGTCTTTAATCCATTTTTATTTCTGTGTATGGTATAAGAAAGTGAGTCAGTTTCATTCTTTTGCACATAGTTATCCAGTTAAACCAGGACCATTTACTGAAGAGGATTTTTTTCTCCCATTCTATATGCTTGCCTCCTTTGTCATAGATTGACCATATAAACAGGACTTTATTTCTGGGCTCTCTATTTAGTTCCATTGAGCTGGTGTCTATTTTTATGCCAGTAACATACTGCTTTAATTATTATACCATTGTGGTATATTATGTAATCTGGGATTTGATATATCCAGCTTTGTTCTTCCTTCTGAACATTACTTTGGATATTCAGGGTCTTTTGTGGTTCCATACATATTTTACAGTTATTTGTCTTAGTTATGGGAAAGCTTTTGTTGGTATTTAGATAGGGATTGCATTGAATTTGTAGCATGATTTGGTAGTATGGCTATTTTAACAATATTAATTCTTCCAATCCAGGAGCATAGAATATCTTTCTATTTGTTTTGGTCATCTAAATTCCTTTAATCAATATTTTATAGTTTTCAGAGTATTGGTCGTCTCCCTCCTTGGTGAAGTTTAGTCCTGGTAATTTTTTTTTTTTCATGCAATTTTAAATGGGATTTTTTAAAGCTTATTTTTCCTGCTGCTCTATTATTAGTGTATAGAGAAGCAAATGATTTCTGTAAAATAATATTGTATCATGCAACTTTACTGAATTGATTTATTCTAATAGTTTCTGGGTGGAGTCCTTAGGGTTTTCTATGCATATAGTATATGTGTAATTTCTTTGCATTGTCTGATAGGTGTGGTTAGGATTTCCAGTACTATTTTCAATGAAAGTGGCAGAGTGGACATCCTTCTCTTGTTCTTGTTACTAGAGGAAAAGCTCTCAATTTTTCACCATTAAATATAATGTTAATTGTGGGTTTGTTGATATGACTTTTATTACATTGAGGTGTGTTCCCTCTAAATCCACTTTGTTAAGAGTTTTAATCATGAAAAAATATCATATTATGTCAACTTTTTTCTGCATCTATGGAGATGATTAAATAATTTTTATCCTTTATTAATGTGGTGTATCGTGTTGATTGATTTGTGAATACTGAACCATCCTTGCATCCACAGAAGAAACCCACATTGACAGAGAAGAATTTTGGATTTTTTAAAGTATTGTTGAATGTGTTGTGCCCATATTTTTTGAGGAAGACCTAGTAGTGCAATTGTTGGGTCATAGGATAGTTCTATTTTAACTTTTTGAGGAACCTCCATACTGTTTTCCACAGTGGATGCATCAGTTTGCATTCCCACATTTTAAGATGGTTCCCCTACCTCCACATCCTTATCAACATCTGTTGTTTCCTGAGTTATTAATTTTAGCCAATCTGAATGGTATGAGGTGGTATCTCCTTGTGGCTTTGATTTGTATTTTTTTTAATTTTTTTATTCTTATATTATCCCCATACATTTCATCATTAGTTTTAGATGTAGTGTTCCATGATTCATTGTTTGTGCATAACGCCCAGTGCTCCATGCAGAATGTGCCCTCCTCAATACCCATCACCAGGCTAACCCATCCTCCCACCCCCCTCCCCTCTAGAACCCTCAGTTTGTTCTTCAGAGTCCATCGTCTCTCATGGTTCGTCTACCCCTCCGATTTCCCCCCCTTCATTCTTCCCCTCCTGCTACCTTCTTCTTCTTCTTCTTCTTCTTCTTCTTCTTCTTCTTCTTCTTCTTCTTCTTCTTCTTCTTCTTCTTCCTCTTCTTCTTCTTCTTTTTCTTAACATATACTGCATTGTTTCAGAGGTAGAGATCTGAGATTCAACAGTCTTACACAATTCACAGCGCTTACCAGAGCACATACCCTCCCCAGTGTCTATCACCCAGTCACCCCATCCCTCCCACCCCACCCCCCACTCCAGCAACCCTCAGTTTGTTTCCTGTGATTAAGAATTCCTGATATCAGTGAGGTCATATGATATATGTCTTTCTCTGTTTGACTTATTTCGCTCAGCATAACACCCTCCAGTTCCATCCATGTCATTGCAAATGGCAAGATCTCATTCCTTTTGATGGCTGCATAATATTCCATAAGGTATATATACCAGATCTTCTTTATCCATTCATCTGTCAATGGACATCTTGGCTCTTTCCACAGTTTGGCTATTGTGGACATTGCTGCTATAAACATCGGGGTGCATGTACCCCTTCGGATCCCTACTTTTGTATCTTTGGGGTAAATACCCAGTAGTGCAATTGCTGGATCATAGGGTAGCTCTATCTTCAACTTTTTGAGGAACCTCCATACTGTTTTCCAGAGTGGCTGCACCAGCTTGTATCCCCACCAACAGTGTAGGAGGGTTCCCCTTTCTCTGCATCCCCTCAAAAATCTGTGGTTTCCTGACTTGTTAATTTTAGCCATTCTAATTGGTATGAGGTGGTATCTCATTGAGGTTTTGATTTCCCTGATGCCGAGCGATATTGAGCACTTTTTCATGTGTCTGTTGGCCATTTGGATGTCTTCTTTGGGAAAATGTCTGTTCATGTCTTCTGCCCATTTCTTGATTGGATTCTTTGTTCTTTGGGTGTTGAGTTTGATGAGTTCTTTATAGATTTTGGATACCAGTCCTTTATCTGATATGTCATTTGCAAATATCTTCTCCCATTCTGTCGGTTGTCTTTTGGTTTTGTGGACTGTTCCCTTTGCTTTGCAAAAGCTTTTTATCTTGATGTAGTCCCAATAGTTCGTTTTTGCCCTTGCTTACCTTGCCTTTGGTGATGTTTCTAGGAAGAAGTTGCTGTGGCTGAGGTCGAAGAGGTTGCTGCCTGTGTTCTCCTTTAGGATTTTGATGGACTCCTGTCTCACATATAGGTCTTTCAACCATTTGGAGTCTATTTTTCTGTGTGGTGTAAAGAAATGGTCCAGTTTCATTCTTCTGCATGTGGCTGTCCAATTTGCCCAACACCATTTGTTGAAGAGACTGTCTTTGTTCCATTGGACATTCTTTTCTCCTTTCTCGAAGATGAGTTGACCATAGATTTGAGGGTCCATTTCTGGGCTCTCTATTCTGTTCCATTGATCTATGTGCCTGTTTTTGTGCCAATACCATACTGTCTTGATGATGACAGCTTTGTGATAGAGCTGATAGTCTGGAATTGTGATACCGCCAGCTTTGCTTTTCTTTTTCAACATTCCTCTGGCTATGCGGGGTCTTTTCTGGTTCCATACAAATTTTAGGATTATTTGTTCCATTTCTTTGAAAAAAGTGGATGGTATTTTGATGGGGATTGCACTGAATGTGTAGATTGCTCTAGGTAGCATGGACATCTTCACAATATTTGTTCTTCCAATCCATGAGCATGGAACGTTTTTCCATTTCTTTGTGTCTTCCTCCATTTCTTTCATGAGTATTTTATAGTTTTCTGAGTACAGATCCTTTGTCTCTTTGGTTAGATTTATTCCTAGGTATCTTACGGTTTTGGGTGCAATTGTAAATGGGATCGACTCCTTAATTTCTCTTTCTTCTCTTTTCTTGCTGGTGTATAGGAATGTCACTGACTTCTGTGCATTGATTTTATATCCTACCACTTGACTGAATTCCTGTATGAGTTCTAGCAGTTTTGGGGTGGAGTCTTTTGGGTTTTCCACATAAAGTATCATATCATCTGCAAAGAGTGAGAGTTTGACTTCTTCTTTGCCAGTTTGGATGCCATTTATTTCTTTCTGTTGTCTGATTGCTGTGGCTAGGACTTCCACTACTATGTTGAATAGCAGTGGTGATAGTGGACATCCCTGTCATATTCCCGACTTAGAGGGAAAGCATTCAGTTTTTCCCCATTGAGAATGATATTCGCTGTAGGTTTTTTATAAATGGCTTTTATGATATTGAGGTATGTACCCTCTATCCCTATACTCTGAAGAGTTTTGATCAAGAAAGGATGCTGTACTTTGTCAAATCATTTTTCTGCATCTACTAAGAGGATCATATGATTCTTGTTCTTTCTTTTGTTAATGTATTGTATCACGTTGATTGATTTGCAGATGTTGAACCAACTTTGCAGCCCAGGGATAAATCCCACTTGGTCATGGTGAATAATCCTTTTAATGTACTGTTGGATCCTATTGGCTAGTATTTTGGTGACAATTTTTGCATCCATGTTCATCAGGGATATTGGTCTGTCATTTTCCTATTTGATGGGGTCTTTGTCTGGTTTTGGGATCAAGGTAATGCTGGTCTCATAAAATGGGTTTGGAAGTTTTCCTTGCATTTCTACTTTTTGGAACAGTTTCAGAAGAATAGGTATTAATTCTTCTTGAAATGTTTGGTAGAATTCCCCTGGGAACCCATCTGGCCCTGGGCTTTTATTTTTTGGGAGATTTTTGATGACTGCTTCAATTTCCTTAGTGGTTATAGGTCTGTTCTGGTTTTCTATTTCTTCCTGGTTCAGTTTTGGTAGTTGATACATCTCTAGGAATGCATCCACATATTCCAGGTTATCTAATTTGCTGGCATAGAGTTGCTCATAATATGTTCTTAGAATTGTTTGTATTTCGTTGGTGTTCGTTGTGATCTCTCCTCTTTCATTCATGATTTTATTTATTTGGGTCATTTCTCTTTTCTTTATGATAAATCTGGCCATGGAGTTTATAGTTCTTATTAATTCTTTCAAAGAAGCAGGTCCTAGTTTCCTTGATCTGTTCTACTGTTCTTTTAGTTTCTATTTCATAGATTTCTGCTCTGATCTTTATTATTTCTCTTCTCCTGCGAGGTTTAGGTTTTATTTGCTGTTCTTTCTCCAGCTCCTTTAGGTGTAGGGTTAGGTTGTGTACTTGAGACCTTTCTTGTTTCTTGAAAGGCTTGTATTGCTATATACTTTCCTCTTAGGATGTCCTTTGCTGCATCCCAAAGATTTTGAACAGTTGTGTTTTCATTTTCATTGGTTTCCATGTATTTTTTTAATTCTTTAATTTCCTGGTTGACCCATTCATTCTTCAGTAGGATGCTCTTTAGCCTCCATGTATTTGAGTTCTTTCCGACTTTCCTCTTGTGACTGAGTTCTAGTTTCAAAGCATTGTGGTCTGAAAATAGGCAGGGAATGATCCCAATCTTTTGGTACCGGTTGAGACCTGATTTATGACCTAGGATGTGATCTATTCTGGAGAATGTTCCATGGGCACTAGAGAAGAATGTGTATTCCGTTGCTTTGGGATGGAATGTTCTGAATATGTCTGTGAAGTCCATTTGGTCCAGTGTGTCATTTAAAGTCTTTATTTCCTTGTTGATCTTTTGCTTAGATGATCTGTCCATTTCAGTGAGGGGTGTGTTAAAGTCCCCCACTATTATTGTATTGTTGTCGATGTGTTTCTTTGCTTTTTTCTTAATTGCCTTATATAATTGGCTGCTCCCATGTTAGGGGCATAGATATTTACAATTGTTAGATCTTCTTGTTGGATAGACCCTTTAAGTAGGATATAGTGTCCTTCCTCATCTCTTATTGCAGTCTTTGGTTTACAGTCTAATTTGTCTGATATAAGGATTGCCACCGCAGCTTTCTTTTGGTGTCCATTAGCATGGTAAATGGTTTTCCATCCCCTCACTTTCAATCTGGGGGTGTCTTTGGGTCTCAAATGAGTCTCTTGCAGACAACATATCCATGGGTCTTGTTTTTTTAATCAAATCTGATAGCCTGTGTCTTTTGATTGGGGCATTTAGCCCATTTACATTCAGGGTAACTATTGAAAGATAGGAATTTAGTGCCATTGTATTGCCTATAAGATGACTGTTACTGTGTATTGTCTGTGTTCCTTTCTGGTCTATGTTGCTTTTAGGCTGTCTTTTAGCTTAGAGGACCCCTTTCAAGATTTCTTGTAGGGCTGGTTTTATATTTGCAAATTCCTTTAGTTTTTGTTTTTCTTAGAAACTTTTAATCTCTCCTTCTATTTTCAGTGACAGCCTAGCTGGATATAGTATTCTTGGCTGCATAGTTTTCTCATTTAGTGCTCTGAATATATCATGTCAGTCCTTTCTGGCCTGCCACGACTCTGTGGATAGGTCTGTTGCCAATCTAATGTTTCTACCCTTGTAGGTTACAGATCTCTTCTCCCGAGCTACTTTCAGGATTTTCTCTTTGTCTCTGAGATTCGTACGTTTTACTATTAGATGTCAGGGTGCTGACCTATTTTTATTGACTTTGAGAGGGGTTCTCTGTGCTTCCTGGATTTTCATGCCTGTTTCCTTCCCCAAATTAGGGAAGTTCTCTGCTATAATTTGCTCCATTATACCTTCTGCCCCTCTCTCTCTTTCTTCTTCTTCTGGGATCCCAATTATTCTAATGTTGTTTCATCTTATGGTATCGTTTATCTCTCGAATTCTGCCCTCATGATCCAACAGTTGTTTATCTCTCTTTTTCTCAGCTTCTTTATTTTCCATCATTTGGTCTTCTATATCACTGATTCTCTCTTCTGCCTCATTTATCCTAGCAGTTAGTGCCCCCATATTTGATTGCACCTCATTAATAGCCTTTTTGATTTCAACTTGGTTAGATTTTAGTTCTTTTACTTCTCCAGAAAGGGTTTCTCTAATAACTTCCATGCTTTTCTCAAGCCCAGCTAGTATCTTTAAAGTGATGATTCTGAACTCTAGATCTGACATCGTACTAATGTCCGTATTGAGTAGGTCCCTGGCAGTCGGTACTACCTTTTGTTCTTTTTGTTGAGGTGATTTTTTTCCATCTTGTCATTTTGTGCAGAGGAGAATAGATTAATGAGAGAACAAAATGCTAGCAGAGTAACAACGTCCCCAGAAAATACACTCTAAACAAATCAGAAAAGATCTGAAGCAGTGGGAAAAGAAAGGGAAAGAGAGAAAAAAGAAAAAGAAAAAAAAAAGAGAAAGAAAAAGATAAAGATAAAAACAAACAAAACAAAGCAACAGCAAGAAAAAAACCAGAATGTGATCAAATATGATCAGGCTGGTATAGAGATCAGTGTCACACACTAGATTTTGGGTGTATTGTGGTCTGTTAGAAGAAAGTGCCTCCCAAAATTTTAAAGAAAGAAAAACTTATATATGTACAAAAATAAGGGTTGATATGATGAAGGGATGGAATATGAGTGTAAAGACGCATATTATAAAAAATTTTATAAAAAGAATTGATAAGAAGTTGTTTGAAAAAAGAAAGAAGAGGATTTAAAAAAAGAAAAAAAGAAAAAAAAGTGAGAGAATGTGATCAGGCAGGGGAGTAGAAAAAAACCATATACTAGAGATTTAGGGTATATTTTGATCTGTTAGAAGAAACTATCTCAAAATCTTAAAGAGAGAACAACTTACATACATATGCCAAAAATACGGGTAACTACTATAAAGTGAGAGAATATGACTCTAAAAATGAACAATAAAAATGTTTTTTTAAAAAAGGGATTGATAAGATTTTGGTTGAAAAAGGGAAAATTAAAAATTAAAAAAAAATGAAAAATGACAGTTAAAAAAAAAATTAACTTTGAAAGACTAAAGAATCATGGTAAAAAAGCCA
>NW_023270644.1:21957-32338 GCF_011800145.1 Mirounga leonina
TCTGCTCGGGTTTGCTCTCGGGAGCTTTTGTTCCCTGCAAGCTTTCCCTACAGCTTTGGAGGCGGAGAGTGAAAATGGCAGCCTCCCAATCTCTGCCCTAGAGGAGCTGAGAACTCGGGGCCCTGCTCCTCAGTGAGCCCCCAGAGAAAAGCAGTCAGTCACTCCCGTCTCCCCGGTCTCTAGGCGCACTCCGTCCTCACCCGGCCAGTGACCGCGCATTTCTATCTCTGGCACTTGACCCCTTATGGAGTCTCCAAACCCAGCAGATCCCTGCGGTGTGCTCCTGCGCCACTCCTCCCGGGGGAGGAAGGTGAGTCTCCCCAGATCTGCCGCTTCTTGGGTCCCTGCTGGAGGAGCAGTGGCCCGACTGTGCCACGGACCACGGTTTATGGCAACCCCGAGCTGAGAGCCCGCGCCTGGGCTCTGCCTCTGCATCCAGCTTCCCTGTTCTGATACCTGGGGGCTCTGCCACACTCAGGCACCTCTGGTCTTTCTGTGACTCCGAGGGTCCTGAGACCACACTGTCCCACAAGGGTTCCACCCGCAGCTTAGCCACCGGAGTGACGTCCCTCAGCGGAGCAGACTTTGAAAAGTTCCGATTTTGTGCTCTGTGGCTCTATCACTTGCCAGAAGTGGCCAACGGAGGCCCCTCCCCCGCCACCTATCCTCCCGAATATCGCCTTGGATTCACTTCTCCGTACGTCCTACCTTCCAGAAAGTGGTCGCTTTTCTGTTCAGAGAGTTGTTGCTATTCTTTTCTTCAATCTCCTGTTGAGTTTGTAGGTGTTCAGAATGGTTTGATCCCTATCCAGCTGAATTCCTGAGAGGAGACAAAATCCAGGTCTCCTACTCCTCTGCCATCTTGCTCTGCCCCCTGATTTGTATTTTCCTAATGCTGAGTGATGTTGAACATTTTTTCATGTGTCTGTTGGCTTATGTATGTCTTCTTTGGAGAAATATCTTTTGTCCATTTCTTGACTGGATGTTTTTTTTTGGTTTTTGGCTGTTGAATTTGATAAGTTCTTTATGGATTTTAGATACTAGCCCTTTATCTGATATGTTGTTTGTGAATATCTGCTCCCAGTCTGTTGGTTGTTTTTTAGTTTTGTCGATTATTACCTGTGATGTGCTTTTTTTTTTTATCCAGAAGAAGTCCCAGTAGTTCATCTTTTCTTTTGTTTCCCTTGTCTATGGTGACGTGTCTAACAAGAAGTTGCTGCAGCTGAGATCAAAGAGGTTGCTGCATGTGTTCTCCTGTAGGATTTTGATGGAGTCCTGTCTCACATTTAGGCTTTTCATCCATTTTGAATTTATTTATGTGTATGATGTAAGAATGTAGTCCAGTTTTATTCTTCTCTATGTTGCTGTCCAATTTTCCCAACACCAATTGGATATTCTTTCCTGCTCTGTCAGATATTAGCTGTCCATAGAGTTGAGAGTCTGTTTCTATGTTCTCTATTCTGTACACTGATGTATGTGTCTGTCTTTATTCTAGTGCCATAGTGTCTTGATGACTGCAAACTTGTAATAGAACTTGAAGTCCGGAATTCTGGTACTTCCAACTTTGGTTTTCTTTTTCAACATCACTTTGGCTGTTTGGTGTCTTTTGTATTTCCCAAAAATATGGCTGTGTCTCTCTTTGTCAAATCTTTTTAAAGATTGTATTTATTTGTCAGAGAGAGAGCACAGGCAGGGGAAAGAGCAGAGGCAGAAGCAGGCTCCCCACTGAGCAAGGAGCCCGATGTGAGACTCAATCCCAGGACCCCGGGACCATGACCTGAGTCAAAGTCATGTGCTTAACCAACAGAGCCACCCAAGTGTCCCTGGATGTCTTTTATTTATTTTTGTTTTCTGATTGCTGGGGCTAGGACTTCTGATAATATGTTGAACAAAAATGGTGAGAGTGGACATTCCTGCCCTATTCCTGACCATTGAGGATGATATTCATTGTGGGTCTTTTGCAAATGGCCTTTATGATGTTGAGGTATGTTTCATCAATCCCTAAATTGTGGAAGGCTTTTTATCAAGAAGGAAGGATTCTATATTTTATCAAAATCTTTTTCTGCATCTTTTGAGAGGATCATATGGTTCTTATCCTTTCTTTATTAATGTGGTGTATCAAGTTGATTGATTTGTGCATGTTGAACCACCCCTGTAGCCCAGGAATAAATCCTACTTATCATGGATAATCCTTTTAATGTACTGTTGGATCTGATTATCTAGTATCTTAGTGAGAATTTTTGCATCCATGTTCATCAGGGATGTTGGTCTGTAATTTTCTTTTTTAGTGGGCTCTTTGTCTGACTTTGGAATCAAGGTGATGCTGGCCGTATAGAATGCATTTGGAAGTTTTCCTTCTATTTCTATTTTTTTTGAACAGTATCAGAAGAATAGGCATTAATTCTTTTCTAAATGTTTGGTAGAATTCTTCTGGGAGGCCATCCAGCCCTGGACTATTGTTTGTTGGGAGCTTTTGGTTACTGATTCAATTTCTTACCTGGTTATAGGTCACTTCAGATTTTCTATTTCTTTCTGTTTCAATTTTGGTAGTCTATATGTTTCTAGGAATTTATACATTTCTTCCAGATTGCTAATTTGTTGGCATATAATTGCTCATAATATGTTCTTTTTAAAAAAATTTATTATGTTATGTTAATCACCATACAATACATCATTAATTTTTGATGTAGAGATCCATGATTCATTGTTTTCATAGAACACCCAGTGCTCCATGCAGTACATGCCCTCCTTAATACCCACCACAGGCTAACCAATCCGCCCACCCCCTTTAAAACCCTCAGTTTGTTTCTCAAAGTCCATAATCTCTCATGGTTTGTCTCCAAACCTTTCCTTCTCCTAATGTCCTCCATGCTATTCCTTATCTTCCACAAATAAGTGAAAACATATGGTAATTGTCTTTCTTGGCTTGACTTATTTCACTTAGCATGATCTCCTCCAGTCCCATCCATGTTGATGTAAAAGTTGGGTATTCATCCTTTCTGATTGCTGAGTAATATTCCATTGTATATATGGACCACATCTTCTTTATCCGTTCATCTGTTGAAGGGCATCTCAGCTCTTTCCACAGTTTGGCTATTGCGGACATTGCTGCTATGAACATTGGGGTGCATATGGCCCTTCTTTTCACTACATCTGTGTCTTTGGGGTAAATACCCAGTGTGCAATTGCTGGGTCATAGGGTAGCTCTATTTTTAAGTTTTTGAGGAACCACCACACTGTTTTCCAAAGTGGCTGGACCAACTTGTATTCCCACCAACAGTGTAAGAGGGTTCCCCTTTCTCCACAACCTCTCCAACATTTGTTGTTCCTTGCCTTGTCAATTTTTCCCATTCTAACTGATTTAAGGTGATATCTCAATGTGGTTTTGATTTGAATTTCCCTGATAGCTAATCATGATCAACAGTTTTTCATGTGTCTGTTAGCCAGTTGTATGTCTTCCTTTAAAAATTCTCTGTTCATGTCTTCTGCCCATTTCTTGACTGGATTCTTTGTTTTTTGGGTGTTGAGTTTGAGAAGTTCTTTATAGATCTTGGATATCAGCCCTTTGTCTGGAGTGTCATTTGCAAATATCTTCTCCCATTCTGTGGGTTGCCTCTTTGTTTTGTTGACTGTTTCCTTTGCTATGCAGAAGCTTTTTATCTTGATGAAGTCCCAAAAGTTCATTTTTGCTTTTGTTTCACTAGCTTTTGGAGATGTTTCTTGAAAGAAGTTGCAGTGGGTGATGTCGAAGAGGTTACTGCCTATGTTCTCCTCTAGGATTTTGATGGATTCCTGTCTCACATTGACGTCTTTCATCCATTTTGAGTTTATCTTTGTGTATGGTGTTAGAGAATGGTTGAGTTTCATTCCTCTGTATATAGCTGTCCAATTTTCCCAGCACCATTTATTGAAGAGACTGTTTTTCCATGGCATATTTTTTCCTGTTTTGTTGAAGATTATTTGACCATAGAGTTGAGGGTCCATATCTGGGCTCTCTATTCTGTTCCATTGGTCTATATGTCTGTTTTTGTGCCAGTACCATGCTGTCTTGGTGATCACTGCTTTGTAATATAGCTTGAAATCAGGCAACATGATGCCCCAGCTTCGTTTTTCTTTTTCAACATTTCCTTGGCGATTCTGGATCTTTTCTGATTCCATACAAATTTTAAGATTGTTTGTTCTAGCACTTTGAAAAATGTCATTGGAATTATGATCGGGATGGCATTGAAGGTATAGATTGCTCTGGGTAGCATAGACATTTTAATAATGCTTATTTTTCTGATCCATGAGCATGGAATGTTTTTTCATCTTTTTGTGTGTTCTTCAATTTCTTTCATGAGTGTTCTGTAGTTCCTAGAGTATAGATCTTTTACCTCTTTGGTTAGGTTTATTCCGAGGTATCTTATGGTTTTTGGTGCTATTGTAAATGGATTATTGATTCTTTAATTGATTCTTTAATTTCTCTTTCTACAGTTGCATTGTTAATGTATTAGAAAGCAACTGATTTCTGTGCACTGATTTTGTATCCTGCCACATTACTAAATTGCTCATCACATCACATGCCCTCCTTAATATCCATCAACTGATTATCCCATCCCTCACCCCCTCCCTTCTATAACCCTCAGTTTGTTTCTCAGTGTTGAGAGTCTCTCATGGTTTTTATCTCTCTGATTTCTTCCTCCTCAGTTTTCTCTCCCTTCCCCTAAGGTCTGCTGCACTATTTCTTATATTCCACATATGAGTGAAACCATATGATAATTGTATTTCTCTGCTTGACTTATTTCACTTAGCATAATACCCTCAAGTTCCATCCATGTTGATGGAAATGGTAGGTATTCAATCTTGTTAATTATTTTCACAAACCAGCTCCTAGCTTCACTGATGCATTCTAATGTTTTTTTTTCATTACTATATCATTGATTTCTGTTCCAATCTTTATTATTTTTCTTCTGATGCTGGACTTAGGCTTTACTTGCTGTTCTTTTTCCAGATCCTTTAGGAGTAAGTTTAAGTTGTGTATTTGAGATTTTTCTTGCCTTTTGAAGTAGGCTTGTATTACTATATAATTCATTACAATCTGTTTTAAATTCTATTTTGTATAAGTATTTGTACCACACTTTTTTTTTCCACTTCCTTTGCATGGTAAATGCTTTTCCATCCCTCACTTTTAATCTTTATGTCTTTAGGTCTAAGGTAAGTCTCCTGTAGGCAGCATATAAATGGGTCTTTTTTTTTTATCCATTCCATCATCCTAAATCTTATGATTGAAGCATTTTGAATATTTACATTTAAAGTAATTATTGATAGGTACTTAAAACCTATGAATTTTGTAATTTTGTTATTTGTTTTTTCATAATTTTGTTATTTGTTTTCTGTTTGCTTTTGATATCCTTCTCAGTTTCTTTTTGTCTTGCTATCTTTCCTCATGATTGGTTACTATCTTTAATATTGTTTTTGGCTTTTTTATTATATTTTTCATGTATCTATTATAGGTTTTTGGTTTATGGTTCCCATGAGGTTCATACATAACATCTTAAGTATATGGCAGTTTACAATAAGTGATGATCGCTTAAGTTCAAGTATATTTTAAAAGAACTTCATTTTTCTTCCCACCTCTACTTTATATGAGTTCTAGGATTGTATCCTTTATACTCTTGTTGCTCCTTTTTTGTTTTGTTTTTGTTTTTAATTCCAGATAGCATACAGTGTTATATTAGTTTCATATGTAGAATATGGTGAGCCAACATATGCATACATCACCCAGTATTCATCACCACAAGTGTACTCCTTAATTGCCATCACTTAATTAAGAAATTGCTCCACCTTCCCAATCCCCTCTGGTAACTATCAGTTTGTTCTCTATAGCTAAGAGTCTGTTTCTTGATTTGTCTCTCTCTCTTTCTCTCTCTCTCTTTTTGCCCCTGTGACCATGTGTTTTGCTTCCTAAAATCCACATATGAGATAAATCATATCATATTTGTAAATCTCTGACTCACTTATTTCACTTAGCATAATACTATCTAGATCCATCCATGTTGTTGCAAATAGAAAGATTTCATTCTTTTTTATGGCTGAGTAATATTCCATTATAAATATATATGGAAGGTGATAACTTCTCCCTTATCCATTCATCAGTTGATGAACATGGACTATTTATATAATTTCATTATTGTACATAATAATTTTATTTTAATCAATTATTTTTTTGTTTTTTTATATTTTTAGATCAGGATGCAGGGGTGCCTGGGTGGCTCAGTCAGTTAAGTGGCCATCTGTTGATTTCAGCTCAGGTCATGATCTCAGGGTCCTGAGATTGAGCACCATTTTAGGCTCCATGGTCAGTGGAGAGTCTGCTTGAGATTCTCTCCATTGCCCTCTGCCCCTCTTCCCTCTCTCTTTCTCTAAAATCTATCAATCAATCAATCAGTCTTAAAATAAGATAAAGATCAGGGTCCACATATTCCTTAGAATTATTATTATTTTATTTTTTAGGTCAAAACCTAGTAGTGTAATTACTGGATGGTGGGTAGTTCTATTTTTAAGTTTTTGAGGAACCCCCATAGTATTTTTGAGAGTGGCTTCATCAGTTTGCATTCCCACCAACAGTGCAAGAGGGATCCCCTTTCTCTACATGCTCCTGAACACACATTCTCTCCTCTGTTAATTTTAGCCATTCTGACAGTTGTGAGATGATATTTCATTGTAGTTTTGATTTGTATTTCCCTGAAGATGAGTGATGTTGAGCATGTTAACATGTGTCTGTTGGCCATTTGTATATTTTCTTTGGAATAATGTCTATCATGTCTTTTGCCCATTTCTTAACTGGATATTCATGTTTGGGGTGCTGAGTTTGATAAGTTCTTTATATATTTTGGATACTAACCCTTTATCAGATGTGTCATTTGCAAATCTCTTCTCTCATTCCAAAGATAACCTTTTAGTTTTGTTGATTGTTTCCTTCACTTTGCAGAGGCTTTTTAAAAATTATCATTTATTGGGGCGCCTGGGTGGCTCAATCGTTAAGTGTGTGCCTTCGGCTCAGGTCATGATCCCAGTGTCCTGGGATCGAGCCCCACATCAGGCTCTCTGCTCCACGGGAAGCCTGCTTCTCCCTCTCCCATTCCCCCTGCTTGTGTTCCCTCTCTCGCTGTGTCTCTCTCTGTCAAATAAATAAATAAAATCTTTTAAAAAAATTATCATTTATTTTATTTTATTTTATTTAAAATTTTATTATGTTATGTTAATCATCATACATTACACATCATTAGTTTTTGATGTAGTGAAATTATTATTTTTGATGAAGCCCCAATAGTTTATTTGTAGTTTTGGTTCCCTTATCTCAGGAGGTATATCAAGAAAGAAGTTGCTATGACCAATGTCAAATAAGTTATTGTTTGTGTTTTACTCTAGGATATTTATGGTTTCATGCCTCACATTTAGATCTTTCATCTAAGTTGATTATATTTTTAAAGATTGTATTTATTTATTTGAGACAGAGAATGAGTGCGGGGAGGGTCAGGGGGATAGTGAGAGAGAGAAGCAGACTCCCTGCTGAGCAGGAAACCCAGTGCCATGGGGGGCTAGATCCCAGGACCAAGAGATCATGATCTGAGCTGAAGGCAGACACTTCACTGACTAAGCACACAGGCTTATATATATTTTTGTGCATGTTGTAAGAAAGCAGTCCAGTTTCATTTTTTGCAGGTAGATGTCCAGTTTTCCCAACACCATTTGTTGAAGAGATTGTCTTTACCATTGGACATTCTTTATAATTTTGTTTCTGGATTTTCCATTCTGTTCCATTGGTCATTGTCTATTTTTTCTGACTACCATACTGTCTTAATCACTACAACTCTCTAATATAACATATTGACCCATAGTTCCCTTCTTCAGTCAAGTTTTTATCCAATTTGGTATCAAGTAAAAGCTGGCCTCATAGAATGCTTTGGAAGTTTCCTTTATTTTCTTTTTTTGGGGGGCAAGGGGTGGGATATAGGTTGGAGTATAGGTAATAATTCTTTTTAAACTATTTGATAGAATTCACTGTGAAGTCCTTGGATACTGGATATTTGTTTGTTAGGATTTTTGATTACTGAGTCTATTTCTTTGTGGTTATTTATCTGTTACAGTTTTCTATTTCTTCCAGTTTCAGGTTTGGTTGTGTATATATTTATAGAAATTTATCCATGTCTTCTAGGTTGTCATCAGATTCTCTTATAATTGTTTTATTTCTGTGTAGGTGGTTGTTATTACTCCAGTCATATTTGTAAATTTATTTATTAGGGTCCTTTCTATTTTTTAAAAATATTTGATTTATTTATTTGACAGAGAGACACAGCAGGAGAGGGAACACAAGCAGGGGGAGCGAGAGAGGGAGAAGCAGGCCTCCTGCCGAGCAGGGAGCCTGATGTGGGGCTCGATCACAGGACCCTGGGACCATGACCTGAGCCGAAGGCAGACGCTTAACAACTGAGCCACCCAGGCGCACCCCTTTCTATTTTTTATTTTGATAACTCTAACCAGAGGATTATCAATTTCATTATTTATTTTTCAAACAACCAGCTCATCATTTCATTGAGCTGTTCTGGGTTTCTCTTTTTTTTCTTTTGTTTCTGTACAATTGCTCCCTCCTCCTCCTCCTCCTCCTTCTTCTTCTCCTTATTATTATTATTTTCAATTAGTAAACATATACTACTTCATTAGTTTTTCATGTAATGTTCAATGATTCATTAGTTGTGTATTACATCCAGTGCTCACGACAACACATGTCCTCCTTAATACCTATCACCCATTCACCCATCCCCCCACCCCCTCCCTTCTCTAACATTCAGTTTGTTTCCCAGAGTCCAGGGTCTCTCATGGTTTTTCTCCCTCTCAGATGTCTTCCCTTTCAGTTTTACCCCCCTTCTCCTATGATCCTTACACTATTCATTATGTTCCACATATGAGTGAAACCCTATGATAATTGTCTTTCTCTGCTTGACTTATTTCACTTAGCATAATCTCCTCCATTTCTATCCATGTCAGTGTAAATAGTATGTATTCATCCTTTCTGATGACTGAGTAATATTCCATTGTATATATGGACCACTTCTTCTTTATCCATTCATCTGTTGAAGGGCATCTTGGTTCCACCCAGAGTTTGGCTATTGTGGACATTGTTCCTATGAACATTGGGGGTGAACATGCCCCTTCTTTTCACTACATCTGTGCCTCTGAGGTAAATACCTAGTATGCAATTGCTGGGTCGTAGGGTAGCTCTATTTGTAACGTCTTGAGGAACTTCCATACTGTTTCCCAGAGTGGCTGTCCAGCTTGCATTCCCACCAACAGTGTAAGAGGGTTCCCCTTTCTCCACAATCTTGCCAACATCTGTTTTTTCCTGCCTTGTTAATTTTTGTCATTCTAGCTGGTGTAAGGTGGCATCTCATTGTGGTTTTCATTTGTATTTCCCTGATGGCTAGTGATGTTGAACATTTTTTGTGTGTCTGTTAGTCATTTGTATGTATTCTTTTGAGAAGTGTCTTTTCATGTCTTCTGCCCATTTTTTGACTTGATTATTTGTATTTTGGGTGTTCAGTTTGAGAAGTTCTTTATAGATCTTGGATACCAGCCCTTTATCTGTAATGTCATTTGCAAATATTTTTTCCAATTCTGTGGGTTGCCTCTTAGTTTTGTTGACTGTTTCCTTTGCTGTGCAGAAGCTTTTGATCTTGATGATGTCCCAAAAGTTCATTTTGCTTTTGTTTCCCTTGCCTTTGGAGACATGTCATGAAAGAAGTTGCTGTGGCCAATGTTGAAGAGGTTACTGCCTAAGTTCTCCTCTGGAATTTTGATGGATTCCAGTCTCATATTTAGGTCTTTCATCCATTTTGAGTTTATCTTTGTGTATAGTGTAAGATAAAGGTCCAGTTTCATTCTTCTGCATGTTGATGTCCAATTTTCCCAGCACCATTTATTGAAGAGACTATCTTTTTTTCCACTGGATATTTTTTCCTGCTTTGTTGAAGATTAGTTGACCATAGAGTTGAGGGTCCATTTCTGTGCTCTCTATTCTGTTCCACTGAACTATGTGTCTGTTTTTGTGCCAATACCATGCTGTCTTGATGACTACAACTTTGTAATATAGCTTGAAGTCAGTCATTGTGGTGCCCCCAGCTTTGGTTTTCTTTTTCAACATTCCCCCTGGCAATTCGGGATCTTTTCTGGTTCCACACAATTTTTAGGATTATTTGATCCAGCTCTTTGAAGAATCCCGATGATATTTGGTTACGGATGGCATTGAAAGTGTAGATTTCTGGGCAGCATAGATATTTTAACAGTGTTTATTCTTCCCATCCTCATGGATGGGAAGAATAAACACTGTTAAAATATCTATGCT
>NW_023270644.1:32438-33828 GCF_011800145.1 Mirounga leonina
TTTTAGGATTATTTGATCCAGCTCTTTGAAGAATCCCGATGATATTTGGTTACGGATGGCATTGAAAGTGTAGATTTCTGGGCAGCATAGATATTTTAACAGTGTTTATTCTTCCCATCCATGAGGATGGAATGTTTTTCCATCTCTTTGTGTCTTCGATTTCTTTCATAAGTGTTCTGTAATTTCTAGAGTAGAAATCCTATTCCTCTTTGGTTAGGTTTATTCCTAGGTATTTTATGGGTTTTGGAGCTGTTGTAAATGAAATTGATTCCTTAATTTCTCTTTCCTCAGTTACATTGTTAGTGTATAGAAATGCAACTGATTTCTTTGCATTGATTTTGTATCCTGCCACATTGCTGAATTGTTCTATGAGTTCTAGTAATTTGGGGGTGGAGTCTTTTGGGTTCTCCCACATAAAGTATCATGTCACTTGCAAAGAGAGAGAGTTTGACTTCTTCTTTGACAATTTGAATGCCTTTTATTTCTTTTTGTTGTCTGACTGCTGAGGCTAGGATTCCACTACTATGTTCAACAGTAATGATGAGAGTGGCCATCCCTGTTGTGTTCCTAACATTAGGGGAAAAGCTCTTAATTTTCCCCCCACTGAGAATGACTTTTGCTGTGGGCTTTTCATAGATGTCTTTTTTTGAATTTGAGGTATGTCCCTCTCTCCCTATACTTTGAACAGTTTTAATCGAGAAGCATTGCTGTATTTTGTCAAATGCTTTCCCTGCATCAATTGAAAGGATCATACGTTTCTTGTTTTTTCTCTTATTAATGTTCACTATCATGTTGATTGATTTGCGAATATTGAACCACCCTTGTATCCAAGAAATAAATCCCACTTGGTCTTAGTGAATAATTCTTTTAATGTACTGTTGGATCCTATTGGCTAGGACCTTGGTTAATATTTTAGCATCCAAGCTCATCAGGTATATTGATCTGTAATTTTCCTTTTAGGTGGGGTCTTTGTCTGGTTTGGGATCAAGGTTATGCTGGACTCATAAAGGGAGTTTGGAAGTTTTCAATCTATTTCTATTTTTTGAAACAACTTCAGTAGAATAGGTATGAATTCTTCTTTAATGTTTGGTAGAATTCCCCTGGAAAGCCATCTGGCCATCTGTTTTTGGGAGGTTCTTGATTACTGCTTTGATTTTCTTGCAGTTATTTTTCTGTTCAGATTGGCTATTTCTTCCTGTTTCAGTCTTGGTCATTTATATGTTTCAAGGAATGCATCCATTTCTTCCAGATTGCTTAATTTGTTGTCATATAGCTGCTGCTATTAATTTCTAATATATTTTTTTAAATTTCCTTCTTAGTAGTCATCATCTCCCCCTTTCATTCAGAATTTTATTAATTTGGGTCCTTTCTCTCTCTCTCTCTTTTTTTT
>NW_023270644.1:33928-43584 GCF_011800145.1 Mirounga leonina
TCTGGCCAGAAGTTTATCAATCTTACTAATTCTTTCAAAGAACCAGCATCTAGTTTTGTTGATCTGTTCTACTATTTTTCTGGTCTCTAATTCATTGATTTCTGCCCTAATCTTTATTTTTTCTCTTCCCCTGCTCAGAATAGACTTTATTTGCTGTTCTTTCTCCAGCTCCTTTAGGTGTACGGTTCACTTGTGCATTTGGGATTTTTCTAATTTTTTGAGAGAGGCTTGGATGTCTATGCATTTCCCTCTTAGGACTGCCTTTCCAATATCCTATAGGTTTTGAACTGATGTGTTTTCATTTTCATAGTTTCAAAAATTCTTTAAGTTCTTTTTTTAATTACCTGATTGATCCATTCATTCTTTAGCAAGGTGGTCTTTAACTTTCAAGTGTTTGAATTGCTTCCAAATTTCTTCTTGTGGTTGAGTTCCAGTTTCAAAGAATTGTGGTCTGAAAATATGCAGGTAATCTCAGTCTTTTGGAATCATTTGAGACCTGATTTGTGTCCCAATATATGGTCTATTCTGGAGAATTCCATGTGCACTCAAGAAGAATGAGTATTCTGTTGTTTTAGGATGGAATGTTCTGTATATATCTCCAAAGTCCATGTTGTCCAATGTGTCCTTCAAAGCTCTTGTTTTTTTGTTGAACATCTGCTAGAAGATGATCTGTCCATGGTTGTGGGTGAAGTGTTGAGGTCTCCTACTATTAATGCAGTATTATCAACATGTTTATTTTGGTTATTAATTGGTTTATATAATTGTCTACTCCCATATTTGGAGCATACATATTTATAATCATTAGATCTTCTTGTTGGATAGATTATTTAAATATGATATAGTGTCCCTCTACATCTCTTACTATGATCTTTGGTTTAAAATCTAATTTTCTTATATGAGATTGCTACCTCAGCTTTCTTTTGTGGTCCATTGTCATGGTAAATGTTTCTGCATCCTCTCCTTTTCAATTTGGAGGTGTTTTTAGATTCGAAATGAGTCTTTTGTAGACAGCATATGGATGGGTCCTGCTTTTTTTATCCAATCTGAAAACCTGTGTCTTTTCATAGGAGCATTCAGCCTATTTACATTTATAGTAAGTATTGAAAGATGTTAATTTAGTGCCAATGTATTCCTTGTAAAGTCCCTGTTTCTGTAGATGTTCTCTGTTTCTTTCTGGTCTATGTGTCTCTTGTGGTCTTTTTTCACTTACGGAATCCCCTCTTAATATTTATTTCAGGGCTGGCTTGGTGTTCACATATTCCTTTAGTTTCTGTCTGTCCTGGAAGCTTTTTATCTCTCCATCTGTTCTGATTGACCACCTTGCTAGATAAAGTATTCTTGGTTGCATGTTCTTCTCATTTAGTACCCTGAATATGTCTTGCCTTTCTGGCTGGACAGGTTTTGTGGACAGGTCTGATGTTAATCTGATGTTCCTCCCTCATATGTAAGGAAACTCCTCTCCCTAGCTACTCTCAGGATTGTTTCTTTGGCTGTAAAATTTGCAAGCTTCACTATTATATGTCAGGGTTTTGACCTTCTTTTTTTTGGGGGGGGTCCTCTCTGCCTCTTGGACACAAATGCTTGTCTTCTTCTCCAGATCAGGGAAATTCTCAGCTATGATTTGTTCAAATATATCTTCTAGTCTTCTCTCTCTCTCTACACCCCCTCAGGGATTCCAATAATTCTGACAATGGAACATTTCATGGCATCATTAATCTCCCCTAACCTTTTTAAATGTACTACTAGCTGCCTATTTCTGTTTTCCTCAACTTCCTCCCTTTCCATCAGTTTATCTTCTAGATCGACTCTTCTATCTTCTGCCTCATTTAACCTGGCTCTTAGAGTATCCAGTTTAGACTGTATTTCATTCATAACCTTTTTAAGTTCAGCCTGATTATATCTCATTTCTGCCCTTAGAGATTCTATATTTTTCAAGCCTAGCTATTGACTTCATGACTGTTATCCTGAATTCTATCTCTGATGGGTTGCTTATATCCATATCCATTAGTTCTGTGGCAGAGGACATTGTCTCTGGTTCTTTTCTTTGTTGGGAGTTCCTCCTCATAGCCATTCTGTCAAGGGATGGTTGAGCGAATGAGCAGAGTCCACAATATCAACCATGACCCAAGCAAGAAGCACCCTAGCAAAATCCGGAGTGGTCGGAAGCCACCACTAAAAAACAAAACCAAAATAAAATACAAGAATAAAATTGAAAATTAAAAAAAAAAAGAAAAGAAAAAAGGGGGAGGGGAGAGGGGCTATAATCTCTTAGTGTGGATAAAGCAGAGTGTTCTGGTTGTTCCTGGGTATATTTTGCTCTGTGTTGTAGAAGACACTATATCCTAAAATTGCAATGAAAATAAAACATATATATATATGTTTTATATATATACATATATAAAGATAAAATTGAATAGATTGGAAAATGACTAAAATTAAGCACATATCTATAAAAATATTGGTGTGAAAAATACAAGTTAAAAAGCAACTGTGAAATATAAGTTAATATAATAAACATCTAGTTGAAATGAGCAAAGGTAAAAAGAAAAAAAAAATGAGAAAAAGGGGGAAAAAAAGAGAATCTTACCTGAAAAATAAGTCGTGAAGCAACACCTAGAGCTCAATATAGTATTTTCCCCTGGCATTGGGATTTTACAGTCTTATGGGATCCATATGGTTTTTGTCCACCATTTTTGCAGACTGTTTTCTGGAGGAGGTGCCTGTTTTCTGGGGGAGGGGCTGTTTCTCCTGTAACCCTGCCTAGGTGGAGTAGCCCCACCCCCTGTCAGGGGGATGGGCTCAGTGGAAACTTGTCCTCTGTGTTGCTTTTGTTCCCTGGCATCTTTTTGCACCTCTTCAGAGGATCAGAGCAAGAATAGCCACACCCAAACCTCTGGCCCAGAGCAGAAAATTTGCAGACTTCCTTCTTTAATAAACCCTCCAAGACAAACAGTCTCCACTTCTGTATGTGCCAAAAAGGCAGCCTCCTGCAGTGTATGCCCACTGCAACTCTCTTGGAGGTAGTCCCAGGGACCCAGGAGAGCCACTGACCTTTGTGATTCCATGGGGGGCCGATGGATCGTGCATGCACCCCAAGCTCCTGGATCATGTCTGGGTGCCACTCTAATGTTCTTTCTGGGTCTCTACTGCCATGCAGGTTTTTGCACGGTCAGGCACAGGTTCCAGACTTTTTCAGGCTGCTGAGGAAAAGAGTGATTTTTGACTGTCCCAGCTAGTGGTTTATGGTGATCTGAGCTGAGAGTCCATTCCTGGGCTCACTGACCCTAACCTGCTTCCTGGCTCCACTGCTCAGGCATTCCTCCTACCCTGAGACCACAATGGCATTCATAGAATTCTGCCTTTTCATTTCCTGAGCGCCTTTCAGAGAGGGATGTCTGTCACTAGAGCAGATTTCTAAGGGTTCTGATTTTGTGCTCCGGTGTTTTATCACTTTCCAGGAGCAAGCTTAAGGTGGCTTCCTTCCCCCCTTCCATTTATCTTTTGATATTTTCCCAAAGATTCATGACTCCACACATCCTACCGTGCAACAGGCAGTGCTTGTCTGCTTGTAGAGATTCAGATATATATTCTGACATCTCAGGCTGAATTTGTGGGTGTTCAAAATGATTTGATAGATATCCAGATAAATTTAGGGGTTTCAACGGGTCCCCTACCCCTCTGCCATCTTGCCTCCATTGTATCATTGTTTTCTACTCTAATCTTTATTATTTCCTTTATTCTTCTAGCTTTAGATTTCATTTCTTGTTCTTTTCCTAGCACCATTAGGTGTAAGATTAGTTTACTTATTCAGATTTTTCCTGTTTCTTTAGGTAAGCCTATATTGCTATATACTTTCCTCTTAGGGCTGCTTTTGCTGAATCACAAAGATTTTAGATCATTCTGTCTTCATTTTCATTTGTTTCCATGTATTTTTTTTTTAAATTTCTTCCTTGATTTCCTGGTTGACCCATTCCTTGTTTAGTAGCATGTTGTTTAACTTCCATTTATTTGTGGTGTTTCCAAAATTTTTTTTGTAGTCGACTGCTAGATTCATAGTGTTTTGGTCAGAATAGATGCATAGTATGATTTTAATCTTTTCATTCTTGTTGAGACTTTTTTTTTAATGTTGTTAGCCACCATATAATATATCACTAGTTTTTGATGTAGTGTTCAATTATTCATTAGTTGTGTATAATACCCAGTGCTCATCACAACATGAGGCCTAATTCATGACCTAATATGTGATCTATTCTGAAGAATGTGCCATGTGTAATTAAAAAGAATGGGTATTGTATTGTTTTAGAATGGAATGCTTGAATATATCTGTTCAGTCCATCTGATCTAATATGTCATCCAAAGTCATTGTTTTCTTCTTGATTTTCTGTTTAGATCATCTGTCCATTGAAATAATAGGGTATTAAAATCCCTACTATTATTATATTATTATCAAATAGTTCCTTTATGTTTGCTTTTAATTGTTCATAAAGTTGAGTGTTCCCGTGTTGATTGCATAAATATTTACAATTATTAGATCTTCTTGTTGGATTGTCCCATTTATTATGATGTAGTGGCTTTCTTTATCTCTTGTTACAGTCTTTGTTTTAAAATATATTTTGTATGATATAAGTATTTTCCTCTGGCTTTCTTTTGATATCTATTTGCATGATAAATATTCCTCTATCCCCTCACTTTCAAACAGAGGGTGTCTTTAGATCTAAAATGTGTTTTATAGGCAGCATGTGTATGCATCTTGTTTTTTTATCCTATGACTTTTGATGTGAACATTTAGTTAATTTACATTCAAAGTAATTTTTGATAGATATGTATTTGTTGCCATTTTATTACTTGACTTTCATTGTTTCTGGTGATTTTCTCTGATCCTTTTTGCTTTTGTCACTTTTGGTCTTTCCTTTCCACTCAAAGAGTCCTCTGTAGTATTTCTCTCAGGGCTGGTTTAGTGCTCATGAACTCCTTTAGTGTTTGTTTGTATGGGAAACTCTATCTCTTTCTATTCCTAATGATACCCTTTCTGGATACAGTCCTCTGGGCTTCAATTTTTTCCCATTCAACCCTTTGAATATATCAACCACACCCTTCTGGCTTGTCAAGTTTCTATGGAAAGATTTGCAGTTAGCATTATGGGTCTTCTCTTGTATGTTAAGGAATTTTCTGTCAGTATATATTGCAAAATTAATTACAATATGTATTGGTGTTGGCCTGATTTTGTTGATTTTGATGGGAGTTCTCTGTGTCTCCTAAATCTGGATGTCTATTTCCTTTCCCAGATTAGGAGGTTTATCAGCTATTATTTCTTCAAAGAGTTTTCTGCCCCCTTACCTCTTTCTTCTTCCCTTAGACTCCTATAATATAAATGTTATTACATTATATATAGTCACTGAATTCCCTAAGTCTATTCTTATCTTTCATAATTCTTTCTCTCCCTTTTTCAGCTCCATTATTTTCTATATTTTTGTCTTCTAGGTCACTAATTCATTCCTCTCCTTCTTGCAGCCCCTCTCTTCATTAGATCAAGCCTGTTTCCAATCTCATTTATTGCATTCTTCATTTCTGATTGATTCTTTTTTAACTTTTTTATCTCTGTGGTAAGGTCTCTCTGATGTCTTCTATTCTTTTCTCAAGCTAAGTGAGTATCCTTATGAATGTTGCTTTAAATTCTCCATTGGCCATATTATTTATATGTGTTTAGTTTTGATCTTTGACTGTGGCCTTGTCCTTTCATTTGGTATAAATTCTTCCATCTTTGCATTTTGTCTAATTACTGTCTACTTCTCTTTGTTAGAAAACCCAGTCATGTTTCCTTCTACCGGAAGTAATGGCTTTATGAAGAATTGGTCATGTAGTGTCGAGGGCATGGTGCTTCAGTGAATGTCTCTGATGTGTGCTGTGTGTGTTCTGCTATTAAGTTTTAGCTGCTTTATCCTTCAGATCAGTCATCTGAAGAGGCTCTCCTTACCTGATGAGAGCATTGTTTGGTCCTTGGACTGCATATTGTGACTTCTAAATAGATGTAATCTGGTCTCCTTGTGAAAGAAGGTCTGAAACCACTTCTATGAGAACTAAGGACCTGCAAAACTTTCTGGTTGGAAGACATGGTGTGGGGAGGGTTTTGTGCTGGTTTTGGAGGAGTGAGGCTTACTGTACTGGGAATGAGGCAAGCTTGGCTGAGAAGCCTAGTCCCACCAGAATGCAGGGGTGTGGGGCTCTGTGTAAGCAAGTTAGGTAGCCAGTTTTGATGCTGAGCCGCTTCCTACAGGCGGTTCTGTGTTTATGCTGAGGGGTAGGTGAGGAAGTGTCAGCCAGCTCCTTGGTTCCTGGAGAGGGTTTTATGTGACTACTGCTTCTCAGGGTTGCACTCCAAGAAGAGCAAATAATCTTTCTACTGTATGCCCCAGATGTTCTTTAAGTCATGATTCCATGCCATCTACTTCCAGGTTGTTTGCCTGACTTCTCTCCAGAAGCAAGACAGTACCCTTAGGCTTCTATTCCAGCCAAGCCTGCTGGACTTTAAATTCCAGGCTTTAAGCCCCATTTGTTGCAAGAAATCACTAAATTCAGTCTCTCTCATTTTCCAAGCCAATGGCTTTGGGGAAATGTTCTCCTTGTGTGGTCCTCCTGTGTGGTCCTTTCTATCTTGCCTTTCTCCATGACCATAGCTCACTCCCTCTGAAGCACCCATGATGTTTCTTCCCTAAACCATCTCTCTGTAATTCCTTCCTTTTTCCATGTGTTCTTTACGTTCCTTTTAGTTGTGGAGTATTTTTTCTGCCAGATTTCAGGTTGGTTTCTTGGGTTAAGATGATTTGAGAATTATCTTGTTGTCTTTGAGGGATGAGCCTAGAGTCCTTGCACTCTAACACTATCTTCCCTCCTCTCCATTGCTATCTCCTCTTTTCAACAAGTAGGTGTTTTTTTTGTTTTGTTTTTTGTTTTTTTTTTTTTTCATTCCAGAGCATTTGGTGCACCTGTATGCTAAAGCCCAGAGGGAGCAGGCAGTCTATGGAACTCAGACCTTGCTCCCATCTGTGCTATCAAGGTGGAGGATAACATAAATCATAGTATTTGCCAGCCCCTCTGACCTAGAGAGAGTCACAGAAGTTCCTGTGTGATTTGGTGAAGTTCTAGGCCTGGGTCTTCTGTATTCTTGTTGGTCTTTTAAACTGTGGCTTTTTTGTATGCCCCAGAATGTCCAGAATTGATATGGGCTAGGGATCTGGGGACCGCTGTGGCAGGCCACCTATGTTTCTCATCCCATGTTCCTTTGTGCAGTATTAAGATGGAGGGTGGGGTAAAAACAGTGTTGCTCACCAGCCACTCCAACCTGGAGAGAGTTCCAGTATCTCCCTCATTATTTGGCAGGATTCTAGGGCTCTTTCCACTATCTTCTAGTTACTGTTTTTAAACTACAGCAATATTTTGTTCCCCAGGGCAGATAAATCTGCTAATAGCCTCTCAGTATTATCTTTCCCCAATTTTCATTTTATATTATTTTACTTTTATTTAATAAAGATATTAGCCTGAGCTAACTCCAGGGGAAAAATCAATCAAGTGTTTATACAGTTTATTGTTAGCAATGTATATTTAAAATGCGCTCAATTAATCATTTTTCTTAAAACAGATTACTTTGGGTTTACATAAATATTTCTTAATACTAAAACCAAATTAAACCTCTAACTCTATGCAATAGGTTATAAGACTGTTTTACCAATGAGCCTCTGTCCTCATACTAAAAGATACACATTTGTTCATTTATTTGTGATGCATTTATGGGGAAAATACCATGCGTCAGGAAACCCATATGTTAAGAACATGGCAAATGCAATAGAGGTGTGACTTCAGTACCTCTCAGGAAAGAAAATGTGTTTTGTTCATTAAAAAGAAAAAAAAAAAAGAAAATTACATAGCCTTTAGGTGCTTAGTGAATATATACCTCTCAATCAAGGTATTGACACTTAAAGATAATATGAGCCAACCATATTAGAATCACTATGTGTTTGCTGATTATTAATCTTTCTCTCACACTGTATCCTACCCTCTAAAAAAATTAACATCAGTACTTGTGAAAGCAAAAGTGCATTTAAAAGCTATTTTGCAGAGTAACTAGAGCAAAATGACAAAGTCAACAGCTCCGAGTTCTCATTTCTATACAAAAACGTCAAAAGAAAAAAGTAGAAGTGATCAGATCCACTTTGTCAGAACTCTGTACAAGAATAAAATGTTTACAGCACCTAAGCAGACACTGAATCAAGCAAAAGACCTTTCTGAGGGTAGGAAGATTTTGTGGCAATTTTAGTTGCCCTTGACTTACCCTGTCTCTGCTGTGGTAAGTGTCTTGATTTTGAAGCAGCAGAAGTCTGTATTCAAAGTGTGGAGCCCATTTCCCTGAATTTGGAGGGAGCAGAAGAGACATAATTAGTAAATTATTGTGTAAATCTATTCTAGCCTGTGTAGCAGTTACCCAAGAGATTGATGTAAGATGTTTATCTTAGTTTTGTCTAACTGAGAACTGAGAATAAAAGAGCACTTACCATTGCTCAAAAGCACTACAAACTGAACGAGCAACTCTTAGAGGAATGGGAAAAACATGGTAGTCAAAGCAAACAATAGACTTAATAAGGTAAAATCCGGAGACAGTTCTTTTGGGAAACTAGGACATTCCAAAATAGCCATATGTATGTCCAAAGCAAGATTCATTCAGAAAAGACCTAAGAAAATCCTAATGTTTCATATTGAGGTATCCTCTTGGCTCAGTGAAAGACTGCCTAAGTGTTAATAGAGAGCCATGGCACAAAATCAATCAACAAACATTAGGAGAGATGTTCGTCTTTCTTTTTTGTTTGTTTCTTTGCTTGGTTTTTGTTTTTGGTTTTTGTCATGTTTTTACTTCTTGACATTCAAATAAATTTCTGTCTAAACAACTAGCTGGATACAAGTTAAGGAACAGGGACTTCAATGACCATACATGACAAGGAACAATCTTTGTGAAAATAATTTTGGAAAGTTACTAAACAAATAGACTACTATAGCCTTCCATAGTAACTAGAAAAACAATGACAACAAATAGCAAAAAGCAACATCTGGGGAAATGAAAGAAGCTGATTTCCAGAATTACTGCATTATATAATTTAAATGTCCAATTTTCAACCATGAGCAAAACAATTACAAATCCCATAAAGAAATAGAACTATATGACCCACTCAAAGAAATGAAATAAGTTAAAAGAATGTTTCTGAAGAAGAGCTGTCCTTTGATTTACCAAAGACTTTAAAACAAGGTTTTAAATGTTCAAAAAGCTAAAGGAAACTATAAAAAAAAAAAAAAAAAACACTAAAGGAAACCAGGAAAATTGTACAAGCAGATCATTTTTTAAAAGATTTATTTATTTATTTTAGGGAGAGTGAGCATATGAGTGGGGGAGGGGCAGAGGGAGAAAGAGAGAGAAAGAATCTTAAGTAGACTCCCCACTGTGTACAGAGCCTGGTGCTGGGCTGTCTCACAACGCTGAGAAAATGAGTTGAAACCAAGAGTCAGATGCTCAACAAACAGCCACCCAGATGCCCCAACAAAATGAGAATTTTAATAAAAATACAGAAATTGTAAAAATGAAGCAAACAAACCTTGTGGAGCTGTAAAATACA
>NW_023270645.1:0-30330 GCF_011800145.1 Mirounga leonina
AGTGTCCCACTCTGAAAACAGAAATGTTCAAATTCAACTCCTTCCAGTTCAATGAAAGATAACACTCTTTTGTGTTTTCAGTTACAAGTAGTAAGCTCTGATGGAAAACAGTAATAATATAGGCCCAAAGAGTATCAGTCTAAGGCCAATAGTTTGTTGAATAGATTGTTTTATTTCAGTGGTTTTCTAATTTTTCAATTAAAGTGCATTATTATAGCAATATTTCCCTCAAAGCATTAGTGCAAATAGTGAAAATGCCTGCCATATAATATTTAATTAACATTAAGCTAAAGACAATCAATCGTCTCCACATTTTATGCTATGGATATAAAGAATTAAAGAAAATTAATGAACATCTATTGTATATAAATTTATAGTTTTATTATTAATTTTTAATTGCAGTATAGTTAACATATAGTGTTATATTAGTTTTAGGTGTACAATATCGTAATCATTTTGTCATTTTTGAAGTTTTTATTTATTTTTGTTTTCACTGCCATGTGATTTTGAAAACTCTTCCTGTAAGTGTGGTTTCTCAGCATATGTATTGATGCCTCTCCAAGAGGGAAGCCAGCGCCTGTTTTTCCTAGCTTCTCTTGCAGTTACACTGCTGGAATACTAACAATGTTTTCCAATCATATGCATTCATGTTAGAATGCACTGTCAAAGTTAGTGATAAATCTCATTTATAATTACTTTGGAACAGTCTTTCTTTTGGGGGGAGTTGGGATTTTCTGATAACCCTACGGCTTGATAATTTCATATCTACAAATATAACTGACATCCCATGTATAATGTGTACATATGTACACCAAATTCATCTTTATAAAACCATTGTTTATAATAATCCTGAGCCAAAGATGATTCAAGTGTCCATCAATAACAGTATACATTTTGTCATAATCATGTAATAGGATACTACACAGAAATGAGAACCAACTACCAATAGACACATGCAATAATACAGACAAATTTCATGAGCATGATGTTCAGTGAAATAATTTAGATATAAATGAGTGATACCATCATCTAAAGTTAAAAAAAAAACAGGGAAATTTCATCTACAGTGATATTAGTAAGAATAAGTTATCTTTCTAGGGTGTTGCAACACGAGGACATGCAAAGGGAACTCTGGAAGTCTGGTGAGGTCTGTTTCTTGATATGGCTGGGGGTTATAAGACTGTTTCTCCTTTATGAAAAACTCATTGAGCTGTTATTTATGATTTATGTATTTGCAATATATCCCTCCATAGAAAACATACTTAGAACGAAAAACAAAACAAAGCAAACTGGTGATGTGGAGATGAAGTCCGGCATGGAATTCTCCCTGGAGATAGTGGTAGGAGGAAGTAACAAGCACATACCACAGTGACAGAGGGTGTAGCTCTAGGTTCTGCACCAGCAGGAGCAGTACCAGCTGCGGTGCTGCAACCGCTTGGAGGAGCCATGTCCCACTGCTGCCTCAGTTGGCCTCCAAGTGTGGCACTGCCAAAGGGTCCATAATCAATTTAATGTGTCATCAACTTCCATTTCCACTTAAACTAATGCTATCTTTCTCTAACTCATATAATATTATCCTATTAATAATTTGGGAGTGAAAAAGATTATCATGTATGAGTAATATATGTATAAATAGAGAGACTGTGGAAAGTTATCAGAGGGTTGTAAAATACTTCACAAAATCTGAGATACCTCATGTTACCGTAGGATAGAATTACTTCCAAGACAGTGTAAGAACGATGATTATGCTAGGGTCCAGGAGTGGTAAAATATCCTGCCACATTTTTCTATTCTTTTCCTGTAGTTTCAACACTACACCAAAGCTGTGTAGTTCTGGATAAGTTTTTATTGTTCAGGAAAAAGACAGTGTAGAAATATGTTTTTCTATGAGGGTGATAAGGGGTTTTCTCCCTTTTATTCTGTTTCTAAAAATTTTTATTGTTATGTTAATCACCCTACATTACATCATTAGTTTTTGATGTAGTGTTCCATGATTCACTGTTGGCATATAACACCCAGTGCTCCATGCAGAACGTGCCCTATTTAATACCCATCACGGGGCTAACCCATCCTCCCACCCTCCTCCCCTCTAGAACACTCAGTTTGTTTCTCAGAGTCCATAGTCTCTCATGGTTTGTCTCCCCCTCCGATTTCCCCCCATTCATTTTTCCCTTCCTACTTATCTTCTTTTTTTTTTTTCTTAACATTTATTGCATTATTTGTTTCAGAGGTACAGATCAGTGATTCAACAGTCTTGCACAATTCACAGTGCTCACCATAGCACATACCCTCCCCAATGTCTATCACCCAGCCACCCCATCCCTCCCACCGCCCACCACTCCAGCAACCCTCAGTTTGTTTCCTGAGATTAATGGAATATTATGCAGCCATCAAAAGGAATGAGATCTTGCCATATGCAACGACGTGGATGGAACTGGAGGGTATTATGCTGAGCGAAATAAGTCAATCAGAGAAAGACATGTGTCATATGACCTCACTGATATGAGGCACTATCCTTTTTATTCTTAAATTGTTTCCCACTGGACATATAAATTTCATATTCCAGAACTTTCAGAAACCACAAAATGATAGTTTTATATTTCACACCCAATGGGCTGATTTATTTGTGGGGCTCATATTTATAGGAATCTTTGTTTTGGTGAGTAAATCTTCATCATGTTGGGACTTTGCTGAAATATATTGATGTTTCTAATAATTGTTCACCCATCGACTCTTGGATCATTTATTTGCCTTCATGGAAGAATTCCAGCACAGCATACAGGACCATGCATCTACTTCTCTTTCAACTGTGTTCCCAGGGATGTATCTATACAAATGTTGGCCCATATTATATACTAAATAAATGCAAAAATTAGAACCTAATAGAACAATCAAAATAGGCATCATTGAGTTTGCAGAATTACTTAAAAGAGAGAGAAAAAACATAGCCCATTTGAGATTGTTTGTACAATAAACCAAAATTCACAAGAAGTTTTCTTCATGAGGTCGAAGTGTGATAGCAAAATAAATCTCAAATGTCATGTCACATAGGAATTGTGTCCACAATCAGATATTCTATCATCTTTGCTACCATAATATGTTTACTAGACATAGCTCTTGTGAATTAGACACATATCCACATATCACCTTTGTTAACACAAAGCCTGGCATATAACAAAGATGATTTTTTTAAATAAATGGGTAGTCCATTTCTTAGATGCTCCTATTTTCCGGGGTTAGAAGCATTCAATTGCCTTCTAGGCTGGGATGGAATGGAATAACTTTTCAACAAGAATATTGCACACCTAAGCATGGAATGGCTTAAAGTCCCTTAGTCATTTTTTTTTCTCTCTCTCTAGTCTTCACTTACACGTATGAGGAATCAGTGGTGTTGAGTGATGATTTGGAAGCAATAAATGTTGGAGGAACATTTTGGTGGTGGCGGTAACTGTGTGTATGTGTTTTTGTTGGGGGATTTCTTAGATTCTATTTTATCACTTTTGTAATTAAAACTAAGTTGAGGGACTAGAAGAAAACACTCTTACAGCACCCTAATATGGGTGTACAAACAAAACCATGCATAAACAAACAACATACAATGCACAAAAAATACTATTCTACATGACTCTGTAAGTTAATTTTTTATGCATCAATATTACATGAAAATCATTCCACAAGAGGGCCAAATAACTATCATCTTTGCTAAACAGCTGCATAAAGATCTACAGACACTTTAATTTGTTTAACAATATCCTATCTAAAGATGGATGTTGTGATTGTGTAGAGTTTTTAATATTATAGTAATTACTGTGATGCAGGTAATTTTATTTTATATTTTATTAGAACTGATCCAATATTTTGTAAATACCTTGCATCACTTTAGACAATGAGAGTGTTATTTTCCCCATTAAGTTGCCAAATTTATTCATCAAGTTTTTTTTCCTCTGGCTGAGAATGAAAAAAAAAACTGACTATAGATTATTATGGTTTCTATTTGCACTTCTGTAAAATCTTGAGATTTATATAATCTCATTGTTAATTATCTAGCTGTAGTTCATGTTTTCTTAATGGCTTTAAATGGCCTTTAGTGAATTTTCTGTTATGCTTTTTCTTTTCAGTTATTTTATTTTATTTTATTTTATTTTAATTTATTTTATTTTAGTCCTCTATGGGCAGTCAAATCATCAGGAACAAACCTCATACATCTTTCCCTGAAGAACTTTCAATTGTTTAAATGTCTTTGGGTACATATAGTAATTTGGAGGATAACTGTTTCTTTAAAATATATGCTTTTCATAATCATGGATTATAAATTTTCTCTCTAGTAATTCATATCATTAAAGCCACTTAGTAAAATCTAGTGATGTTATACATAGAGTTTTTCAGATAATTTCCAAATATGTTTCTTGATGTTTTATAGTGTCATAGAGAATAACACCCATAACTCTTCTACATTTTTAACAGTCTGAAATCAATATTGATGTTTGTCCATGATTTATCCAATAATACACTGAATTCTTTTATTAATTAAATGGTTATTTTTTATTTTTTAAATATTTTTCCTTTTAAAGAGAGAGAGAAAGACCATCAGCAGGAGGAAGGGGCAGTGAAAGATTGAGAAGCAGACTCCCTATTGAGCAGAAAGCCCAACATGGGGCTTGATTCCAGGATCCCAAGATCATGAACTGAGCCAAAGGCACACGCTTAACTGCTTAAGCCACCCAGGCACCCACATTTTTTTAATAAAGAATTCTATCAGCTAGAGTTATCAGACCAGGGAAGATGGCAGAGTAGGAGGACTCTAAGCTCACATTATGCCATGAGTACTAGTTAACAGTCAAATCAGTGTGAATAACTCAGAAAACCCCCTGAAGACAGACGGAACAAACTCCACAGCTAAATGTAGACAAGAGGACACATCAAAGAGGGTAAGTAGGGTGGAAACATGAGGATCTAAACAGAACCATGGGACTGTCCACTGGAAGGAAGGACCCACAGACATGGAAAGGACAAAGAAATTGACTATCACACTGGGGACCCTGATTAAGGAAAACAATTTAACATTTGGTTTTTAAACCAGAGGGGCCACATCTTGTAAGTTCCTTATAACCCGGGGACTTAAAACTTGGAATTTTAAAAACCACTGGGCTTAGCTCTTGGAGAGTCAGTAGGGTGAGAGGAAAATGAGTCCCTGACCTTAGAGAGACAACACAACAAAAAGCCCACAGAGGGCATAGGGAAAAAAAAAAAAAGTTTGAAACACCTGGGGCAAGAGGAGGGAGATTTGTTTATACTAATCTTAAAGCATGTGGTGGGGGGCCAGGGATCTTTGGAAGACTTCTCCAGGAACTAAGGACCTGGCAAGTACCATTATCCTCCCCATCACCCAGCCAAAACACAGCAACCTGTGGGAACAAGCATGGTGCTGGCACTCCCTACTTAACTTGTTAACACTGTGATCTCGCCCCCACCTCCGTGCTTCAGTGGATCTGCCTCATCCACCAGGCCTGATCAGTTCCAGCACTGCTGGTCCCCTACCCCCAGAAAACAGCACAAACCTTGCTAAAACCACTTCTCACACTCCCTGCCCCCACTTCCCCCAGTACTCTGTGAGTCCACCTTCGCCAGCCAGACTTGGATGAGTCTCAGCACTGCAGGTCCACTCTCACAGAGGACCTCAGCACAGACCTTTTTAACACTGTGTGCCCTCCCCCCATGAAAGTGGTGGATATGTTCCCTCCAATAATCTCTTGGCCAGAGCCCTTCCAAATTGGAATCACAGGCCTGGCAGTGTGTATGAAACACTGACAGGGGCCACACCACTCCAAAGTGACTCTTGTCCTAGGGAAAGGGAATGGTAAGCAAACACATCACTCAGACCGCTGTCCCAGCAGTGGGCTGGGGGTAGACAGCTAGTCTGATTGCAGGTCCCACATGTCAATGAAAGTGTCTTGGGGAACAACATAAGAAAATACCATGCAGGTTGGTGCTACTAAATCTGAAAAAGGCTGTCTGACTCAACTCCACCCTAAGGCAGACACAGACTTGTTCACTAACACCACAGGACCGAACACTGCCAACAACAGGCAAAGAGAGGCACTGCAGATGACTGGACAAAAAAACAGAGTGACTTAACCAAAACAGCAGATGTGCATATCACACACAGGAGGCACATCTCAAGTGTCAGGTTCCTCTGTGCTTCCACTCTGCCATGGTGGATACTACACTCTAGGGCCTATAAGACCCCTTCTTAATAAGGCCACTACTTTCAAGAGGAGGAGGTGGAGCTGACTTTATTAACATAGAAGAAAACACACACACACACACACACAAATAGACAAAATGAGGAGACAGAAGAATATGTCCCATATGAAAGAACAGGACACATGACAGCAAGAGACCTTAGTGAGATGGAGATAAGTAATATATATCAGAGAGAATAAAGTAATGGTTATAAAGATACTCATTGGATATGAGAAAAGAGTGGAAGACATCAGTGCGACCCTCAACAAAGGGATAAAAAAGAACCAATTAGAAATGAACAAAACAATAAATGAAATTAAAAATACACTAAATGGAATAAATACTGCAGTACAGGAAATAGAAGAGTGAATCAGCTACCCAGAGGATAGAATAAAGGAAGGTAATCGAGCTCAGCCGATGAGAGGGAAAAAGTATTATGTAAAATCATAGTGGACTTTGGGAACTCAGTGACACCATCAAGCATAATATTTGCATTATAGGGATCCCAGAAAGAGAAGAGAGAGGATGGGAAAATTCATTTGAAGAAGTAATAGCTGAAAACTACATGAACCTGGGAAAGGAAACAGAAATTCAGATCCAGGAGGAACAGAGAGCCCCCAACAAAATCAACCCAAGGAGGTCCATGCAAAGACACATAGTAATTAGAACAGCAAAACGTAGTAATAAAGAGAGAATTTTAAAAGCAGCAAGAGAAAAGAAAATAGTTACATACAAGGGTAACCCCATAAGGCTATTGGCAGATTTTTTAGCAGAAATTTTGCAAGACAGAAGAAAATGAAATGATATAGTCAAAGGGCTGAAAGGAAAACATCTGCAGCCTAGAATACTCTATGCATCAAAGCTATATTTCAGATTAGAAGAGATAGTGTCCCAGACAAACAAAAGTTAAAGGAATTCATGACCATTAAACTAGCTGTGTAAGAATGGTTAAAGAGGACTCTCTGAGGGGAAAGGAAAGACCATAGGTAAGAGTAAGAAATGTAGGAGGCAAAAAAAGCAGTAAAAATAAGGACATCGGTAAAAATATAACACCATATATACCTAAAATGTGGAGGGTGAAGAGTAAAGAATGGACTCAAATGTAAGTGACTATGAGATTCATATGGACTGTGATATGCAGAAGATGTTATACACAAATGTAGTGGTAACCACAAATCAAAGCTGGTAATAGACAGGCAGAAGATAAAAAGAAAGGAATCCAAGTATATCACTAAAGAAAACCAACCAATCAGGAGAGAAAAGAGCAAGGGAAGAAAGTAATAGAGAACTACAGAAACAACCAAACATAAGTAACAAAATGGCAATAAACACATACATATATATATATTTTTTTTTTCTTTCTGGAAAACTTTTTTTTTTTTTTTTTACCATTTCTTGCAAGAACCTCAATTTTTGTTTGTCTGAGAAAGTCTTTTGAGGACAAGCCGTTTAAGAACAGGATGTTCTGGGAGTCTTTTAAAATGGCCACTTTTCTCCTCTTTCTGCTGCTTACTTGAGGAGATTTTTCTCCAACCTTCATTACGGGAATCTAGAAGAGCTCCTGGAGGTAAAGTTCAGGAAAGTGGGTGTGTCCCCCTGAGAAAGACTCCCTTTTAAGCTTTTTAAGATTTTAATTCTCAAGATCATGCCTCCCAAGCGTGCAGCACTCATCTATCACAGCTTAAGTTTCCTCCTTAGTTCCGGGGGTGGTTCCTACTGTGGGGTACACGGTGACTTTCTGTAGCTGCCTCTTGGTCGCTCTGATTTGGGGACAGCTGTTTTCCCTGTGAAATCAACTTTCTCATGGACCTAAGAAGAGTTGTTCATTTTCAGTCTCTTCATTGCTTTTTCTGTTTTCTTTCATTCAGTCTCTTCATTGCTTTTTCTGTTTTCTTTCATTCTGAGAATGGGAGTGAGGACTTCCAAGCTCCTTACATGCCAGACTGGAAACCAGACTCTCTGTAGGTTTATTTATTTTAAATATCAGTGTAGCTTAAGGATTTAGAAATGAGTGAACATCAACTAAAATGTTGAATTAATAAATCAGGTGTGTCTTCTAATTTCCAAAAAGACTTCAACAGCAAAGTGTTCCTGGAAATTAGAAAACACTTTTTTAAAAATCATGTTTATATATATTTTTTAAGATTTTATATATTTATTTGATAGGAAGAGAGAATATAAGCAGGGGGAACACCAGAGAGGGGGAGAAGCAGGTTCCCCACCAAGCAGGGAGCCCAATGGAGGGCGCCACCCCAGGACCCTGAGATCATGACCTGAGGTGAAGGCAGATGTTTAACCATCTGAGCCACCCAGGTGCCCTAGCATGTTTAAATTAATGCTTAGTAGATTTATAACTGCCCACATTAATGTGTGATTTTTCTTTGAAATCTAATATTATGCCTTCCAGTTCTCTATCCTAAACATTTATGTTTTATTTTCAGGGCTTTCATTTTTTTTTTCTTTATTTAAATTCAATTAGCCAACATATAGTACATCATTAGTTTCAGATGCAGTGTTCAATGATTCATTAGTTGTGTATAGCACCCAGTGCTCATCACATCACGTGCCCTCCTTAATGCCCATCACCCAGTTATCCCATCCCCCACCCACCTCCCTTTCTGCTACCCTCAGTTTGTTTCCCAGAGTCAAGAGTGTCTCATGGTTTGTCTCCCTCTCCGATTTCTTCCCATTTAGTTTTCCCTCCTTTCCTCTATGATCCTCTACACTATTCCTTATATTCCACATATGAGTGAAACCATATGATAATTGTCTTTCTCTGATTGACTTATTTCATTTAGCATAATCTCCTCCAGTCCCATCCATGTTGATGTAAAAGTTGGGTATTCATCCTTTCTGATGGCTAATAATCCATTGTATGTATGGACGACATCTTCTTTATCCATTCATCTCTTGAAGGACATCTTGGCTCTTTCCACAGTTTGGCTATTGTGGACATTGCTGCTATGAACATTGGGCTGCAAGTGCCCCTCCTTTTCACTACATCTGTATCTTTGGGATAAATATCTAGTAGTGCAGTTGCTGGTTCATAGGGTAGCTCTATTTTTAGCTTCTTGAGGAAACTCCATACAGTTCGCACAGTGTAAGAGGATTCCCCTTTTTCCACATCCTCACCAACATTTGTTTTTCCCTGTCATTAATTTTAGCCATTCTGACTGGTGTGAGGTGGTATCTCATTCTGCTTTTGATTTGTATTTCGCTGATGGTAAATAATGCGGAGCATTTTTTTCTTGTATCTGTTGGCCATTTGTATGTCTTCTTATTTTATTGATAACTTCTATTTTGTTCTTATTTAAAATAATTTAAATTTTATTAAAAATTAATTTATTTCACACCATACATTACACTGTATCTAACCCTGTAACATTTCTTTTCTACATATAAAACCAACCTATTATCATTTAGTATCACTGATTTTTCTCCCACTTTGACTTTTTACACTTTACATTTTTTTAAAGATTTGATTTGTTTACTTGAGAGAGAGAGGGAGAGCTTGAGCAGGGGGAGAAAAACAGAGGGAGAGGGAGAAGCAGAATCCCCACTGAGCAGGGAGCCTGACACAGGGCTCAATCCCAGGACCCTAAGATCATGACCTGAGCTGAAGGCAGACACTTAACTGACTGAGCCACCCAGACATCCCTATTTTACATTTTTGATTTTTTTTATTTAGTATGAAATGATTATAGACATGTGAAAAGTAGCAAATTTGGTACATAGAAGTCCCTTCCCCCATATCTTTCAGTGGTAATATTTTGTATAATCCCAGCATAATGTCACAACTGGGAAATTGAATGGACTACAGTCCACAGAAACTGTTCATATGTTACTACTTTTAAATGTGCTCATTGAGTGTGTGTTTGTGTGTGGGGGGGTAGTTTATGTAATTTTAACCCATGCATAAATGTGGGTAACAACCTCAACCAAGAATTAGAAAGGTAAAATCATCACAAAGGTTTCTTGTGTTAAGCCTTTTTAGTCATATCGGAATCTATCACTCACCTCGACCCAATTCCCAGTCCCTAACCCCTGCAAACCACTAATCTATTGTCCATTTATGTAAGTTTGTACTTTAATATTTTATGAATAGACTCAAGCAGTATCTAATCCTTGTCATTTCTTTTTTCACAATGTAATTCCACTGAGATCCTACAAGTTAATTTGTATACCAATAGTTTATGTTTTACCAATGAGCAGTATACCATACTAGGGATGTCCCATGGTTTAACTACTCACCGAATGGAGGACATTTGAATTATTTCAAAATTTCAAAATTTTGACTATTACAACTTAAGGTTTTATGAACACTTGTGTACACATTTTATGTAGACATAGTTTTATTTTTCTGTGAATATTGCCAACAATTGCAATTTTAGTGTCATTTGGCATTTTGATATTTACTTTCATTAGAAAATACAAAACTTTCTTTTTTTCCAGTGTGTGTATGCCATTTTACATTCTCATTAGCAATGTATGATTTATCCAGTTTATCTGTGTCTTTCCCAGTATTGGCATTGTTGCTTAGGGAAAAAAATATATTTTATACAACAGATGTTTAGTGATATTTCATCATGTTTTATTTCATATTTTCTTTATGGCTAAGAAAGTTCTACATATTTTCATGTAAGTATATACCTATTTATACTCTATGGCTAACTTAGAGTAACCATAAACCATGTTTATTTATGTTGTTTGGCCCATTTTTATAATTAGTTTTTTTTTCATTTTTACTATTAATTTGTGATATTTGTTTATATACTGTAGCTAAAATATGAAGCACAGCTTCTCCCATGCTTGCTCCCAAAATGTAGGATCAAAGAAGGAAAAGACTCCCTCTACTAAAACACATCACTGAAACACTCTCCCTTGGGCTTGGAAGTCTAGGCAATCTGTCCAACCTCTCTACTTCTGCACAGGAGCTTCATCTGCATTATGTGACACTGTCTGTGTTTGCTTTTCACCACATAAGAAAATTTGATTGTTACTAATTTAATTTGCCTTGAAAGAGTAAAAGAGTGGTTTTCAATTTTAATTCAGAGAACCAGTCTCAGTACTAAACTGAAGACAGGGTCAGAGTTTTCTTCATTCTGCAAGGTGTTTGTTTCATGCTGTGATCCATAACCCTGCTTTAACATTCTTTCTTATTGGGCCCTTTCATGTATAAAAGCATAAGTCAGTTGTTCTGAGTCCACTTCCTGCTTTCACTTTCCCATATGTGAGTGGCCTAACAAGCCAGTTTTCTGTTTGGGAATCATGTTCACAGTGTTTTAGAAACTGTGTGAATGTAAGTGAACCAGACCTCAGGACTGGGACCCATGGTAGCTCATGGGAGGACAGAGGTCTGTCCTTCCAGCCCTGGGACCACCAGCTGGGATGCAGTCTTTATGTGTGAACCTCAGGACCCTTCTCTTGGTTCTGGTTCCCTGGCCAGGTGCAGGTGAGTAAGATGGAGGGACAGCTGGGTTTTTCTTTACCCTGGAACTTAGCTCAGAAGTCATTTTGTTCCATAGCGCATTGCCAGGGCTCTGCTCTTTACCTATTACCTGGACCTGTGGACCTCAGAATTGTTCTCCTTTTAGTCTTTTTTCCCCCCTTGTCTTCTTGTGTCCCTTTCTTTTTCTATGCTTTTTAGGATAAAATCGTATAATTATGCAAAGGAGATTTGTAAACTGTAAATAATATTAGAGGAATATCTCAAAAAACCCTGTTATTAATTCGGTCCAGTTGATGTAACACATTTTCTAAGCTGAGCCTAGAAAAGAAAAGACAATTTGCTTTCTCGAAGAATGCTCTCTGTCCACAGCTGTCAGAACCTGGAGTCAGAAACTTTGGACTCCCATGGTCATGTTACACCCATCCATCTGCATGGCCCTTGGCAGGGTATTGAATATTTTGACTTTAATAAATGCCCTTATGTTCACATGGATGCATTTGAACTGAGATTGAATATCACTTCCAGTATGGAAGTGTTATATTTACATAGAGTGGTGAGAAAATTTGTCCAAGTGAGAAGACATGCACTTGCCAAACAACAGGTTAATTGAAAGAAGTACAAAATATTCTATTTCATTGAAAAAGTAAACACTGAAATGTCAAGACATTTTGATAGAGAATATTCATGTTTATTTTAATGAAAGACATGCTATTGATCAGTGAGATAAATATACTTAGTTTTCCAACAAATAAATGAGATAATTTTAAATTCTAAAATTGTATCTTAATCCACTTCCTCAGAAACATCATCTATTAAAATGCAGGAAAGAGATTAGTACATTAGAAAATAAATTGAAATAAATAAATAAATAAATAATAAATTTATTTTGACATAACTCAAAAATAATCTATTATATCTGGGAAGTTTTCTTTTTAAAGTTAGCTTTATTGAAGCATAATTGATATACAAAAATGCATATATTTAATATATACAGTTTTGATTTTGGACATTTGGTGTTTTTTTCTTGGATAAGATGATCAATCGGATGCAGTCATAACAATTGGGATGCAAGGGACACTTAGGAAAACAAAGTTTATTTTTCTCACATGTTCTAGAGAAACTGTCATATTCCATACAGGGGGTTACAAGGATAAAGGAAGAGGAAGTGCCAAGAGAGGGGGCAGCTAAGCAGTTTGGGAGCCTAAAGAGGGGGAAGGCTCATGGGCAGGTATCTTTATTGGGGTGAAGGTGGGACACAAATAAAAGGCACAAATAAATTTCTGCATTTAAATATCACTAGGTACTCACATGAGGAGGGCAAGAAGGGAAACTTGTGGCAAAGTCCAGCCTTATCACAGTGGTGCCTGAGGTCACCTGGGCAAAGGGCTCCCAAGCCTTTGGTGGACATGTTGAGGGAGGAGGAAGAAGTGAAGTGTAAAAAATTATAATAAAAATGAAAATACCAGTTTAACAATCACCACAATTTAATCAGCATATCTATGCCCTCAATAAGTTTCTTCATGTGATACTGTTTTTTTTTTTATCATTTTTTAAATTCTTTATTTAAATTCAGTTTAGCTAACATAGAGTGTATTATTAGTTTCAGGGGTAGAACTTAGTGATTCATCAGTTGCATTTAACACCCCGTGCTCAGTCTATCAAGTTCCCTCCTTAATTCCCATCACCCAGTTACCCCATTCCCCACCCACCTCCCCTCCAGCAACCCTCAGTTTGTTCCCCTTAGTTAAGAGTCTCTTATGGTTTGCCTCCTTCTCTATTTTTATCTTATTTTATTTTCCCCTGCCTTCTCCTATGTTCATCTGTTTTATTGCTTAAATCCCACATATGGGAGAAAGCGTATGGTAATTGTCTTTCTCTGACTGACTTATTTTGCCTAGTATAATACACTCTAGCTTCACCCACATCGTGGCAAATGGCAAGATTTCATTCTTTTGATGGCTGATATATAGTATATATCATATATTATATTTCATTCTTTATATAATATATAATATTTCATTCTTTTGGTGGCTGATATAAAATATATATATAAAACATTTCTATATTCCATTCATCTGTCGATGGACATCTGGGCTCTTTCTATAGTTTGGCTATTGTGGACATTGCTGCTATAAACGTTGGGGAGCATGTTCACTTTATATTTCTGTGTTTGTAGCCTTTGTATAAATACCTAATAGAGCAACAGCTGGGTGGTAGGGAGACTCTATTTTTAACTTTTTGAGGAAGTTCCATACTCTTTTTCCAGAGTGACTGCACCAGTTTGCATTCGTACCAATAGGGTAAGAGGGTTCCCCTTTCTCCACATCCTCACTTTATTTGTTTTTTCCTGACTTGTTAATTTTAGCCATTCTGACTGGTGTGAGGCAGTATCTCATTTTGGTTTTGATTTGCATTTCCCTGATGTGAGCATTTTCCCATGTCTGTTGGCCATTTCTATGTCTTCTTTGGAGAAATGTCTGTTCATGTCTTCTGACCTTTTTCTTTCTTTTCTTTTCTTTTTTACATTTTTAGTTTGATAAGTTCTTTATAGATTTTGGATACTAGCCCTTTATCTGATATGTCATTTGCGAATATCTTCTCCCATCCCATAGGTTACATTTTAGTTTTTTTACTCTTTCCTTTGCTGTGCAAAAGCTTTTTATCTTGATGAAGTCCCAACAGTTCATTTTTGCTTTTGTTTCCCTTGCCTGTGGAGACATGTCTAGCAAGAAGTTGCTGCAGCTGAAGTCAAAGAAGTTGCTGCCTCTAGGATTTTATGGATTCTTGTCTCATATTTAGGTGGTTCTTCCATTTTGAGTTTATTTGTGTGAATGTTATAAGGAAGTGTTCCAGTTTCATTTTCCTGCATGAAGCTGTTCAATTTTCCCAAAACCTTTTGTTGAAGAGACTGTATTTTTTTTTCCTTTTGATATTCTTTCCTGATTTGTCAAAGATTAGTTGACCATAGAGCTGACGGTCCATTTCTGGGTTCTTTATTCTGTTCCATTACTTTATGTGTCTGTTTTTGTGACAGTACTATACCCTTTTGATGATGACAGCTTTGTAATACAGCTTGAAGTCTGGAACTGTGATGCCTCCAGCTTTGATTTTATTATTCACATTACTTTGTCTACTTGGGGTCTTTTCTGTCCATACAAATTTTAGGATTGTTTGCTCCAGCTCTGTGAAAAAATGCTGATGGTATATTGATAGAGATTGCATTGGATATTTAGATAGTTTTGGTAGCATAGACATTCATTCTTCTAATCCATGTGCATGGAATTTTTTTCTATTTTTTGTTTCTTCCTCAATTTATTTCATAAGTGTTCTATAGTTTTCAGAGTACAGATCCTTTCAGCAAGATGCTAGCAAATAAGATACAACCATACATTAAAAGGATTATTCACTTTACTTTTATTTTTAATATGTGTGTGTGTGTTAAAAATATTGAAGGTGAGGTATAACCTCTTAAATTTGTTTGTAAGTGCACAAAACAATATTGTTAAGTATAGGTCCAGTGTTATATCAGATCTCTAGAACTTATTAATCTTGCCAACTATGAAGTTCTCTTTACTTGAAAATAAAGGTGAAATGGGACGCAATTTTGGTTAATGGACTTGATAAAACACTCTTATGTTAAGAATGTTGAATGATCATTGAGCATGACAGTCAAGAAAGAATTCATTGGATGCCTGGTTGGCTCAGTTGATTGAGCTTCTGACTCTTGGCTTCAGCAAGAGTCATGGGTTGTGAGATCAAGCACTGTGTTGGGCTCTGTGTTCAGTGGGGAGTCTGCTTGAGGAGTCTCTTCCTCTGCCCCAGCCCCACATTCTCTCTCTCCTTTTATCTCTAAATTAATGAGTAAATCTTTAAAACAATAGAACTCCTGAGATGTTTAATGGTGCAACTTAGTAAGTTTATTTAAGGAGGATGAGAATAGGACCTACGGGCAGAAAGAGCTGCACTTTTGTTGTATGATTGCTATATGCTTAGTGTTCAAAGGGGGAGATGTGCAGGGTGCATTAGAGCATAAGTGTTTTCTTCAAATTTCTACTCATAAAAATGCTTTTCAAGATTTCTCTGGTGCTTACATCATTCATCTTGATATTAACTATTGTGAGATGTATGGGAAGTCTCTAGACCCTTTAAGAATGTAGTAAGTATCACATATTTGATCCTTATTGAAATTATGCAAACTTGAGGTGCCTGGGTGGCTCAGTCAGTTAAGCATCTGCCTACAGCCCACATAGTAATCCTGGAATCCCAGGATCGAGGCCCAAGTTGGGTTCCCGGATTGGTGAGGAGTCTGCTTCACCCTCTGACCCTCCACCTTTCATATTCTCTTTCTCACTCTCTCTCCCAAATAAATAATATAAAAATAAAATAAAATAAAATAATGCAAGCTATAGGAGAGAGTTCTGGGCTAAAAGCGAACATTTTTCTACTTCTAACTGTCATCATTTCCCTCCTGAACAATTTTTGGTCCTTAAATATTTAAGGTTGCTGAAGGGCAAAGGGCTCATATTCCATGACTTGTTCAACCCAGTAGGGACTGTAGAGATGTCCCTACATATGGACTGAAATTGGTCACTATCTGTCTCTGCAAGTGACTATTACAGAAGGCCATTGCTGTAGAGTCCACAGTGGACATCAGGATGAATTTGTTTCAAGTAGTAAGGACCATCTTTCTACTGGGTGAAGAAGTTAGGAACTACTTGAATGTATCTCAACAATAGAAGAGAACAAAGTGATACAACATATTAGGATTAATATTATAACAAAAATAAGAAGTGTGATAAGCAGGGGCACCTAAGTGGCTCAGTTGATTAAGTAGTGACTCTTGATTTCGGGTCAGGTGATGATCTCAGTGTCCTGGGATCTAGCCCTGTGTCAGGCTCTCTGCTCAGTAGGGAGACTGCTTGAGGATTCACTCTCTCCCTCTCATGCTCACTATCTCTGTCTCTCTAAAATAAGTGAATGAATCTTTTTTTAAAAGTGTGATTGGGGACTTTTTAGTAGGGACCATAGTCCACCTCCCAAACAAGAACTTAACCAATTATTAAATGACAATGTAGGGTGTTTAAGAGCAGTGATTTGGTTATTTATATAAGTAAGTAATCCTGATAGAGCTTTGTTATAATCTGGAATGTAGATGCGACATTCTGCTTTAATAATGGCACATGTTCCTCCTTGTGCTGCTAAGACATCTAATGCCATTCTACCTTGTAGAATTGGTTTATGCATTTGAGTTACATTAGTGTTTAATAATGTAATGCTGTTTTGAGAGTCATTTAACACTTTAAAAGTGTATTTACCAAGGGCCTCCATGAAGTATATGGCATCTTCTAAACCTACTGATGAAAAAAAAAATAGGTGTCAGATGGTCATACCAATGAAACATGGATCTTGTCCCACATTGTTTAGATATGGAAATTAGCTGGACTTGTGATAGTCTTAGTGCTACAACATTGCATCCAAGCATAACCAATAGTACATATTCCAGTCCAGCCTTATGGAAGCCAGGGACACAAATTTGCCCCACATAATCATTGTGTCCCAGTGGATGCTAGCTATCTGATGTGTGATGGGCTAGCCCAGTCATAGCAAGCCAATAAGTTTCCTGTTAATTAATTTTATGGTCACAGGTTTTTGGGGTAAGCCATCACATTTGGTGAGTAATATTGGGTCATGAATCAAGTATATGGTGTTTCTGTTTTCCACATAAAAGGACCTTTGGCTTAATTATCCTATTGTGGGAGTAAGCCACATATTTTCACTCCATATTTGATATCATCCTTCCGAGTGTATTGATAGGAAGGACTATGCAGTTGGTAAATTTGTTGACAAAGCCTGTCTATCGGTTAGCATATTCAGTTAAAATTTTGATAATTTGAGGATAAGAGAAAGGCTTCTCCTATGGCCTAGAGAGTCCCATGTAACATTTAACATAGGACAACAAGAAACATTTTTACTAATAGAAATTTCCATATATGTGCTAGTATTGGGGTGACTTTGTATTGGGCTTAGTTAAAGGTGGCTACTGAGTGCTTGGCTAAAGTCTCTACTTGTAATTTATATCAATAGAGATGCCTCCCAAGACAAATATGTCTAAGAGATAAAACCATTATAAAACCTGGTGTCTAGCCTTGACAATATTCTAATTATGAGGAATCACTGGAAAGTAGGAAATGACTTGTCCCAGGAGATAAGGACATCCCCAAGTGCATTCTCCAGTCCTATTATAAGGAAAGGAGTTCTATCCATTATTTCCACAAGTCTATAGTTAACCTCATGGAATGGGGTACACTCTGACTTTTAAGGAGCAATTTTGTTACCCAGCCACATAGAATTGATTAAGGTGACAGCTGAGTTACACAAATTGTTTTGGAGTCCATCCCATTGTCCAGATGTTCAAATAATCATATGCCCTAAAGGTCTCTTTTATTATCCCCACAGAGTAACAAGCAAGAAGATTGTCTATATCTGAACTGTTATGGCAATCCCTCTGAAGTTAACCTCAAGTTGTCTAGCTTAGGCAAATAACAAACATTTAAAGCCAATCTAAACTCGAATCTAACATCTAAACAGATACTTCATTGAAACATATTTTTCTCTCTAAACTTACACTCATTTCCAGAGATAGCCAAATCAGGACTCTTTGTTTGAAAAACAAGTCCAGTTTTAACAAAATTAGCCGAATTGTTTACATAAACTCAGCAAGAACACTGATTGATTATATGGATCCTTTAAAATCTGCTTTGCTGGAACTTTTGATAAGGAATCTCTAGACTGAACTTTTAATAGCCTTTTGAGGCCAGAGTCAAGCCAAACATTTGTCATCAGACTTGCCTGCAATACCTGTAGAAGCTGTATTCCTCCTCTAGAGGTCACCAATATACCCTGCACCTTCCAGGAAGTGACTTCTTTACTCACCTGGTCAGGCTGCTGGGAAATCCGTAACAAGATATCAGGCCAAATTCTCAAGGGGCTTTTTTGGCTTCAAAAACTCAACCTTAATTCCTTAAAGCTGTCTAATCCTATCCAGGTCTATGCAGTTCTATTTTAAACATGACATTCCAGTCAAAGCCTTAGTAATATCACCAGTGTTTCCAATGGTGTCCTGTTGCCGGGAGAACAGATTCTCATGGAACTTACACAAATTATTATAATTGCCATGGAAGAAAGAATACTCACTGAGTTTCGAATTCTGGAGGGTTCAGGTAGGGAGAAAAGATAAATGCTTCAATTTTTTCAGAAAGGAATATTTTGTCATTTTCTTTAATTCATTCAGTCCTATGTTTTTAATATTTATTTAGTTTAAACACAGCTTTCCCATTAGTTCTGGAAATTCTTACCCAGGTCAGTTTAAGATTTTAAATATATCAAACACATGTATTTGTCAAAAATCCTTTCAGCTCAGGTCATGATCCTGGGATCCTGGGATCAAGTCCCACATCCAGCTCCTTGCTCAGTGGGAAGCCTGCTTCTCCCTCTGCCTGCCACTCCCCCTTCTTGTGTGCTCTCTCCCTGACAAATAAATAAAATCTTAAAAAATATATATTTTCTATGAATCTTCTTGAAGGCAAAATATATTTGGCAAAAGCATCAGAACAGTAACAATACATGACAAAAAAATCAGAAATGGACATGTTTAAAGATCTGTTCTCTAAAATAGCTGTAGCATTTACCCATACAATACAACCTAAGGTTTATCACTACTGTTTTGACAATGCTGTCCAAGTAATTTTACATGCCAATAAATAAGCCAAATTAGTAAAAAAGTCTTCATCTACAATGTAAATCTTGTAAATTTGTTGAAAATCTCAGAAAGTTTAAAGCACATGCCTAAAACATATTACAGAACATTATAAATCTCATATTTATATTTAACCAAAGTGACAATAAGAGATTCTAGAGGAAATCATATATTTGGTAGCAATAGATAGAGCCTTCAACATTGAGAATGTTGTTTTTTATTTATTTATTTATTTATTTATTTATTTATTTATTTATTTATTTATTTAAAAGTAGGCTCCATACCCAATGTGAGGCTTGAACTCAAAACCCTAAGATCAAGAGTTGCATGCTCTACAACTGATCCAGACTGGTGCTCTGAGAAGTTTTAACTTCCTTAAGTAATAAAAGACCTGGGAAAAACAAAACATAGATGGACTGGTTTTTTAGGTAGTTAAAGAAAAAAAAAAAACTAGTTTTCTGGGCAGAAAAATGAGAAGAAAAAGCTTTCTGTAAATTTTATTATCAGGAGCAGACTAGCAATCCAAATAAACTTTATCTTTTTAACAAATAGAAAAGCAGATTTTCAAACTTATACCAATGTACTTTAAAATCCATTCATTTTCAACCGTACTCCTGATCCCTTATAACAAAATTTCTAAAGATTTCCCTTCACAAACCTTCTATACCTTTCCTTTTCATTCAGAATTCATCCTAAGCCTTTTCTTAGCAAACAGTTTCATTTTAGGACAGAATAACCTCTCCCCCATCTTGATAATATGTATCCCCATTCTTTATATATTTTTATTATAAATAAACATATTTTCTTGAGTACAGAATTGGCTTCTGTTATTGCCATCAATTTTAATTACATTTAGCAGAATTTAAATTCTTAGAAACTTTAGTCTCTAGTGAAAATTAAGTAGTAACCAATTATGAACTGTCACTTACACAAGAATTCTTTAGATCTGAAATCATGAATATATTTTAATTCTAAAAACTTAAGACTTTCTCTAGTACTGTTTTTCAAAAAAGCATAACACATGGTTACCAGCAGATCCAAGTATCTTCAAAGTCTCTGCAATTAGCAGCCAAAAAGCACAAAACTATCTTCAGTAATCAATACTTTACTTGTTTATCTTATTTGGAAAAGACTTTATTACCCAACGAACTCAATCAAATTTATCATTTAACTTAGCAAATCTTCAAAGAGTCAGGATACCAAAGATTTTGAAAGCTATTAAAAGTCTTATATATAAATATGTTCATGTTTAACCTACCTGTTTTTTGACTATTATCCATTAAAATATTTGAGACAGACAAAATTAACCATCATTTTAATTCATCTTCTTGATGACAAATTGCAACAGAGATCCCATGAGCTTATTTGAGTTTTAGTAAAACTTGGTAGAATCAAAGTTTTATATTTAATGCTGATAACTCCAAAGACATGTCTACCTTAATTAAACTAACAATCTTAAATCAGTTTAAATATAAATATGTTGCACCTGGTTTCACTTAAAGGTCAATCAATGTGTTCCCCACTGTCAAGGAAAAGGAAGTGGCAGTTAAAGTCTAAAGGAACCCTTGGGACCCTGAATCTTGATTAAGTATGTCCTCCAGGTTGAACCTCATAAAGAGGTGGCCCAACAGCTTGGGGTGCTCTTTGCTCCTTAATACCAAGCATAGGAAGAGCACCAGCCAATAACACTGGAGGCATGAGGATGGGAGAGGAGCCAGTTATGCAAGCTGCACCCATAGTAGGGCAGAAACAGGAGGGGGAGGTAGAGGCAAAAGAGGTGAGGTGCCATCAGCAAGACTGGAGGAAGATAACAGTCCAGAGTGCAAAGAAATTGGACTCCAAGTAGCAAAGCTGGTCAGCTCGTTCAGAGGAAGAGACACATATTTTCTATCCACCAACAAAATGTGAAATTAGGCAACACATGTTGGGCTGGAGAAGACAGGGAACCTCCCCAAAACAAAAGGAGTTTCAGGAGCTGCTTGGGAGTATTCCTTAGAGTCCCTGTCTTGAGGTAGATAGACCAGATAATTGGCTCCAATTATCATAGCCATAAACCTAGAAGTGAATGAGGGAGGAAAGCCCATATACAATGATAGGCAACATTCATCCAGTTCTCTCAAAACATATTCCATATCTGACACACAAAAGAAGAAGCAAAGAGGAGATGAGTGATTCAGGAAAATAGAGGGAGACATGTACAGGATCTTGGCAGCCACCAGTTTACAAGAGAGACAAGGTGGAGGCACATAGAAAACATGACAGATCATAGGTGACTTGGTGGATTAACAGAAGTAGAAGGGTTGATGCAGCTGATCTGATGGTGGATCGAAGGGTAGAGGGTAAGGAGAGTGGTGTCCTTAGGCCACCTAAAGGAGGATGGACAGATCAGCATTTTGGTACTGGACCATAAGGGTCTAACCATATGGGATTTGGGTCCATTTTTCCTGACACCCACAAAAGTGTTCTAACTTATAAACAGTATTAACATTTAAGGACCCATTTATGGCCATTTTTCATCATCCTCCAGAGAACATTGAAGCCAGGCATTATTATAGAAGAAGATGAGGTGCTTCTTTAAATCCTGTTGTCCAAATTGACTCCAATGTGTTAGCAGGCAACCCAAAAGGGAATCCTTTGGGACTGAGAAAGGTGATCCCATAGTCAATCCCTACAAAATGAGGAAAGTACACTAACAACCTAGAAGTCCATTACCAAGATCCCCCTCAGTTTCCAAATAGCATCACCTCAAGAATATTGCTGAAGTTTCCTGGGATTTAGAGAGGTGGAAGACACCTCTCTTGACCACTCTGACACCTTTTTTCTACCTGAGAAGGGATGTTGACCTCCTTTCACTTCCCTATTGCATCCTAGGCTCCAACAAGTGCTGGTGAATGGAATTAATACCACAAAGATTGGGACTTCTTTCCATTTTGAGGGAGTCAATATATTTGGTAACCAATAACAATACCATTTGTGAGCCTCTAGATCTAACATGAATGGGGTAGAGGTCCTGGCCTTTGTGAAGAAGGGGCAGCTATTTTATATCATAGTACGAATCATATACCTAAGCTGGAAGTACTTTCAATCTGAGGGCAATCTCTGCTTGCACCACCCTCATAACATCAATATAGCCACCAACCTAGAAACTTTCTTAGCCTCCTTGTCTCAGAGTTGTTTATGGAAGTTTTAGCGGACTGGCATTATTGTTTTAGTTATTGGTCACTGATGATTGAAAATCTTCAGCCATACTCTGTCCCCAGAGACTATGGGGTGGGGGACATAGTTCTAATCCTGTAACCCTCTAAACACATGGGTCATTACTCTGCAGATTAGCTCTCATCCTGAAGTTATCTTGGGGCCGCATCTTGAGTCACCTCAATAACATGAACTCAATAACATGAACTTGGGAGTGACAAAGCAGGCTCATTATAAAAAACAAACAAAAACTGCTAGTATATATAACTGAACAAATTTCAAAGGTTTTAGGAACTTTGTGTGGGAAACAGGTGATCTTATGTATAGTACTGCAGGCATTTTTTCAAACTATTACAAAAATTAAGCATATCCTTGTCGATAAATAATGACCCAGCTAGCCATTGTTGAATATCTGTGTGGTATATTTCCAGGCTACTTTAAAAAATCATCTCCTGAGTTGGTGATAGGGAAAGAGTACCATCATGTAAGAATAGAATAAGGCAGAGACCTAATCATCAAAACTGTTACATTCAATTGATGGGATAGTTTGATTAGTTTAGGAAAATTTCCATGTCTTAATTTTCTAAATTCTTGATTTAGCAAACAATTATTTCATTGGTCTTAATATGTGGTTTTACAATTTTTGTTGAGCATATAGGCTTATTTTGAAATTGTTAAATATTTTAGGTTTAGGGAAATAATGAAGATATCCACTGAAGACTTTTAAGAACATGAAAACTTTTTTTTAAGTAGGAAATAGTACTTTATTTTATTTTATTTTTATTTTTTTATTAACATATAATGTACTATTTGTTTCAGGGGTACAGGTCTGTGATTCATCAGTCTTACACAATACACAGTGCTCACCATAGTACATACCCTCCCCAGTGTCCATCACCCAGCCACTCCATCCCTCCCACCTCCCTCCTCTCCAGCAACCCTCAGTTTGTTTCCTGAGATTGAGTCTCTTATGCTTTGTCTCCTTCTCTGCTTTCATCTTGTTTCATTTTCCCTCCCTTCCACTATGACATGAACATGAAAACTTTTGATTAAAATATGATTGTACAAGATAATATGTTTATAGATGCTTGCATTAATACAGAATATCATGCCCCCCAGTTCTTTTTCTGAACTAATCACATTGAATAATCACACTGAGTCCCAGTGAATATATCTTCTTTTGATAACTATTAATTATTTTTAGTTTTTTAAAAGTATTAAATTAACTTATTGATTAAAGTCTTAAGCTCTGTTTGAATAATTTTTCTACCTATAAAACAGGCCCATTACATTCAAGCAATAGGATAGTTTGATTAGTTAAGGAAAATGTTTTTATTTAATATCTTAATCTTTGAATTGTGTTATTTAACAGAAATTATGTCCCGAGTTTTCTTTTTTTATTTAAATTTAATTAGCCAACATATAGTATATCATTAGTTTTTGATATGTCAGTGATTCATTAGTAGTGTATAACACCCAGTGCTCATCATAATACCTGGCCTCCTTAATGCCCATCACCCAATAAACCCATCTGCCCACCCACCTCCTTGTCTGAACCCTCAGTTTGTTTCCCAGAGTCAAGAGTCTCTCAAGGTTTGTCTCCCGCTCTGATTTCTTCCAATTCAGTTTTCCCTCCCTTCCCTATCGTCCTCTGCACTAGTCTTTATACTTCACATATGAGTGAATCCATATGATAATTGTCTTTCTCTTATTAACTTATTTCACTTAACATAATACCCTCCAGTTCTAGCCATATTGATGTAAGTGGTAGGTATTCATTCTTTCTAATTGCTGAGTAATACTCCATTGTATATATGAACCTCATTTTTTTAAATCTATTCATATGTTGAAGGGCATCTTGGCTCCTTCCCCAGTTTGGCTTTGGGGACATTGCTGCAATGAACATTGGGGTGAATGTGCCGCTTCTTTTCACTACATCTGTATCTTGGGGGTAAATACCTAGTAGTGCAATTGCTGTGTTGGAGGGTAGCTCTATTTTTAACTTTTTGAGGAACCTCCATATTGTTGTCCAGAGTGGCTATACCAGCTTGCCTTTCCACCAGCAGTGTAAGAGGGTTTCCCTTTCTCCACATCCTCACCAACATTTTTTGCTCCCTGTATTGTTAATTTTAGCCATTCTAACTGGTGTAAGATGATATCTCATTGTGGTTTTGATTCGTATTTCCCTAAAGACAAGTGATGTGGAGCATTTTTTCAAGTGTCTGTTAGCAATTTGTATGTCTTCTTTGGAGAAGTGTCTCTTTTTGTCTTCTGCCCATTTCTTGACTGGCTTATTTGTTTTTTGAGTGTTGAATTTGATGAGTTCTTTATAGATCTTGGATACCAGCCCTTTATCTGATATGTCATTTGCAAATATCTGCTCCCATTCTGTAGGTTGCCTTTTAGTTTTGTTGACTCTATCCTTTGCCGTGCAGAAGTTTTTTTGTCTTGATGAAGTCCCAATAATTTATTTTTGCTTTTGCTTCCCTTGTCTTTAGAGACATGTCTTGCAAGAATTTGCTCTGGCCAATGTTGAAGAGTTTACTGCCTATGCTCTCCTCTAGGATTTTGATGGATTCCTGTCTCACATTATGTGTTTCATCCATTTTGAGTTTATATTTGTGTATGGTGCAAGAGAATGTTCCAGGTTCATTCTTCTGTAAGTGGCTGTCCAATTTTCCCAGCACCATTTATTGAAGATATTTTCTTTTTTCCATTGGATAGTCTTTCCTGCTTTGTAGAAGATTAGTTGACCATAGAGTTGAGGGTCCATTTCTGGGCTCTCTACTCTGTTCCATTGATCTATGTGCTTGTTTTTGTGTCAATAGCATACTGTCTCGATGAGCACAGCTTTGTAATAGAGTTTGAAGTCCCGCATTGTGATGACCAAAGCTTTGGTTTTCTTTTGCAATATTCTCCTGGTGATTTGGGGTCTTTTCTGTTCCATATAAATTTTAGGATTGTTTGATCTAGCTCTTTGAAAAATGTCAATGTTATTTTGATAGGGATTGCACTGAATGTGTAGATGGCTCTGAGCAGCTTAGATACTTTAACAATGTTTATTCTTCCAATCCTTGAGCATGGAATGTTTTTCCATCTCTTTATGTCTTCCTCAATTTCACTCATAAGTGTTCTGGAGTTTCTAGAGGAGAGATCCTTTACCTCTTTGGTTAGGTTTATTCCTAGGTCTCTTATGGTTTTTGGTGCAATTGTAAATGGGATCAATTCCTTAATTTATCTTTCTTTAGTCACATTATTAGTGTATAGCAACACAACTGATTTCTCTGCATTGATTTTTTTATCCTGCCATGTTGCTGAATTGCTGTATGAGTTCTAGCAATTTTGGGGTGGAGTCTTTTATTTTTTTCACATTAAGTATCATGTCATCAGTGAAGAGAAAGAATTTGACTTCTTTGCCAATTTGAACGCCTTTATTTTCTTTTTGTTGTCTGACTGCTGAGGCTAGAACTTCTAGTATTATGTTAAACAACAGTGGTGAGAGTGGGCATCCCTGTCATGTCATGAGTTGTCATTCATGACTTTGCAATTAACCCTGAGCATATAGGTTTATTTTAAAAATATTAAGTGGTTTAGGGATTAGGACAGTAGCATAAACCTGTTGAAGACAATTTGGAATACAAATCCCTCTTCAATTTACATATGTGCTGTTCCTTTTCTATGTCCTTTAGATATAAGTTTAGGTTGTGAATTTGAGGAGATGGAGGAATTTAACACAAGAGGAAGGAGGTAGTACTCGTAGCCACAGATTTAGTCAATACAGATATAAGATATCTGAACTAGAACTCCAAACCAAGATTATAAAACTACTAGCTGGATTTGAAAAAAGCATAGAAGACGCAAGAGAATCCCTGAGTGTAGACATAAAATTCTAAAATCTAGTCAGGCCGAAAATAAAAATGCTATTACTGAGATGCAGTCTCATGTGCAGGCCATAAAAATGAGGATGAACGAAACAGAAGAGGAAATCAGTGATACAGAAGACAAAGTTATGGAAAATAAGGAAGCTGAACATGCGTACTTATCACGACTGAAATAGGAAAGACAACTATTAGATCATGGAGGTAGACATAGGGAACTCAGCAACTCCATAAGTGAAATAATATCTGTATTGAAGGAGTCCCAGAAGAGGAGTAGGCAAAGGGGGCAGAAGGTTTACTTGAACAAATTAAAGTTCAGAACTTCCTTAAAGCAAGAAAAGAAACAGGCATTCAAGCCTAGAGGCACAGAGAACTCCCCTCAAAATCAACAAAAAAAAAGTCAACACCACGACATACTCTAGTGAAACTTGCAAATTTCAAAGATAAAGAGAAAATCCTAAAAGCAGCTTGGGACAAGATGTTCTGAAACTACAAAGGTTGACAGATAAGGCTGGTAGCAGACCTGTCCACAGAGACCTGGCAGGCCAGAAAGGACTGGCATATTCAATGTGCTATGTTGGAAAAATATGCAGCCAACAATACTATATCCAGCTAGGCTGTTTTTCAGATAAACAAAATTAAAGGAATTCATGTACACCAACCCAGTCCTGCAAGAAATATTAAAGGGGACACATAGACCAGAAAGAGATCCTGAAACTAACAAAGACCAGAAAGGAACAGAGAAAATCCACAGGTACATCAACATTACAAGTAACACGATGGCACTAAATTCATATTTTTCAATAATTACTATAAATATAAATGAATAAAATGGTCCAATCAAAAGACAGAAGGTGTCAGATTGCATTAAAAAATGTTATCAAAAAAAAAAAAAGACTCATCAATATACTGCCTATAAGAGATTCATTTTAGATACAAAGACACCTCTAGATTTAAAAATGAGGGGGTGAGAACCAATTATCATGCTAATGGACATCAAAAGAAAGCTGAAATCTTATGCCAGAAGAAACAGATTTTAAAACAAAGATTAAAAGATATGTAGAAGGACAATATATCATCATAAAAGGGTCATCCAACCAGACGATCTAACAAATGTAAATATTGATGCCCATAACTTAGGAGCAGTCAAATGTATAAAGTAATTAATAATCACCTTAAAGAATCTCACTGATAATAATACAATAATAATGGTGGACATTAACACTTTACTCATAGCAAAGGATGAATTATCTAAGCAGAAGATAACCAAGGATACAAGGGCTTTGAATGACACACTGGACCAGCTGCACTTAATAGATATATTCAGAGCATTTCATCCTAAAGCAGCAGAAATTACATTCTTCTTGTGTACACATGGAACATTCTCCAGAATGGATTACATACTTGGTCATAAGTCAGGCTTCAACTTCTTGAAAAAGTTTGAGATCGTGCCATGCATATTTTCAGACCACAAGGTGATGAAACTTGAAATTAAACACAAGAAAAAATAGAAGGACCACAAACACATGGAGGTTAAAAACATCCTACTGCAGAATTAATGGGTCAAACGCACATAAAGAATTTTAAAAATTAAATGGGAGAAAATGGAAATATGGAAGAAAATGGAAATGAAAACATGACAGTCGAGAATAATTGGGATGCAGCAATGACAGTGCTTTGAGGGAAGTATATAGCAATACAGGCCACCCTCAAGAAACAAGGAAAGTATCAAATGCACAACCTAAGCTTACACCTAGAGAACATGGAGAAAAAAAACTAATAAAGTCTAAATCCAGCAGGAAATGAGAAATAATAAAGATTAGAGTAGAAATCAATGATAAAGAAATTAAAACAAAACAAAACAAAAAAAAACAGTAGAACAGCTCAATGAAATTAGGAGCTGGTTCTTTGAAAGAATTAATAAAATTGCTAAAGCTCAAGTAAGACTTATCAAAAGGAAAGGGAAAGGACCCAAATAAGTAAACACCTGAATGAAAGAGGAGAGCTCACAACGAACACCCAATAAATGCAAACAGATATAAGAAAATATGACCAATTCTATCTCAACAAATTGGGCAATCTGGAAGACATGGATACATTCCTAGAAACATAAACTACCAAAACTGAATCAGGAAGTTATAGAAAACCTGAACAGACCCCAAACCAGTAAAAAGTATTCAATTAATAATCAAAAATCTCCCAACACACGAGTGTCCAGGGCCAGATGGCTTCCTAGGGGAATTCTACCAAACAGTTAAAGAAGAATTAATACCTATATTTCTGAAACTATTACAAAAAATAGAAATGGAAGGGAAATACCAGACTCATTCTATGAGGCCAGCATTACCTTGATCCCAAAACCAGACAAGGACCACCATTAAAAGGACAATTACAGATCAGTATCCCTGTTGAACAAGGATGCATATATTCTCACCAAGATACTGCCAATAGGATCCAACACAGTTAAAGGATTATTTACCACGACCAAGTGGGATTTATTCCTGGGCTGCAAGGGTGGTTCAACCTCTGCAAATCAATATGAAACACCACATAAAAAAGAAAGGACAAGAACCACAGGACCCTCTCAATAGATGCAGAAAAAGCATTCCACAAAATACAGCATCGTTTAATGAAAAAAAAACTCCACGATGTAGAGAGAGGGGGAGCATAACATCATAAAGGCCATATAGGAACGACTCAAAGTAAATGTCACCCTCAAAAGGGAAAAACAGAGATTTTCCCCTATGTGCAAGAACACGGCAGGCATGTCCACTCTCACCACTGCTGTTCAACGTAGTACAGGAAGTCCTAGCCTCAGCAATCAGACAACAAAAAGAAATATAAGGCATCCAAATCAGCAAAGAAGAAGTCCAACTCTCATTCTTTGTAATCCAACTCTCTGTTTCCCCGGTTACCGTTAAAATCATATGTTCACCCTGCCTGAGTCCAAGCGTTTTTAGCTCAGGCATGGGACTGAGTTCCAAAACTCCAAATCTTCAGCATGGATTCGTGTGGTTCCCTTCATGGAGGATCTCCCATGCTGCTGCCTTTTGCCACCCTATGTCAGGAAAGCAATCGCACAACCATGAATCGGTTAGCAGTTTATGGCAATACAAAGCAGAAAGCTGGCAGCTAGACTCACTGTTCTCAGGCAGGGTTCCCGTTCCTAAAGCTGGGTCGTAAGGTAGCTCTATTTTTAACTTTTAGAAGTCTGGGAACTCTGTCACACTCAGGCACCTGCCATTTTCATGAGACTCCAGGGATCCTGAGACCACTCTGTCACACCCAGGATTCCACCTGGCTTCCCCAACTAAACGCCTTTAAGGCAGGAACACCCCCAAAAGAGCAAACTTCTAAATGTTACCATTTTGTGCTCCGCTGCTTAAAAAACTTTGCTGTATCCTCCTCAAGCCCCCCCCCCCCTCCCCTGTATCCTCAGCTATGTCACACCAGATTCACGTCTCCACACCTCCTACCTTCCAAATGGTGGTCACTTTTCTACTTGTAGACCTGCAGCACTTGTTTTCTCAGATACTTGATTGATGTCCTCGGTGTTCAGAACGATCTGATAACACTGTAGCTGTATTCCAGGGAGGAGATAAATCTTAACTCCTCCTGCTTGATCTTTCTCGTTGGATTCTGGACATGAAGACTGTGAACTTCCTGACAGGCTGGATTTTGTCACCCCCCTTCTATGAGAGCTGAATGTTGTTTTGTCAAGCAGGTAATGACTTCTGACAAAGCTTTATCCTTTCTAGTTTTAGGTTTATTGTGCGAAGATATACCAAACATAATATCTACCATTTTCT
>NW_023270646.1:0-10519 GCF_011800145.1 Mirounga leonina
TATTTTTTGTAATAGTTTCAGAAATATAGGTATTAATTCTTCTTTAAATGTTTGGTAGAATTCCCCTAGGAAGCCATCTGGCCCTGGACACTCGTGTGTTGGGAGATTTTTGATTATTAATTGAATACTTTGTACTGGATTGGGGTCTATTCAGCTTTTCTATAACTTCCTGATTCAGTTTTGGTAGTTTATGTTTCTAGGAATGTATCCATGTCTTCCAGATTGCCCAATTTGTTGAGATATAATTGGTCATATTTTCTTATATCTGTTTGCATTTATTGGGTGTTCGTTGTGAGCTCTCCTCTTTAATTTAGGTGTTTATTTATTTGGGTCCTTTCCCTTTCCTTTTGATAAGTCTTACTTGAACTTTACCAATCTTATTAATTCTTTCAAAGAACCAGCTCCTAATTTCATTGATCTGTTCTACTATTTTGTTTTGTTTTGTTTTAATTTCTTTATCATTGATTTCTGCTCTAATCTTTATTATTTCTCATTTCCTGCTGGATTTAGACTTTATTGTTTATTTTTTCTCCACGTTCTCTAGGTGTGAGCTTAGGTTGTGCATTTGATACTTTTCTTGTTTCTTGAAGGGGGCCTATATTGCTATATACTTCCCTCAAAGCACTGTCATTGCTGCATCCCAATTATTCTCGACTGTCATGTTTTCATTTCCATTTTCTTCCATATTTCCATTTTCTTCCATGTATTTTTTTAAATTCTTTATGTGCTTTTGACCCATTAATTCTACAGTAGGACCTTTTTAACCTCCATGTGTTTGTGGTCCTTCTATTTTTTTTGTGTGTTTGGCTTCAAGTTTCATCACCTTGTTCTCTGAAAAAATGCATGACACGATCTCAAACTTTTTCAAGAAGTTGTAGCCTGACTTACGACCAAGTATGTAATCCATTCTGGAGAATGTTCCATGTGTACACAAGAAGAATGTAATTTCTGCTGCTTTAGGATGAAATGCTCTGAATAAGTCTTGAATATATATCTAGTAATATATCTATCTAGTAAGTGCAGCTGGTCCAGGGTGTCATTCAAAGCCCTTGTATCCTTGGTTATCTTCTGCTTAGATAATTCATCCATTGCTATGAGTAGAGTGTTAATGTCCACCACTATTATTGGATTATTATCAGTGAGATTCTTTAAGGTGATTATTAATTAATTTATACATTTGACTGCTCCTAAGTTATGGGCATCAATATTTACATTTGTTAGATCTTCTGGATGGATGACCCTTTTATGATGATGTATTGTCCTCCTACATATCTTTTAATCTGTGTTTTAAAATCTGTTTCTTCTGGCATAAGATTCCAGCTTTCTTTTGATGTCCATTAGCATGATAATTTGTTCTCACCCCCTCATTTTTAAATCTAGAGGTGTCTTTGTATCTAAAATGAATCTCTTATAGGCAGTATATTGATGAGTCTTTTTTTTTTTTAATACCATTTTTTAAATCCATTCTGACACCTTCTGTCTTTTGATTGGACCATTTTATTTATTTATATTTATAGTAATTATTGAAAAATATGAATTCAGTGCCATCGTGTTACTTGTAATGTTGCTGTACCTGTGGATTTTCTCTGTTCCTTTCTGGTCTTTGTTACTTTCGGGATCTCTTTCTGGTCTATGTGTCCCCTTTAATATTTCTTGCAGGGCTGGGTTGGTGTACATGAATTCCTTTAATTTTGTTTATCTGAAAAACAGCCTAGCTGGATATAGTATTCTTGGCTGCATATTTTTCCAATGTAGCACATTGAATATGGCAGTCCTTTCTGGCCTGTCAGGTCTCTGTGGACAGGTCTGTTACCAGCCTTATCTGTCAACCTTTGTAGTTTCAGAACATCTTGTCCCAAGCTGCTTTTAGGATTTTCTCTTTATCTTTAAAATTTGCAATTTCACTATAGTATGTCGTGGTGTTGACTTCTTTTTGTTGATTTTGAGGGGAGTTCTCTGTGCCTCTTGGCTTGAATGCCTGTTTGTCTTCTTGCTTTAAGAAAGTTCTGAACTTTAATTTGTTTCAATAAACCTTCTGCCCCCTTTGCCTACTCCTCTTCTGGGACTCCTTCAATACAGATATTATTTCACTTATGGAGTTGCTGAGTTCCCTATGTCTACCTTCATGATCTAATAGTTGTCTTTCCTATTTCAGTCGTGATAGTACGCATATTCAGCTTCCTTATTTTCCATAACTTTGTCTTCTGTATCACTGATTTCCTCTTCTGTTTCATTCACCCTCATTTTTATGGCCTGCACATGAGACTGCATCTCAGTAATAGCATTTTTATTTTCGGCCTGCCTAGATTTTAGAATTTTATGTCTACAGTCAGGGATTCTCTTGTGTCTTCTATGCTTTTTTCAAATCCAGCTAGTATTTTTATAATCTTGGTTTGGAGTTCTAGTTCAGATATCTTATATCTGTATTGACTAAATCTGTGGCTACGAGCACTACCTCCTTTCTCTTGTGTTAAATTTCTCCATCTCCTCAAATTCACAACCTAAACTTATATCTAAAGGACATAGAAAAGGAACAGCACATAAAGCCTATAGCAAGCAGAAGAAGGGAAAGGTTTGGATCACAGATATATGATATAGAGAAAAAGAAAACAAAATAGTAGAACAGATCAATGAAACTAAGCTGGTTCTTTCAAAGAATTAATAAAACAGATAAACACCAAGGCAGAATTCTCAAAATGAAAGAGAAAGGAATCAAATAACCAATATCATGAATGAAAGAGGAGAGATCACAAACACCACCACAGAAACACAAACAATTTTAAGAGAATGTTATGAACATTTGTATGCCAACAAAGTGGTCAACCTGGAAGAAATGAATAAATTCTTAGAAACATGCATACTATGAAGACTGAAAGAGGAAGAAATAGGCAATTTGAACAATCCTAAACCCACAAAGAAGTTGATTCAGTAATCAGAAATGTCCCAAAAAACAAAAGTCAAGGGCCAAATGGCTTCCTAGGGGAATTCTTCCAGACATTTATAGAATAAGTTAATACCTTATTCTTCTCAAACTGTTCCAAAAATAGACACGGAAGGAAAACTTCCAAATTCATTCTATGAGTGCAGCATTACCCTGACACCAAAACTAATAGAATAAACTAAAAAAAGAACAGGTCATTACCTCTGATGACTATGCATGCAGATATTCTCAGTAAGATACTAGGAAATCAAACCCAACAGTCCATTAAAAGAATTACTCACCATGAGCAAGTGAGACTTATTCCTGGGCTGCAAGGGTGGTCAATATTCAGAAATCTATCAAAGTGATACAGCAAATTAATAAAAGAAAGGGTAAGAACCATATGATCCTTTCAGTAGGTGCAGAAAAGAAAACAAAACAAAACATTTAAAAAAGTAGAGCATCCATTTTATGTAAAAGGCTTCAACAAAGTTGGGATAGATGGAACAAAAGTCAACACAGCAAAAGCCATATATAAAGACCCATGGCCAATATCATCCCCAGAATGGGAAAACTGAGAAATTTCCCATTACAGTCAGGAATAAGACAGGGAAGTCCACTGTCACCAATATTATTTAACATAGTACTGGAGATCCTAGACTTAACAATCAGGCAACAAAAAGAAAATTACAAAACAAAATACAAAACATCCAAATTGGCAAGAAACATGTTCAACTTTCAGTATATGCAGATGACATGATAGTCTAGGTATAAAACTTAAAAGACCCTACCATCAAATTGCTGGGCTGATAAATATGTTCAGCAGTGTTGCAGGATATAAAACCAATATGCAGAAATCTGTTGCATTTCCAGTAATGAAGCAGCAGAAAGAGAAATCAAGGAATCAGTCTCATTTACAATAGCACCAAACCCAAGATTCCTAGGAATAAACCTAACCAAAGAGGTAGAGATTTCTACACTGAAAACTATAGAACACTTAAAGAAATTGAAGAGGACAAAAAGAAATGGAAAACCACTCCAGGCTAATGGATTGGAAGAATATGGTTAAAATGTCTATACTACCATGACCAATCTACACATTCACTGCAGACCCTTTCAAAAACGAGCAGCATTTTTCACAGAACTAGAACAGGTAAGCCTAAAATTTGTATAGAACCACAAAAGACTCTGATAGCCAAAATAATTCCGAAAGAGAAAAACATAACTGGAAGAATCACGTTTCCAGATTTTAAGCTCTATTACAAAGCTGTAGTCATTGAGATAGTATTGTACTGGTGCTTAAACAGACACATAGATCAATGGGACAGAATAGAGAACCAAGAAATGGACTCTGGACCAATCTTCAACACATTGTGAAAAAAAATATCCGGTGGAAAAAGAAGACAGTCTCTTCCACAAATGATGTTGGGACAACTGGATTGCATGATGGCAGAAGAATGAAACTGGACCATTTTCCTAAACAATACACAAAAATAAATTCAAAATAGTTGAAAGACCTAAATGTAAGACAGGAAACCATCCAAAACCTAGAGGAGAACACAGGCAGTCGCTTCTTTGCCATGAGTCATAGAAATTTATCAAGAAATATGTCTCCTGAGGCAAGGAACCTAAAGCAAAAAGGAACTATTGGGACTTCATCAAGGTAAAAGCTTCTGCACCCTAAAAGAAACAATCAGTATAACTAATGGCAACCTACAGAATGGGAGAAGGTATTTGCAAATGTCTTAATAGATGATGAATTATCATCCAAAGTCCATAAAGAACTTAAACTCAGGACCCCAAAATTTAATTTTCCAGTGAAGAAATGGGCAGAAGATATGAACAGACATTCTTCCAAAGAAAACATACAGAGAGCTAACAGACAGATGAAAATACTCACAACAGCATTCAACTTCATGTAAATGCAAGTCAAAATCAAGATGCGATACCCCCTCACAACTGTCAGAATGGCTAAAATTAACAAAACAGAAAACAACAGATGTTGGCGATGATGTGGAGCTAGAGGAAGCCCTGACACTCTTTGTGGGAATGCAAACTGGCACAGCTACTCTGGAAAACAGTATGGAGGTGCGGCAAAAAGTTAAAAATTGCACTACCCAATGACACAACAATTATACTGCTAGGTATTTAGCTGAAGGACACAAAAATACTTATTTCTAAGGGCACATGCATCCCCATGTTTATAGTAGTATTATCAAGAATAGTGACATTATAGAAAGAGACCAAATGTCTGTCAACTGATAAATATGCAAAGGTGTTACATAACACATTCACCAAAAGAATGAAATCATGTCAGTCAGAGAAAGGCAAATACCATATTGTGTCACTCACATGTGAAATTTAAAAACAAAACAGATAAACAGAGGGGTATTAAACTACAACACAGGACGCCTGGGTGGCTCAATCATTGGGTGTCTGCCTTCAGCTCAGGTCATGATCTCAGGGTCCTGGGATCGAACCCCACATCAGGCTCCTTGCTCAGCGGGAAGCCTGCTTCTCCTCTCCCACTGCACCTGCTTGTGTTCTCTCTCTCGCTGTGCCTCTCTCTGTCAAATAAATAAATAAAACCTTTTTTTAAACTACAACAAAAACATCAACAACAACATCAACAAGAGCAAAAGGGAAGCAAACCATAGGGACCTGCTAAATATAGTAGGCAAATTGAGGGTTGATGGAGAGATTTGGAGGGGGATGTGCTAAATTCATTATTGGAATATAGGTGTTGCGATGAGCTATGGGTGTTACATGGAAGTGACGAAGCATTAAATTCTACACCTGAAATCAATTTCACCATATATGTTACCTAACTAGAATTTAAATAAAAATTTGGAATTAAAATAACAACTTTGCACATAATGAACATGTATAGACTTATTCTAATATCATTAGCACACACATTATTTGATACTTATATGGAGTATACACCAAAATAGATCATATTCTGAGCTGCAAAATACACCTTTACAAAGGTAATAGAAGTCATATAGTGTCTGTTGGCCGAACATAGTGGAATGAAACTAGAAATCAATGTCAGAAAGCTAAATTAAACATTCCGTCATATGTGGGGATTAAACACGTCTAAATAACATGGGGAAACACATAAATCTCAAGAAACATTTTATTTTTCTAAAGTTTACTTATTTATAATCTCTACAACCAACATAGGGATTGAACTCACCACCCCAAGGTCAAGAGCCACATCCTCTTCTGACTGAGCCAGCCAGTTGCCCCTAAACTGTTGAAATACATAAAAATAAAACAAAACTTAGTGAATTTTATGGGATGCAGAGGCACAGTGCTTACTTGGAAATGTGTTGTGTTGAATGCATGTATTAAGGATGAAAAGTCTAATATCAATAATTTACTTTCGCATCTCAGGAAATATAAATGCTAGATCAAATTAAATACATTGTAATGAAAAAGAAGAGAAGATAGGAATAATAAAAATTAGAGGAGAAATCATGAAATCAATAGAGAAAATCAATAAAATGGAAAAAAAATAACATATTCTTTGAAATTAGGTGATTGGGATTAAGGAGTGCCCTTGTTGGGATGAGCACTAGGTGATTTATGAAAGTGTTGAATCAGTATATTGTACACCTAAAAGTAATATTACACTCTGTGTTAACTGAGTAGAATTTAAATAAACACTTACAAAAATGATTAATGAAATTAATAAAACTCTAATCAGGCTAATTAAGTAAAATGTGAGAGAGAAGACACAAGTTATTAATAGCAGAAATAAAAGAGGGGACATGATTACTGCTCCCATTGAAATTAAAAGGATAGTAAAAGAATATTATAAATAACTCTATGGTGAGAAATTTAATCATTTAGTGGAAATGGGCAAATTCTTTGAAAGACACAGTTTGCCAAAACTCATTAAGAAGGAATAGACAAAATGAATAGGTCTATGTCTATTGAATAAATTGAATAAATAATTAATAACCTCCCAAAACAGACACACAGGCCCAGGTGGGTTCCCTGGCAAATTTTATTAAACTTTGAAGGAACAGATTAAATTAATTATCTACAATTGCTTTCAGAGTATAAAAGCAACTGAAACATTTCTGATTCCTTCTGTGATATCACCATTACCTCATTATAATTCCAACAATGACAGAAGAAAACTACACATCAGTGTCTCTTATGAACATAGATGCAAACAGCCTCAAAAAATTATTACACATTGAATGCAACAATGTATAAAAAGAATTATACACCACAATGATGTGGATCTATTCCTGGTATGAAAGATCGACTTAACATTCCAAAATCATTTAATGCAATTCATTACATCAACAGACTAAATTATAAAATAATCACAAGTCCATATTAATACATAAAATCCATTTTACAATATCCGATACCCACTCAAAAATTAAAACTCTCGGGGTGCCTCCACATCAGGCACCCTGCTCCATGGGAAGCCTGCTTCTCCCTCTCCCACTCCCCCTGCTTATATTCCCTCTCTCGCTGTGTCTCTCCCTGTCAAATAAATAATTAAAATTAAATTAAATTAAATTTAAATACCTCTCAGTAAACTGGGGCAATAGAGGTAACAGTTCAACTTGAAAAAAAGAAAATACCTACCAGAAACTTCCTGCCAAATTTATACTTAATGGTAGGAAACTGGAAGCCTTCCCACTAAGATCAGGAGCAAGGCAGATATGTTCCCTCTCACTACTCTTTTTCAGCATTGTGCAGAAAGTAGTAAGAAATACAATTAGACAAGGAACAGAAAAGAAACGTATATAAATGGAGAAGGAGTTGACAAAAGCACTCGTGAAAATAATAGGTAATTTACCAAATCTGCAAGACAAAATTTTAATATACCAACTGCAACCCTGCCGTATGCCATCAATGAACAAGTGTAATATGATATTGAAAACACAATATCATTTACATTAGCACTAAGGGGGAAAAAAAGAAAAAAAGGAAGAAAGAAAAAGAAAGAAAATTGTTGGGTACAAATGTAATACAATATGTACCAGATCTCTATGGAAAATGGTACAGAATTCTGATGAATGCAATTAGAACCGAATAAACGATGAGATGTTCCATTTTCAAGGATAGGAGAACTTAATGTGAAGATATTGGTTCTATTTGTTTAGATTTATAGATCTAAAGAAATAGCAATGAAAATTCCATCAAGTTATTTTGCGGACATTGACAATGTGATTATATACTTATGTGGGAGAAAAAAGAGCTAAAATAGCCAACACGGTATTAAAAAGGAAGAATGTTGAAAGATGAGTGATATCCAAATTCAAGATTTTCTACAAAGCTGCATAAATCATGACTGGCTGTCTGGTGTGAGAATAAATGAAGACATCAATGACCAAAAAAAAAAAAAAAAAAGGCCCAGAAAAAGACTCAGATGAATATAGTTAACTGATTTTTGTCAAAGAAACAAAGACAAGACAATGAACCAAATATTGTCTTTTCAGAATGACACTGGAACAACTGGACATCCTGATGTAAATAAAGAAATTAATTAAATAAATCTAGAAAAACACTTTGGGATTGGGCTGGTTCAGGTGCTCCTTTGGGTTCATCCAGACTGGGTGACCCTAGCCTTTGAGGGCAACTTCAGAACCCAATACCTTGCCTTGGCGTGCTCTTGCCACTAGATATCTGTGTCCAGGGCCATATAGCCATGCATCTAGATGCAAAGGTCCTCTTCATCCCATGTCTGCACTGGGTTCTAAATGCTATCTGGTAAGCCAGATGCTGGGGCTGAGAAGAAAGAAGAGGAACACCAGGAAGTCACCATGACTCTAAACAGGTTGTGCCAAAGAGAGATTATGAACTTTCAATCAGCGGCAAACTGGCTTCCCTAAGCTGCATAAAAGGCCATAAATCATGAATCTGATGACTGGATGGAAACCCGGTGGGGAAGCACACTGTTCTGTGACTGGGGAGGGAAGCGAACAGTGCTTATGAAGGAGGTGCAGAATATACTTTGCACCATAGGACAGAAGACGGGTTCAGTCTAGTCTAGACGCAAGATTCTCTTTTTCCCTCATGATAAGGAAAGCTAGCAGAAAGTGTATTTAAACCACTTCTTGAGCTTCAACTTTTTTGGATAATATACTGGAGAAACTGAAAAACAAGTCCAAGCTGATACATATATACATAGCTTTTAATAATGTAAATACAACAGCCACATGTTAATCCACTCTGTACTGCTTTAAGTGAATATACACTGTAAAAACATTTGTTAGTTGAGGTGGCCTTTTTCTTTTTTTCTCTGAACAGGAATGTAAATGTCTATTTCACTAGAAATGACAAGTTTCTTTGTTTGTTTTGTTTTGTTTTTATCCAATGAAAACTGAAATATAAGACAAGCTGATGACAAAGTATTTGTCTTCTACATCAGGCATTTTTATTTTCAAATACGATCCTCAACAACCCTCCCCAGCTAAGTCTTAGCCTGTTAAAGGAAGGCTTGGAGTCAATATGTGATGCTCTAGTCCCAGGGAGAGGCTTTTAGAGGACCTAGTCCAATCTTTGTTTTGTTCTTACAGAAAAAGAAACTGAAGTCCAGAAAGATAAAGTGGCTTGGCCAAAATCACATGGTTAGTGACAGAAACAGGATTAAAACACCAGTGCTGTGGGTCTCAGAATGAATCAGTAAATTAAGGACAGGCACCAGGATGACACAAAGGACAAAATTCCCTTCTCAAATCTTGTCCTGCAGCAAGGCTGGGGAGGCACCAGGATGACACAAAGGACAAAATTCCCTTCTCAAATCTTGTCCTGCAGCAAGGCTGGGGAGGGCCTGAGACCACAGTAGGAACCATAACTGGTCTACACTTCCTCGGAGTTATTTAGGCCCATCCAAAAAAAAAGAAAAAAAAAATGACGCTGGAACAACTGGACATCCTGATGTAAATAAATAAATCTAGAAAAACACTTTATATCCTTCACCAAAATTAACTCAAAATGCATTGTAGACCTAAATGTAAAATGAAAAACTACGAAGTGTGTAGATGATGACATCGGAGAAACCTAGATGATGCCCAGTGTGAAAATGAACATTAGATACAATACGAACACATAAATTATTTTTTAAAGATTTTTTAAAAGAAATCTCTACACCAAACATGGGGCTCAAACTTACAACCCTGAGATCAAGTATCATGCACTTCACCAATGACAGCCATAGGTCCCAAGGCCTAAATTCTTACTATTATTTTAACAAATAGCTTAAGTATTTTATTTGTTTGCAACTAAGCTTGTTAACAGTATATAATGAAAATGTACAAAGAATAATGTTGCCGTTTTTGGGTAGATTTAAGTCAAAGACATTCATTAATAAGGAATCTTTGAGTAAGAATATTCCAGAATTTCTCTAAGCCATGTGATAGGAACACTGTCTCTGAATATTACCTTACCTTGGAAGGAACTGGCATACACTTGAATTAAACTCAGAATTTTTCAGAATGAGCCGTAATTAATAAAACTGTTCTCTATTCAAACTAGGACAATTTTAATAGAACTTTCCTTTCCAGAAACAATAATAAAAGAAACAAGGTATTTTGTAAAATGGGGTCCTGAACAAGTCACAGTAAA
>NW_023270647.1:0-4314 GCF_011800145.1 Mirounga leonina
GGGGAGCTGTGTGGGGATCGGTGAAGCAGGTGATGGGGATTGAGGAGATTACTTGTTGTGATGGGAAATGGGTGTGTATCAAAGTATTGAAACACTATATGGTACACGCAAAACTAATATTACCCCTGTATGTTAAGTTACCGGAATTAAAATAAAAACTTAAAAAAAAAAATAACATACACATCTCTACATGTACTAATGGCACCATATAAGGCCATGCCAGAGACTTTCCCTATTCTGTTCAGAGGTACAGACATTAATGATAGTGACATTACATTTATTGACAGCGCTCATTTTCATTTCTTAGAATACAAATTCTGGACACTTAGAGAAGCTATTCAATAGAAGATTTATTAATGTGCTTGATGGGATGCATAGAGCTGGTTTAGCTGAGCGACACAATTAGTGTCAGCAAAAGCTTTTTAAATTGCAGTCCAGCAAATGAATCCCTACATGGACCTCTCTCTAGCCTTGGTCGTTAACCTATGTCTATAATTTTTTTTGTTTTGTTTTGTTTTCTCTTATACCACAGAACTGGAGGCCAGCCAGAGGGCACATACTTTCCTGGGACACATTGCCATACTTGTCCCACAGACCAGGCTGCTGGTCATCTGATAGAAGTTTCATCCAAACTTCCACAAAATCAAACAAACAAACAAACAAACAAACAAACAAACAAACAAACCCTGTCAAGTGGAGCTGTGCACCATTTTGATGACTGTCAGTCTTATAACCAGTGCTCTGTTGCCTTCTCTGTTCTATAATCCAGAGACCGAAAGACTCCAAATGAGCCGTAGTTTCAGCCTGGCAAATGCTGAGAATGTATAGAGAAATGTATTAGAGATGACATTGCCTTAAAGGGCCAGTGACAATTTCATCCTAGTCTCTAGAATGTCTGTTCCAGGGATGGTCATGCATTGCCTACCCTAAGCACAGATTGGACACAGGCCACTTGTTACTTTTATTCCTTTGGTATTCGTGGTTCCATTGTTTCCTAAACTCTCCAACTGCCTGGCCTATGATCCTTGTATATTCCTAAGTATCTGCCAAAACATATTTCCCTATACTTCCTCCAGTGAAATTTGGTAGACTTTACAACTCTTTCCAAATAAAAAAAAAAAAATGGAGATGATATGTCAGTCAACTCCTAAGCCCCTTGTGAAGTGAACTGCTCACTCACGAGTGCCTTCTACTACTCCCCTCCAGCTTTTGGTCACAATATCCTACCCTGGGTTTCTAGCAATAACCACCACAGCCACTCCTTACCCTTTTACCTCTAATATTTGTATATAATTTGCTAAATTATCAGTTCATTACCTCCACCAGCATAACTACCAGACCTGACATATTAATCCAGAAATACAATATATTATTTTTAAACCCAATTTTTAACATAATTTACAATTCCACAATAGTGTAGAGATCCTGCAGGTTTTAGATGCATATGTAGCTTAATTCCATTTAACTGGGAAACTTAGTTTAAACTTAGTTTATTTTGGGGGCCTGGGTGGCTCAGTTGTTATGCGTCTGCCTTCGGCTCAGGTCATGGTCCCAGGGTCCTGGGATCGAGTCCCACATCAGGCTCCCTCCTCGGCAGGAAGTCTACTCTCCGGAGCTCTCCCACTCCCACTGCTTCTTTTTTTTATTATTAAAGATTTTATTTATTTATTTGAGACAGAGAGAATGAGAGACAGAGAGCATGAGAGGGAGGAGGGTCAGAGTGAGAAGCAGACTCCCTGCCGAGCAGGGAGCCCGATACGGGACTCGATCCAGGGACTCCAGGATCATGACCTGAGCCGAAGGCAGTCGCTTAACCAACTGAGCCACCCAGGCGCCCTCCCACTGCTTCTATTCCTGCTCTCGCTATCTCTGTCTCTGTCAAAAAAAAAAAAAAAAAAAAACTTAAAAAAAAACCAAATTGGCTTAACATTCAAAATCCATTAAAGAAAGATAAATAAAAATAAATAAATAAATAAACTTAGTTTATTTAAACCTAAAAAGAGTCCCTATAGTTCAACTCATGTTCCTCTTTTAAACCCTCAAAAATGTTTCCTATATTGCTTAAGGCAACTTATATCCTCATGGTGCTGTGGAAGACAGCCCTGAAGCAGCTTCCCAGGACCAAGGTCCCCAAAATTGCAGTGATGACCAAGTCTCTGAGTCAGAGCACAATGGATGGCAGCATGGTTTTCAAGGACCTTATCGAGAGAGATGGAGGGCACGGTGCACAGGTTGCTGCTCGACACCCATCAGAGTGAGCTGAAGCCTGGCTCGGTGCTGCTGCTAAAGCAGGTCAGAGTGTTTTCTCCTTCACTAGGAAATCACTACCTCAACATGACGCCCAACAATCTGGTCCATACATACAACCTAGATTCTGGGGATGGAAACCTTCCTCAAGCCATCTCAGACCTTCCCCAAGGACTCAGGAAGCTTCTCTTGGCAACCTCCGTCCTGAGCCTGAGAAGTCTGGAAAAGGCTTCAGAACAGCACAGAAGGCAGCCACAGGGGCATCCCCTGAGGAAGAACTCCCAGAAGCAGATGACCTGGGTGGACTCCTGAATGACTTCCATGAGGACTTCTGTGGGAACAATGGTTAGGACTTCCCCAAGGCATGGCCCCCACCGTGAGCAGGCAGCCTCTGGGCACACAGGCAAAGTTCTGCTTGTGTCTGATTGGGTCCAAAGGACAGAGGAAGTGCAGCATGATGGGAGAATAAACAAAACTGGGGACTTTTATGGTTGCCCCCACCTGGGATGCTTTCCCTAGGAATGCCCTCCTCCCTCGGATTCTGCACTGCTGTCACTTTGGGTCTTCCTTTGGCATTCCAGAACTCATCCCAAGGATGGCCCTTTCACTCTACTGTCCTCCAAGCCCTTGGACGCAACAGTTGTTCCTTCTCCTCCTGCCAACAGGGAAGGTGTGCCCATCTCCTGCCTCACTTTGACTTTAGAGGACCCTGATCCCTTTACTCCCTACTCCCTGGATAGCTGAGGAGTCACACCACAGCGGTGGTGACCTATCCCTCTGGTCAGGGAAGGAACACACTCAGACTTCCCTCTGCCTTGTCTCTCAAGGCCTGCAGCTGCCAAGCTCACCTGTGCTCAGGGTTCTTGGTGCACGGGCGGGGCTGGGGCTGCAGTTTCTTGTTCTGAAATAAAGCAGCTGTCCAGCAAAAAAAAACCCCAAAAAACAAAAAACAAAAAACAAACAAACAAACAAACAAAATCTGGCTCTGAAAGTCTCCACCATTACCTTCTCAAATGTTTCTTAATATGATGCCAAAATATCACACACCTCTTCACTGAACCATGGATTTCACAGGTGAAATCAAATTGCAAACCTCCAACCACAAACCCCAAATTCTTAGTTTCATTTTTGGCTCAATGAAAACCATCTTCACACCACCATAATAATTGAAGATATGACCAGTTTTTCCCTTTGCTCCATCCACATGCTGACTGATCCTAGTACTTCTCTCTAACACTGCATGCTGTGACACCTCCCATATAGGAGAGAAAACACGTCTGTGTCTTTACATGTAATTAACACACTGAACACTTCTGTAATTACATGTGTGTGGATTGTCTCCACACACTAAGCAATGCTCTGACACTCTTGGATGTCCTACAATTTAACAAAATTCTGACACTATCCACTTGTAGATTGCATCAAATCCCCCAGAGTAAGGGCTCAGTCCTACAAGACTGCTCCTAATACACACAGACTTCACACAACAATCTCATGTTCAGGTTGTCACGTGTGCTTCCGAATGACTAGAGGTTTCCATGAGACACTCTGTAGGTTTAATTACTTTGCTCTGGCAGCTCACAGAGCTCAGAGAAACATCTTACTTAATAGATCACCAACTTAATATAAAAGGATGGAACTCAAGAACATCCAAGTGGAAGAGATGCATAGGTTGAAGTATGAGGAAAGGGGCATGGAGCTTCCATGCCCTCTCCAGGCACTCCTCTCACCACATCTACATGTGCTTGACAACCTGGAAGCTTTTCTGGGCCCCATCCTTTTGGGATTTCATGGAGGTTTCATTATATAGGCATTATTGACTAAATCATTGGCTTCTAGTGATCAAAATGAATATCCAGCCCCTCTTCTCTAGTCAATCAGTCCCATCTGTGTGTTTTCCAAAGGTCACCTCATTAACGTAAACAAGTGTGGTTGAAACAGGTTTGTTAGGAATATTTATAATTTATCTTATCACTTAGAAAAACACAAGGGTTTAAGGAGCTATGTGCCAGAAATGGGACAAAGATGAAATAGGTATTTCTCATTATAAATCGACATATCACACCC
>NW_023270647.1:4324-77189 GCF_011800145.1 Mirounga leonina
GGGAGGAGCAAGATGGTAGAGGAGTAGGAGACCTAAATATTGTCTGGTCCCAGGAATTCAGCTAGATATGGATCAAACCATTCTGAACACTTACGAACTCACAGGAGATCGAAGAAAGGAATAGCAGCAACTCTCTGAATAGAAAAGCGGCCACTTTCTGGAAGGTAAGATGTGCGGAGAAGTGAATCCGAGGCAATATGCAGGAGGATAGATGGTGGGGGAGGGGGTCGCCGTCAGCCACTACTGGCAAGTGATAGAGCAGCAGAGCACAAAACCGGGGCTTTTAGAAGTCTGCTCAGCTGAGGGACGTCACTCTGGTGGCTAAGCAGGGGGTGGAATCCTCACTTGGATAGTGTGGTCTCAGGACCCTCGGGGTCACAGAAAGACAGGGGTGCCTCAGTGTGGCAGAGCTCCCGGGTATCAGAGTGGGGAAACCTGCTGCAGAGTCGGCACCGAGGAGTGGGCTCTCAGCTTAGGGCTGCCATAGACAGTGACCCGTGGCACAGTCAGGCCACTGGCTCTGCCAGCAGGGACCCAACAAGCAGCAGATATGGGGAGACTCCCCTTCCTCCCCCAGGAGGAGCAACGTGGAAGCGCACCACAGGAATCTGCTGGGTTTGGAGACTCCAAACGAGGTCATGTGCCAGAGATAGAAATGCTTGGTCACAGGACGGGTGAACACGGAGTGCGGCAGAGACTGGGGAGACAGAAAGTGATTGACTGCTTTTCTCTGGGGGCTCACTGAGGAGTGGGGCCCCGAGTTCTCGGCTCCTCCGGGGTGGAGATTGGGAGACTGCCATTTTCACTCTCATTCTCCAAATCTGCACAGAAAGCTTGTAGGGAAGCTCCCGAGAGCAAACCCGAGCAGATTACTTAGCCCGGCCCCTGGCAAGGGCGGGGCAGTTCTGCCTCCGGTAAAGACATTTGAGAACCACTGCAACAGGCCCCTCCCCCAGAAGATCAGCAAAGAACAGCCAGCCAAGATCAAGTTTACCCATCAATGAGACAGGCAAAACCCCAGCGCTAAGCGAATACAGCACATAGAATTCATGGCTTCCCCACCCCCCTGATTCTTTAGGCTTCAAAGTCAATTTTTTAAATTTTCTTTTGTTTTCTTCTTTTTTTTTTTGAATTTTTCTTTTTCCCTTTTTCAACCAACATCTTATCAATCCTTTTTTTAAAAAAATCTTTTTTTATTTTTCATTTTGAGAGTCATATTCTATTTTTCATAGTAGTTGACCTTATTTTTGACCATATATATATATAAGTTGTTCTCTCTTTCAAATTTTGGGATACATAAATAAAATCTTAAAAAAAAAACACACACAAAAACGTGCCTGGGTGGTTCAGTCGTTGAGCGTCTGCCTTTGGGTCAGGTCATGATTCCAGGGTCCTGGGATCGAGTCCCACATCGGGCTCCCTGCTCGATGGGGGGCCTGCTTCTCCCTCTCCCAATCCCCCTGCTGGTGTTCCTGCTCTCGCTATCTCTCTCTCTCTGTCATATGAATAAATAAAATCTTTAAAAAATAATGGGGGATACAGTTTCTTCTAACAGAACAAAATATATCCTAAATCTCTCTGTATGTCTTCATTCTATCTCGTCCCTGATCACAATCTGTCCCCCTTTTTTTAATTCCTCTCCTTTCTTTTTTCAACCAACTTCTTATCAATTCCTTTTATAAAATCCGTTATAATTTTCATCTTTACAGTCATATTTCATCCCTTCATTATATTTACCCTTGTTTTTGTACATATATAAGTTTTTCTTTCTTTAAAATATTGGGAGGCGGGCGCCTGGGTGGCTCAGTTGGCTAAGTGACTGCCTTCGGCTCAGGTCATGATCCTGGAGTCCCGGGATTGAGTCCCGCATCGGGCTCCTTGTTCGGCAGGGAGCCTGCTTCTCCCTCTGACCCTCCCCCCTCTCATGTGCTCTCTCATTCTCTCTCTCTCAAATAAATAAATAAAATCTTTAAAAATAAATAAATAAATAAAATATTGGGAGGCATTTTCTTCTAACAGAACAAAATATGCTCAACATCTAGTGTATGGCACTGATCTATACACCAGCCTGATCATATTTAACCATATTCTGTTTTTTAGGTTTTGTTCTGTTTTTCTTTGTTTTTATCTTTTTTCTTTTTGCTTTCTTTCCCTTTCTTTTCCCTAAGTTTCAGGTCTTTTCTGATTTCCTAAGTGTATATTTTCTGGGGGTGTTGTTACCCTGTTAGCATTTTGTTCTCTCATTCATCTCTTCTCCTCTGGACAAAATGAGAAGATGGAAAAAATCACCTCCACAAAAAGAACAGGAGGCAGTACCCCTGCCAGGGACCTAATCAATACGGACATTAGTATGATGTCAGGTCTAGAGTTCAGAATGGTGATTTTAATATTACTAGCTGGACTTGAAAAAAGCATGGAAGTTATTAGAGAAACTCTTCTGGAGAAATAAAAGAAATAAAATCTAACCAAGTCGAAATCAAAAAGGCTATTATTGAGGTGCAATCAAAAATGGGGGTGCTATCTGCTAGGATACATGAGGCATAAGAGAGAATTAGTGATATAGAAGACCAAATGATGGAAAATAAAGAAGCTGAGAAACAGAGATAAACAACTACTGGATCACGAGGGCAGAATTCGAGAGATAAGCGATACCATAAGACAAAGCAACATTAGAATAATTGGGATCCCAGAAGAAGAAGAAGAAAGAGAGAGAGGGGCAGAAGGTATATTGGAGCAAATTGTTGCAGAGAACTTCCCTAATTTGGGGAAGGAAACAGGCATCAAAATCCAGGAACCATAGAGAACCCCTCCCAAAATCAATAAAAATAGGTCAACACCCCGACATCTAATAGTAAAACTTACGAGTCTCAGAGACAAAGAGAAAATCGTGAAAGCAGCTCAGGAGAAGAGATCTGTAACCTACAATGGTAGAAACATTAGATTGGCAACAGACCTATCCACAGAGACCTGGCAGGCCAGAAAGGACTGGCAGGATATAATCAGAGCACTAAACGAGAAGAATATGCAGCCAAGAATACTATATCCTGCTAGGCTGTCATTGAAAATAGAAGGAGAGATAAAAAGCTTCCAGGACAAACAAAAACTAAAGGACTTTGCAAACACGAAACCAGCCCTACAAGAAATCTTGAAAGGGGTCTCTAAGCAAAGAGAGAGCCTAAAAGCAACATAGACCAGAAAGGAACACAGACAATATACAATAACAGTCACCTTACAGGCAATACAATGGCACTAAATTCCTATCTTTCAATAGTTACCCTGAATGTAAGTGGGCTCAATGTCCCAATCAAAAGACACAGGCTATCAGATTGGATAAAAAAAAAAAAAAAAAAAAAAAAAAAGATCCATCCATATGCTGTCTGCGAGAGGCTCATTTTAGACCCAAAGACACCCCCAGATTGAAAGTGAGGGCGTGGAAAAACATTTATCATGCTAATGGACACCAAAAGGAAGCTGGGGTGGCAATCCTTATATCAGACAAATTAGATTTTAAACCAAAGACTCTAATAAGAGATGAGGAAGGACACTATATTCTACTTAAAGGGTCTATCCAACAAGAAGATCTAACAATTGTAAATATCTATGTCCCTAACATGGGAGCAGCCAATTATATGAACCAATTAATAATAAAACCAAAGAAACACATTGACAACCATATGGTAATCATGGGGGACTTAAACACCCCCCTCACTGAAATGGACAGATGGTCTAAGCAAAAGATCAACAAGGAAGTAACGACTTTAAATGAAACACTGGACCAAATGGACTTCACAAACATATTCAGAACATTCCATCCCAAAGCAACAGAATACACATTCTCCTCTAGTGCCCATGGAACATTCTTCAGAATAGGTCACACCCTAGGCCACAAATCAGGTCCCAACCAGTACGAAAAGATTGAGATCATTCCCTGCATATTTTCGGACCACAATGCTTTGAAACTAGAACTCAATCACAAGAGGAAAGTCGGAGAGAACTCAAATTCATGGAGGCTAAAGAGCATCCTCCTAAAGAGTTAATGGGTTAGCCAGGTAATTAGCGAAGAATTTAAAAAATTCATGGAAACAAATGAAAATAAAAACACAACTGTTCAAAATCTTTGGGATGTAGCAAAGGCAGTCCTAAGAGGAAAGTATATAGCAATAGCAGCCTTTCTCAAGAAACAAGAAAGGTCTCAAATGCCCAACCTAACCCCACACTAAAGGAGCTGGAGAAAGAACAGCAAACAAAGCCTAAACCGAGCAGGAGAAGAGAAATAATAAAGATCGAGCAGAAATTAATGAAATAGAAACCAAAAAACACCAGAACAGATCAACGAATGTAGGAGCTGGTTCTTTGAAAGAATTAATAAGATGGGTAAACCCTTGGCCAGACCCACCACAAGAAAAGAGAAATGACCCAATAAATAAAATCCATGAATGAAAGAGGGAAGATCACAAGCAGCACCAAAGAAATACAAACAATTATTGAGCAATTGTATACCAGCAAATTAGATAATCTGGAAGAAATGGATGAATTCCTAGAGATGTATCAACTACCAAAACTGAACCACGAAGAAATAGAAAACCTGAACAGACTTATAACCACTAAGGAAATTGAAGCAGTCATCAAAAATCTCCCAACAAACAAGAGCCCAGGGCCAGATGGCTTCCCAGGGGAATTCTGCCAAACACTTCAAGAAGAATTAACACCTATTCTTCTGAAACTGTTCCGAAAAATAGAAATGGAAGGAGAACTTCCAAACTCGGTTTATGAGGCCACCATTACCTTGATCCCCAAACCAGACAAAGACCGCATCAAAAAGGAGAATTACAGACCAATATCCTTGATGAACATGGATGCAAAAATTCTCACCAAAATACTAGCCAATAGGATCCAACAGTACATTAAAAGGATTATTCACCACGACCAAGGGGGATTTATCCCTGGGCTGCAAGGTTGGTTCAGATCTGCAAATCAATCAATGTGGTACAATACATTAATAAAAGAAAGAACAAGAACCATATGATGCTCTGAAAAGATGCAGGAAAAATATTTGACAAAGTACAGCATCCTTTCTTAATCAAAACCCTTCAGAGTATAGAGATAGAGTGTACCTACCTCAATATCATAAAAGCCATCTATGCAAAACCCACAGTGAATATCATTCTCATTGGGGGAAAATTGAGAGCTTTCCCGCTAAGGTCAGCAACACAGCAGGGATGTCCACTATCACCACCGCTATTCAACATAGTATTAGAAGTCCTAGCCACAGCAAACAGACAACAAAATGAAATAAAGTCATCCAAATTGGCAAAGAAGAAATCAAACTCTCACTCTTTGCAGGTGATAAGATCCTTTATTGGAAAACCCAAAAGACTCCACCCCAAAACTGCTAGAACTCATACAGCAATTCAGTGAAATGGCGGGATATAAAATCAATGCACAGAAATCAGTGGCATTCCTATACACCAACAACAAGACAGTAGAATGAGTAATTAAGGAGTCAATCCCTTTTCCAAATGCACCCAAAACCATAAGATACCTAGGAATAAATCTAACCAAAGAGGCAAAGCATCTTACTCAGAAAACTATAAAATACTCATGAAAGAAGTTGAGAAAGACACAAAGAAATTGAAAAATGTTCCAGGCTCTGGAGCACTTGTTGTTATGAACAAACAGTGAATCATGGAAACCTACATCCCAAACTAATGATGTAATGGATGGTGATTAACATAACAATAAAAATGTTCCATGCTCATGGATTGGAAGAGCAAATATTGTGAAGATGTCAATGCTACCGAGAGGGAGCTACACATTTAATGCAATCCCTATCAAAATACCATCAACTTTTGTCAAGAAATGGAAAAAATAATCCTAAAATTTGTATGGAACCAGAAAAGACCTCGAATAGCCCGAGGAATGTTGAAAAAGACAAGCAAAACTGGTGGCATCTCAATTCCGGACTTCCAGCTCTATTACAAAGCTGTCATCATCAAGACAGTATGGGACCGGCACAAATACAGACACATAGACCAATGGAACAGAATAGAGAGCCCAGAAACGCACCCTCAACTCTATGGTCAAGGGGATCTTCGACAAAGCAGGAAAGAAAGTCCAGTGGAAAAAAGACAGTCTCTTCAACAAATGGTGTTGGGAAAATTGGACAGCCACATGCAGAAGAATCAAACTGGACCATTTCCTTACACCACACAGAAAAATAGACTCAACATGGTTGAAAGCCCTAAATGTGAGACAGGAGTCCATCAAAATCCTAAAGGAGAACACAGGCAGCAACCTCTTTGACCTCAGCCGCAGCAACTTCTTCCTAGAATCATCGCCAAAGGCAAGGGAAGCAATGGCAAAAATGAACTATTGGGACTTCATCAAGATAAAAAGCTGTTGCACAGTAAAAGAAACAGTCAACAAAACCAAAAGACAACCGACAGAATGGGAGAAGATATTTGCAAATGACATTTCAGATAAGGGGTAGATCTAAAATCTATACAGAGCTTATCAAACTCAACACTCAAAGAACAAATGATCCAATCAAGAAATGGGCAGAAGACATGAACAGATATTTTTCCAAAGAAGACACGTGAAAAAGTGCTCAACATCACCCGGCATCAGGGAAATCCAAATCAAAACCTTCAATGAGATACCACCTCACACCAGTCAGAATGATTAAAATTAACAAGTCAGGAAACAACAGATGTTGGCAGGGATGCGGAGAAAGGGGAACACTCTTACACTGTTGATGGTAATGCAAGCTGGTGCATCCACTCTGGGAAACACTATGGAGGTTCCTCAAAAAGTTGGAAATAGAGCTACCATACAACCCAGCAATTGCACTCCTGCGTATTTACCCCAAAGATAAAAATGTAGTGATCCGAAGGGGTACGGGCATTCCAAAGTTTCTAGCAGCAATGTTCACAATAGCCAAACTATGGAAAGAGCCAAGATATCCATCGACAGATGATTGGGTAAAGAAGGTGTATATATATATAGATGTGGTATATATATATAATGCAATATTATGCAGACAACAAAAGGGATGGAATCTTGGCATCTGCAACGACGTGGATGGAAGGAGGATATTATGCTGAGTGAAATAAGTCGATCAGAGAAAGACATGTATCATGTGATCTCACTGATATGAGGAATTCTTAATCTCAGGAAACAAACAAGGGGTTGCTGGAGGGATGGGAGGGATGGGGTGTCTGGGTGATAGACATTGGGGAGGGTATGTGCTATGGGGAGCGCTGTGAATTGTGGAAGACTTGAATCACAGACCTGTACCTCTGAAACAAAGAATACATTATATGTTACAAAAAGGAAGAAGAATTAGAAGATAGCAGGAAGGGAAAAATGAAGGGAGGGAAATTGGAGAGGGAGACGAACCATGAGAGACTACGGACTCTGAGAAACAAACTGAGGGTTCTAGAGGGGAGGGGCATGAGGGGATGGGTTAGCCTGGTGATGGGTATTAAAGAGGGCATGTACTGAATGGAGCCCTGGGTGTTGTACGCAAACAATGAATCATGGAACACTACATCAAAAACTAATGATGTAACCTATGGTGATTAACATAACATAATAAAAAGAAAGAAAAACAAAACAAAACAAAAAACAAAACAAAACAAAACCAAACATGTGCCCTCCTTAATACCCATCACTGGACTAACCAATCCCCCGAACCCTCAAATTGTTTCCCAGAGTCCATAGTCTCTCATTGTTCATCTTCCCCTCTAATTCCCCCGCTTCATTTTCCCCTCCCTTCCCCTAATGTCCTCTGTGCTATTCCTTATGTTCTTCAAATGAGTGAAACCATATGATAACTGCCTTTCTCTGCTTGACTTCTTTCACTCGCTTCCATCTATGTTCCATCCATGTTGATGCAAATGGTAGATATTCCTCTTTTCTAATGGCTGAGTAATATTCCGTTTTATATATAGACCACGTCTTCTTTATCCATTCATCTGTTGAAGGACACCTTGGCTCCTTCCATAGTTTGGCCATTGTGGACATTGTTGCTATGAACACTGGGGTGCAGGTGCCCCTTCTTTTCACTACATCTGTATCTTTGGGGTAAATACCCAGTAGTGCAATTGCTGGGTCATGAGTAGCTCTATGTTCAAATTTTGGCACCTCCACACTGTTTTCCAGAGTGTTTTCCAGTTTGTGTTCCCACCAGCAGTGTACGAGGGTTTCCCTTTCTTTGCATCCTTGACACCATTTGTTGTTTCCTGTCTTGTTAATATTAGCCACTCCGCCTGAGAGGTGAGATCTCATTGCGGTCTGGATTTGTATTTCCCTGATGGCTAGTGATGATGAACATGTTTTCATGTTTCTATTATCCATTTGTATGTCTTCTTTGGAGAAGCGTCTGTTCATGACTTCTGCCCATTTTTTGACTTGATTATTTGAATTTTGGGTGTTGAGTTTGAAAACTTCTTCATAGATATTGGATACTAGCCTTTTATCTGTAATGACATTTGCAAATATCTTCTCCCATTCCGGGGATTGTCTCTTTCTTTTGTAGACTGTTTCCTTTGTTGTGCAGAAGATTTTTATCTTGATGAAGTCCTAAAAGTTTATTTTCACTTTTGTTTCGCTTGCCTTTGGAGACATGTATTGAAGAAGTTGCTGTGGCTGATGTTGAAGAGGTTACTGCCTATGTTCTCCTCTAGGACTTTGATGGATTCCTGTCTCACATTGAGGTTTTTCATCTATTTTGAGTTTATCTTTGTGTATGGTGGAAGAGAATGGTCAAGTTTCCTTCTTCTATATGTAGCTGTCCAATTTTCCCAGCACCACATATTGAAGAGACTTTCTTCCATTGCATATTTTTCCTGCTTTGTCAAAGATTAGTTGGCCATAGTGTTGAGGGTCCATTTCTGGAGTCTCTCTCTGTCCCATCGGTCTATCTGTCTGTTTTGTGCCAATACCATGCTGTCTTGATGATCACGCCATTGTAATATAGCCTGAAATCGGGCTACATGATGCCCCAGCTTTGTTTTTCTTTTTCAACATTTCCTTGGCGATTCGGGTACTTTTCTAGTTCCATACAGATTTTAGGATTGTTCGTTCCAGCTCTGTAAAAAATGTTGATGATATTTTGATAGGGATTGCTTTGGATGTATAGATTGCTCTGGGAAGCATATACATTTTCACAAAGTTTATTGTTCTGATCCATGAGCTAGGAAGGTTTTTCCATCATTTAGTGTCTTCTTTAATTCCCTTCATAAGTGTTCTGTACTTTCTACAGTATAGATCTTTACCTCTTTGGTTAGGTTTATTTCTACATATCGTATGGTTTTTGGTGCTGTTGCACATTGGTATTAGTCATGATCTCTCCACTTTCATTTCTAATTTTATTAATTTGTGTTAACTAATTTCTCTTTCTACAGTTTCATTGTCAGTATAAGAGAGCAATTGATTTCAGTGCATTGATTTGAATCCTGCCACATTCCTGCATTCCTGTATGAGTTCTAGTCATTTGGGGGTGGAGTGTTTTGGTTTTCCAAATAAAGTATCATGCCATCTTCAAAGAATGAGAGTTTGACTTCTTTGTCAATTCGAATACCTTTTATTTCTTTCTGATGTCTGATTGCTGTTGCTAGGACTTCTAGTACTCTGTTGAACAATAGTGGCAAGACAGGGCATCCTTGACGTGTTCCTGATCTTAAGGGAAAAGCTCTCAGATTTTCCCCATCGAGGAGTATATTTGCTGTGTATTTTTCATAGATGGATTTTATGATCTTGAAGAATGTTCCCTCTATCCCTATATTCTGAAGAATTTTATTCAGGAAAAGATGCTGTATTTTCTCAAATGCTCTTTCTGCCTCATCTGAGAGGACCGACCATATGTTACTTCTCTTCTCTTATTAAGGTGTTCTATGACATTGATTGATTTGCAAAGGTTGAACGACCCTTGCATCTGGGGATAAATCCTACTTGGTCGTGGTGGTTGATTCTTATAATGTATTGTTGCATTCTATTAGCTAGGAATTTGTTGAGGATTTTGGAATCCATATTCATCAGGGATATCAGTCTGAAATGCTCCTTTTTAATGGGGTCTTTGCCTGGTTGGGGGACCAAGGTAATGCAGGCTTCATAGAAAGAGTCTGGAAGTGTTCCTTCTGGTTGTATGTTTTGAAACCGCTTCAGGAGAATAGGTATTATTTCTCCTTTGAATGTTTGGTAGAACCCCCAGGGAATCCATCAGGACCTGGACTCTTGTTTTTGGGAGGTTTTCGATCACTGCTTCAATCTCATTACTGGTTATTGGCTTATTCAGGTTGTCAATTTCTTCCTGTTTCAGTCTTGGCAGCCTATAGGTTTCCAGCAAGGCATCCATTTCATCCAGATTGGGCAGTTTATTCGCATATACTTGTTGAAAATAATTTCCAGGGCGCCTGGGTGGCTCAGATGGTTAAGCATCTGCCTTCGGCTCAGGTCATGATCTCAGGGTCCTGGGATCGAGTCCCGCATCAGGCTCCCTGCTCCTTGGGAGCCTGCTTCTCGCTCTGCCTCTCTCTCTCTCATGAATAAATAAATAAAATCTTTAAAAAAAAAAAAAAAGAAAAGAATTTCCAATAATTGTTTCTATTTCCTTGGTATGAGTCATGATCTCTCCACTTTCATTTCTAATTTTATTAATTTGTGTCCTTTCTCTTTTCTTTCAGATAAGTCTGGCCAGTGGTTATCAATCTTATTAATTCTTTCAAAGAACGTCTTCTAGTTTTGTTGATCTGATCTACCCTGTTTCTGGTTTCAAATTCATTGATCTCTGCTCTAATCTTAATTATTTCTCTTCTAATGTGTGACTTAGGCAGCGTTTGTTGCTTTTTCTCTAGTTCTTTAAGGTATAGAGCTAGGTGGTGAATTCAAGATCTTTCTATTTTTTTTTTTTTGAGTGAGGCTTGGATGGCTAAGTATTTCCCCCTTAGGACTGTCTTTGCAGTATCCCAAAGGTTTGGTCGGATGTTTTTTCATTCTCATTGGTTTCCATGAATTGTTTCAGTTCTTTGATTTCCTGGTAGACCCAAATGTTCTTGAGCAGAGTGTCCTTTAGTTTCCAGGTAATTGAATTTCTGCCAAATTTTTTCTTGTGATTGAGTTCCAATTTTAAAGCATTATGGTCTGAGAATATGCAGGGAATAGTCTCAGTCTTTTGGTATTGGTTGAGACCTGTTATGTGACCGAGTATGTGGTCTATTCTGGGGAAACTTCCATGTGTGTTGGAGAAGAATGAGATTTCTGTTGTTTTAGGGTTGAATATTCTGTAAATATCTAGGAGGTCCATCTGGTGCCATGTGACATTCAAAGCTCTTGTTTGTTTGTTGATTTCCCACTTAGGTGATGAGTCTATTGCTGAGAGTGGAGTATTGAGGTCTCCTACAATTAATGTATTGCTATACATATGACTCTTTATTTTGGTTAACTGTTGGCTTATGTAGATGGCTGCTCCTATGTTGGGGGCGTAGATGTTTACAGTTATTAGATCTTGTTGGACAGACCCTTTCAGAATGATATAGTGTCCATTGGTCCCTCTAACTATGGACTTTAGTTTAAAATCTAATTTGCTGATATAAGAATTGCTACCCCAGCTTTCTTTTGAAGTCCGTTGGCATTGAAGATAGATCTCCATCCCTTCTCTTTCACTTTATGTATCTCTAGAGCACAAATGAGTCTCTTGTAGACAGCATATAGATGGGTTCTGTCTTTCTATCCAGTCTGCAACCCTGTGCCATTTCATGGGAGCATTTAGACCATTCACGTTTGGAGTGATTATTAAAAGATATGAATTTGTTGTCAACATGTTGCCTGTGAAGGTGCTGTTTTTATACATTGTCCGTGTAAATTTCTGTTGTATATCACTCTTGGTGTCTTTCTCCTTTTATAGAACCCCCCCTTGATATTTCTTGCAGGGCCGGCTTAGTGGTCACATATTTCTTCAGTTTCTGCTGGTGCTGGAAGCTCTGCATCTCTCCATCCATTCTAAATGAAAGCTTTGCCAGATAAAGTATTCTTGGCTGCATGTACTTCTCATTTAGTAACCTGAATATGTCTTGCCAGTTCTTTCTGGCTTTCCAGGACTCTGTGGATAGGTCTGATGTTATTCTGTTGTTCCTCCCTCTGTATGTAAGGAATCTCTTCCCCCTAACTGCGCTTAAGATGGTTAACTTGGTTCTTAGATTGCCAGAGTTACTATTAAAGGCTGGGACATTGGCCTGTTTTCCTTGATCTTGGGAGGGGTCCTCTCTGCCTCTAGGACACAAATGTTTGTTTCCTTCCCCAGATTAGGGAAGTTCTCAGGACGATTTGTTCAAATATATCTTCTAATCCTCTCTTGCTCTCCACTCCCTCGCTTTCCTAGCTATAGGTTATGTGGATTAGATTGGATCTCACTGATAGTATTTTTAAGTTTTGCCAGTTCAGTTTTCATTTCTGCCCTTAGAGACTTTATGTTGCCATGAATTGCTTTCTCCATTCTAGCTATTGTCTTCACAATTGCTACCCTGAATTCCATCTCTGACATCTTGGTTATATCTGTATCCATTTGTAAATCTGTGCATAAGTCATATTCTCTGAGTCTTTCCTGTTTTGGGGGTTCCTCCTCCTGGTCGTTCTATTGATGGGAGGTTGAGGGAATGTACAGAGTCCAAATTACTGACCACAACCCAAGCAAGATGCTCCTGTTTTATAGGGACCTAGAGTTGGTGGCTTCTTGTTTTCTCAGCCTGTCTTCTGGGGGAGTGACTGCCCTGCTGTTACTCAGGCAACCGTGTTTGGGCAGACTTGCCCTGCCCCCTGTGGCAGGGGATGGCCTCAGTGAAAACCAGTTTTGGGGGCTTTTGTTCTCTAGTGGCTTTCGCTGGTGGCTTCCTGTGTCTGTTTCGAGAGTCAGAGCAGAAGAGATCTTTTCCAACGCTCTGCCTCAGAGCAGAGAAATTGCAATCTATTTGTCTGTGAGCTCTCCTGGCCACACTATCTCCGTTTCTGTCTGTGCTGCTATAAACTGCAGTGTCCTGGTTTGTGCACCACTCAGCAGTGCTTCCAGTCCTCACCTCCAGGTTGGGCTCAACTCTGCCCTTTTTGCTTCTAAAACACCCTGTCACCCCCAGTTCACAAGCATGGCCCCGCCTCTTCGGGTTTCTGTTGGGGCTGGGCGAGCTGCCCTAAAGTCCTTTCCCTGCCTCTACCTGTATGCGACTCTGTACCCCGTCCCCAGTGCAGGAGTCTACCCCTCACCAGAAGTGCAGGATCCTGATGACTCCCTCCCCCTTCTGTTTCTCCTCCTATATCTGCCCACATGTTCAGGACTGCCCGCTTCTGACCTCGAAACCAAATGCCTGTGATATTTTGTTTGTAAAGATCCAGTCCTATCTTCTTCCAACTCAGACTGATTTCATGGGTGGTCAGAGTGGTCTGGTAGATATCCAGCTGAATTCTGGGGACCGGTTGGAATAGGGTCCCCTACTCTTCTGCCATCTTTTCCCCCTGTCTCATATTTTGGTCTTACTACTAGAACTGATACAGTCCAAGCATGATGTCCAAAACATAATAGCCAACATATCTGCAAAGTAATTCTGATAAGGCTGTCTTGAATATTCTCCTTCTAATATTTTTGATTACATGCATTTATGCATTTCTATTTGGTATTGAGCTAAGAGTTGAATTTCAAGGTTACAGGATATTTATATGTTTAATAATTGTATAGATAATATAGTTAATTTATAAATGATGTTAATATAATAATAAATTCATTGACTAATTTATGGCACTATGATGACATATCAATACTTTAATTTATTAATAAGGAATGCTATTAATAATGTATTCACAATATAGCTAAATGGTAGTATTATTCGGAGTATACTTAATAGCATATTAACATGTTAATAATAGTAGAGACTTCCAACAAGTTTCAGGTTGCCAGAAACACTGATATTGAAGATAACGTTTTATGCAGCGACCTTGATGAATCCTCTTTTTGGCTGTCGTACTTTTTTAAAAATTATGTTTTTCATGTAGGTAGTCTTATCTTCACCTTTAACAATACTTGTAAGTACTTTGGTCCCACTGTCTGGTACATATTCTGGTTATTTAACATATGAACTGTGAGATATTGGCAAACTTAAACTTTCTGTGGCCTTGTTTTGCATTAATGTAAAGGGGATTGCAATAGTACCTTCCTCAAAGGGTTCTTAAAACCATTACATAAGTATCTAGTAAGTTTTTAGAATAGCACATAGAAATAAAATGAGCATTCGTTGGGTCATCATTTGTTACCATGTTTACATTTTTACAGACATTCTATTCGTGAAATTAATGTATTTGTATAAGATGATAGAAGTTACTTTTCTGAGTGAGTTAATTCCATCTGAAACCTCACCAGAGTGGCCTTTCACACCCATATTTCTATCAACAGTCTCTTCAAGGCAATGAAGGCTTTCTCTATGATGCACTTTACAACCCTTCTAGCTGTTACCCAATCATATAGTGAGTTCTACATTTTTAGGTATTTATTGCGGCAGCACATCCCTACTGGTACAACGCCAGTATTCGTTTTCTCAGGCTCCTGTGATTTAATACCATAGTATGGGGAGCTTAAAACAACAGAAAATGTTCTCTCACTTTTCTGGAGACTGGAAAATGTGAAATCAAAGTGTCGACAGGGCTGTTTCCTCTGAAATTCCTGGGAAAGAAGTCCTCTCTGCCTTTTCCTAGTTTCTGGTGGTTTCCAGCAATCCTTAGAATTCCTAGTTTGTAAATGTATAACTTCTATCTCTGTCCCTGCCATGAGATCGTCTTCTCCCTGTGGGAATATGTCTCTGTACATGGCCTTCTTATAAAGATAACTATTGGTGTCGAATCAGTGCTCTCTCACCTTAATCTGATTATATCTGCAAAGACCCTATTTTCAAATAAGGTGACATTCAGATGCCAGAGATTAAAGATTTCAATTTATCTTCTTTGAGGACATAATTCAACCCACAGCAGCCATGTTTCTGAGTCCCAAGACCAGGTGAGCTGCAAACCGGTTATGTGGATGGAATGCCAGGACTGGAGAGCCCCAAGGGGCTTCAAGTTGGAAATATAGATCGGTCACGTAAAGATTGATTGGGCACACAATGCCCTAATTTAGATATCAGTCGAGTGGGGGAAAAGTCAGGGTCTGTTGCTGGGATGGTTCTATCATTTTGAACCCGGGGAGATCTTGAATTTCCTCCATTGTTCTCCACAGATTTAGTATTTCACACACCTGGGGAGCAGTTCCTAGTAGACTTGCAGTAAGAAACATTGCTATGGGCCAGGATATGTTCTTTGGAACATTTGCCTCAGGTCTGAGCAAGTAAGGGTTGAAGAGGGTTTGTTTTGTTTTGTTTTTTCCACAGGCAGACTGGCAGATTGAGTCAACTGTCGGTGTTGACATAAGGCCCCATCCTCCTCTTTCTGCAATTCAGGTGGTCATCATGCAAACCTGAAATAAACATGTTTCTTGCCATAGTGCGTGGCTGCACTCCATGTGAACCCTGGGTTATTTGGTACAGAGTGTGCTTTCATGATAAGAAAGAGAGATGAACCCTGAAATACATTTAACCTATAGGTAGCAGGCTGTCATTTGAGAGAATTTCTCATCCAACCCCAGGAATAGCATATTAGAAGAGGATGATGACTTTGAGGGCCAGCCAGGTCTCTACAGTCTCACCAGTCCAAGCAACAAATGCTTCATGAATTTGGCACTGTAGGGTCAGCTACTGGGGCTGTGCCTGGCAAATAGGATCTGGGGGACAGAGAGGGTGGACCAGGTAGGCTCCCAGGAAATGGATCACATTGGGACTTAGGGCAACACAAGTGTAAAATGACCTGCTCAAATTTCTTCTTGACACATCAACTCCTTTTCCAGAAATGTTTACACTGCCTGCACTTATGTATCATCTACATTTAAAATTTTTACCAATTCTATTCATTCTTTTTTTTTTTTAATTATTCTTATCGTCTAGTTTTCCTTCTTGATTTCTTTGCTACTACATTCTTCTTTCTCCTGAAATATGGTTATCTTCTCTCCTCCATCTCCAGCGTGGTCTCTTTCTTTTACTTTTGTACTCCCTCCTCACTTCCTTTTGTCTGTCTCACCTTGGCTACATTCTCTTTCCTTTTCTCTGTCTTATTACCTGAGCCCTGCCTAGTATACTGCTTCAGCAAAGTACCATGGCTCACTGAGGACTTCCTCAGCAACCCCTTCTTGGAGGAGATCCAACTGGTGGGCATGAATGGTGAGATTGTAGAGGCCTGTATGGATATGGTAAAGCAGGCATGGTCTGGTTACCAGTGCTGTGTATTGTGGATCCAGCCCCACATCAGCCTTCCTGCTCAGTGGGGAGTCTGCTTCTCTCTCTCCCTCTGCCTCTTGCCTTCCCCCTGCTCATGCTCACTCTCTTGCATGCATGCTCCCTCTCTCTCTCTCTCTCAAATAATAAATTAAATCTTTAAAACAAAACCTCTCCTTTAAAGCAAAAACAAAAGAATAAAAGACCTCTCCATCCAGAGCCTCCTTAAAACTGAGAGTCCCTTCTTTAGAGATCCTCTGACTCCCTCAGTTATCCACAACACAAAACAAAGGAAACCAAAACAGAGCAAAACAAAACCCTATTTTCAGATCTCTTTCTCCCTCCTGACCTCAAATCCAACTGTCATTCTCCACCCTAGCTGCAACACCACATCTACCACTGTATCCATCTCAGAGTTAACCAGCCTAGTCTGCTGCCCAAGATAACCTCCAATCCTGACAGTGAGCACTCTCCAGATATCCTTCCAGAAATCCACGTAACTCAAGTTCACCTTTAGGAGTGGCTATAAGCTTAACCACATATGCATCATTCCTTGCCCTAGTCTCCCACCCCACATCTCTCCAGTGGTGGAATGACTCTGTGACTGTGGATACTTCACATGGCCTCCCACAGGCACTGGTGTGTCCTGATTGTGGCAAATATTTGTGACCTTTGACCCCTTCTGCTAACTCTGTATCTCACTGCCTATCAGCTGCAGGTGGGTTAGGGAGATTTCTTTTGTCTCTGTGGTTTCTATTGCAAGCCAGAGAGGGTATGGGAGGAATGGTGATGTGGAGACTTAATGAGGGACATGCAGTTACGGTTTGATTTCTCTGTCATAACTCTGGAATTCTTCCATTAACTCACCACCTACCCTTCTCTTCTTTTGTGGATATTTCTTTCTTAGCAGGGGCTTGTAGCCCCCATGGAAGGCAAAATGTTGGACCTTTGTGTGGTTTTGTCCACATATACATTGTCTCACCAGGGGGAGTTTTGGTGGGACTCAGGGTGAGGCAGGTGATTCATCAAATCTCTCCATGCATTCTATCCCCCCAAATGACGGTTGTCAATGCTTCAGTTGTCACTTTTACAAGATCTGCCAGGTAGAGGAATCTCTGATCCAGCGTCCTAGACCAAGATATTATCATCATGTAATATAGGGACTAAAGAACCTCCTCTGCCTCTTTTTATCTGACTCTAATTTATCACCTTCCCTGTTTCCTTCCCTCTCCTATTCGCCTGGCACTTTCGAGCGCAGGAGTGTCCTTCAACAGGACAGGGCTCTTACGGTCACTAACTGGATAATGGATGGACTGACAGTCTTACTCTGGGTGCCTTTAGATGTTTTGCCTCTTCTTTGGAGAGGGAAACTGCTCATTCTTACATATTTCGCTCAGTACCTACTATGTGCCTCCTCTCCCTGAGGCTTGCTGATCTGAAATGCTTACTTACTTATAAACATGATGAATTTTCTCAAAAAAACTGTTTTGAAATGGAAATCCCTAAGGTAAAAATCACTGTGAACAGCAAAAATTTCAGAAGAGAGCTTTCAGAAATTAATAATTTTGGGAGTAATCAAAAATTAAAATGGAAAATTCTTTCTGCATTGGAAATTGTGAGTTAAAAAAAATTTTTTTTTCTAATTTTTCCCAATCCTCTGGCCATGCCACTGTAATTTTTAGGAAAATAAATTAAACACAAACTGCTATATCAACTATTTGACACTTTAAAAGGCAGGAAATACTTGTACCTTTCATGCCCTTAAAAACAATTATTTTTTAAGCTGAGGTGGTGCATGGAATAACTAGGGCAGGACTGCAGAATCTTTCTTTGGAAGACCTGATCTAACTGACCTGATCTCTATCTCCCCTCCTCACACACATCTAAGGTGTCAAGGGCACAGGAGAGGGCACTGTACTTGCTGTCTACATGTGGGAGCAAATGCTGGCCCAGGATCAGTCTTTGACAACAGCTTAGCTGGGAAAATACAACTCAGCTTGTGTTATATCCTGTTGCCTTCTCTTGTGTTTCCTTCCTGAGGGTAGAGAGGAGAGATGAAATCTGAACTCAGCCCTGGGCATATAACTGCTTATTCAATACTTTTCAACAACCAAAAGACAACTCAAACTTAACATATCAATAGAGAAACTGACCGGTGTTTTCTTCCTTTCAACCTCTGCTTGCACATTTTTTTTTTCTTCTCATGGCTCCAAATCATTGTCCCTTCAAGGTGCCAGGGATACAGAAGTGAACAAAACAAAATATACAGAAAACTTTATGTTGTACTTAATTGTGTTGTGCTTGGATAGGCATGGTTGATTTCATTAATGGACTTTTCTCATGCTTAAAACCTGTAGTCCTTTTCATAACTATAACAAAGCAATATTTTTTTCTGCCTACCAGCTGCACATTAAACTCTCTTCCCTCAGTCTGTATTGACATGTACTCAGAGGCCTTTCCCGATCGAAGGAAGAATCAGGCCTTTCCTGACTGAAGTTCATAGCTGTTCATATTTCTCTCACTTCTTATCATACTTAGATTCCAGATTCCTGTGGCACACAAGATCCTACACCATCAAGTCAGTTCTGACATGCTCACTTTCCATGTGTTTGTTCCCTCCTCAGACTTTCTGGATTCTTACTCAACTAATTATTGGTTATGTGTGGTTTTTACCATGACTTCCCATAATAAAGCAAAATACTGGGCTCTGCCTCTTACTGCCTGTGTCTCAGGGGTATCCTGTTTTCTGCCTCAACATGCTACATGACAAGGCTCAACTCAGATGATGAGGATGATGGAGTTGAGAGAGATGAAGAAGAGGAGGAACAAAGGATCAACTCAGGGTGAGGGCCTGTCCAAGTAACATCAAGGCCTGAGTGAGGGGCAGGGCAGAGGGGCAGGTAGGTCAGGAATTGAGTTAGGGCAGGTCTGACAAGCACAGGGTTTCTCAGATGTACTTTTAAGCTCAGTCCCCTAGTGTTTGCATAATTCTTCCCATCTTTGAAATCCTCCCTTGTCCTAGGAGACACAGAAGAGAAAGACAACATCTCTAAGTTAGGGCATGCAGCTGGGGCTAGTTCCCAAGACCCTGGGCAAGAATGGACTCGGTCCTTCTCCAGGGGCTTATGTGGGAGCCAGGCTCCCTCGAACAGCTGTTCTGACTCATCTCGATCACAGTGTGAGCTGGTGTTCATGCTGCAGACAGTGAATTCCAGTGGTTCCAGGGATGGCTCTCCAGTTTCTCAGCCATGAGCCAACCAGGGTAGAGGACCCAAATTGGGTGCCTTTGGCAGCAGGGACCATTGACCCCTTACCCTTTGTCAGAGACCAGGCAGACATTGCCTTCCACTGACTGGGAGTCAGAGATGAAGCATTACCATGACACGGTAGAGGCTGAAGTTAAGAAGATCCTACCACAGGGGATACTATCCACTGTGCTTTCTCAACTCTCATTATGCTCTGCCACCCCAACTCATCCAGCTATAAACAGGGCCAGATGAGGTAGAGGTCCAACATAGTCTTTGAACTCGAATACCCATTTGAGAATTGCCAGGGCCACATATTCTTATTTGTCTTTTCCAGCAAAGAAGAACCTTCTCTTCTACGTGTGTAGATTGGAGGACGATGGGAGGGACTCTTAGGAAATTTTCCTCTAAAACTCAATTCTTTTGTGTTTTTCATACCTTATTGTAATGTCCACTATCTTTGTGATAGTAGTTGTAGTAACAATGCCACATGAATTTATTCTGCCCACTGTATGTTACGTAGTCAATGTTCTAAGACTTTATACACATTAAGTTTCAATCCTAACAAGAACCCAGTGAGGGCATGGGAATTATTATTTCCCATTTCAAAATTATGAAATGGAGATGCAAAGAGGTTAAAGGACTTCTCTAACAGCACATAGCCAATAAGGAGTAGGTTTGGGATTCGAACCCAGGCAGACTAATGTCAGACTCCTTAACACTTGGCGTGTGTCCTACACCTTTGACTGAACCCTCACTAGGGTTGTGTAAAGCATGACTGCATAGAGTATGTTCTGAAAAAGTCTCCAATGTGGTTACAGAACTTTATTGAACTCTTTACCACTGTGGACATGTTACATGAAAACCTCTGGGATGAGGCCCAGATAGGACTCTTGGGACTACACAACCAGGTCTTTGACGTACCTCTCCAAACCTCTCCTTTTTCCCCTTTGACTTTCAACTTCCCAGTTATATTTTACCCTCAAGGACTTTGTCGGTTTTATTTCCGCCATGCAAGGCCTCTGTCCAGATATCTGTGGAGTTTTCTCCCCGTTTGTTCAGGTCTCTCTTGACGTGTTATCTTCTCATAGACACCTTCCTTACTACTCTGAATAAATATCCTTAACTTGCCCACAATTGTTCTCCATTCACTCTCTTCGCTGAGGGGAATATAAACGGTGACCAGGATGGCACCAGTAATAATCCTCCTCTGACCCATAGAGATTTGGAGCTTTTGAATTTGTCATCAAACAGTTTTTTTTTTTAATATTTTATTTATTTATTTGACAGAGAGAGAGATAGTGAGAGCAGGAACACAAGCAGGGGAGTGGGAGAGGGAGAAGCAAGCTTCCCGCCGAGCAGGGAGCCTGATGCGGGGCTCAATCCCAGGACCGTGGGATCATGACCTGAGCCGAAGGCAGACGCTTAACGACTGAGCCACCCAGTGCCCCAAGTCATCAAACAGTTTTATCCAGTGCTTTACAAATAGGATTTCACTGCAGCTTTATGCCTTTTTGGAGGTCTGCATGATGAACATTCCATGTTCCAGTCTCTGTACAAGGAGTACCCTTGAAGGTGTAGACATGGAAATGAGGATATCCCTGGTAGGTGGCCAAGGATGTGAATCACTGATATAGATTAGTCTGGATGAGTGCCAAAGATAGGAGGGTGAATTTGGATAGGTCTTACACTGTTATTGACAGTGTTGCCAAAGTCAGTGACCACTGGTATTACTTGATAACAGCAGGGGTTCACCTGTGCCTGAGAGCCAGATAGAGCTCCAATCCCTGTCCCTGCCCGACCACTACCTTCTTTCAACCTAGAACACATGGACTCCTTGTTGGTGAGGTCCAAAGCCACTGATTTCTTTCACCAATGCTAAGACATGGCCTAGTGCTTCTTATTGAAACACAACTCAACTGGTCCCATAGCATCCCCTATTCATGGTTTTTTTCTTTTTTTCATTTTTAAAATATTTTATTTATTTATATATTTGACAGAGAGAGAGGGCAGGAGCAGGTGGAATGGCAGGCAGAAGGAGAAGGAGAAGCAGGCTCCCCACTGGGGTGGGGGGGCTTGATCCCTGGACTCCAGGATCATAACTTGTGCTGAAGGCAGACGCCCACATGACCAAGCTACTCAGGCACCCCACATGGTTCTTTCTACATTCTGAGTCTATGGATATACATCGAGGGGCATTCTCTCCTTCCACATGGGAGAAAATCCACATTTTGTCTCTCTGATCTACCATCCTCTCCTTCATGTCTCCCTTTTGGCCCCACTGCTACCCTTTCATTCATGTCAGGTACCTCTAGATGACCTTACGTGAGCACCATGCGGGGGAAGAAATGGGGTTTTGCCCATTTTTTAACATCATATTTGCCCTTTCCCATTTTTCATGACTTGAGTGATGGGTCGGTTGTTTAACACAGTATATATGTTTTGAATGTATTTCCTCTAATTGTGTATAGAAAGACTCATGCAGTGGTGTCTGTAATATCTTTTATGTCTCTGTTATGTACCAGTTAGGCCTAGCTTTGTTTAAACCATTAGTTGAGTGCTACTTGTGAGAAGTTACTTGTGACAAATACCAGTATCTCAGTGTTTATTGAAACATCTGTACTTTTCTAAGCACCAACTGGTAACCAATTAAAGGTTATTGTTTCTTTTCTGAAGTGTGTGGATTAATTTCCACATATTTGTGAATCTTCAGTTTCCTTCTGTTATTATTCCTAGGTTCATCCCACTGTGATGGGAAAAAATACTTGTTATGAGTTCGTTTTCTTAAATTTAAGACTATGTTTGTGAACTGAAATGTATTTACTCTGGAGAATATGATATTTGTACTTGAAAAGATGTGTTTTCTCCATCTGTTGGATAGTATGTCCTGGATATATGTGGTCCATATGATGTTTAGGGATATTCACGTCTGCTTTTTGATTTTATTGTATGTATTGATGTTCTATCTGTTGTTGAAAGTTGGGCATTAAAGTCCCTAACTATGGTTGTATTGCTGTCTATTTCTCCCTTTGGTTTTATCACTATTTACTTTATATTTTTGTAGGTATTTTCCTATTGGAGACAGAGAGATGATAGATGATAGATAGATAGATAGACAGATAGATGATAGATAGATAGATAGATAGATAGATAGATAGATAGATAGATAGATAGATATTTGATAAATAGGTATCTCCTATTGGGAATATCTCCTATTGGAGATATCTGTCTCCATACAGTACCATACAGTACATCATTAGTTTTTGATGTAGTGATCCATGATTCATTGCTTTCCTATAACTCCCAGTGCGCCATGCAGGATGTGTCCTCCTTAATACCCATTACCAGGTTAACCCATCCCTCCAACCTCTCCCCTCCCTCTAAAACCCTCAGTTTGTTTCTCAGAGTCCATAGTCTCTCATGGTCGATCTCTCCCTCTGATCGCCCCCTTCATTTCCCCCTACCTTCACTTAATGTCCTCCATTCTATTCCTTATGTTCCATACATAAGTGAAACCATACGCTAATTGACTTTCTCTGCTTGACTTCTTTCACTTAGCATAATCTCCTCCAGTCCCCTCCATGGTGATGTAAAATTTGGGTATTCATCCTTTCTGATGGCTGAGTAATATTTCATTGTTAATATGGATCACATCTTCTTTATCCATACATCTGTTGAAGGGCATCTCAACCCAGCAATTGCACTACTGGGTATTTACCCCAAAGTCACATTTGTTTTTCTCTTTACTACTTTCTTAAAAAATGTGCTATGAGTTTGGATACAATTTTCTGCGCTTTATATGGAATTTGTCATTTATGTGCATACAATGTAGAGTTCTCACTTTTATTTCCTTGTTAACCTAAGAGTTACTAATACAGTAGTTACAGTGCTATTGTAAACTCTTTGGATTTCTACAAGGTTAGGAACTAACTTTGTATTAATTTGTATTTTAACTGGATGAGGCCAATGAAAAAATTTTGGATTTTGAGATTCCTTTGTGTGACTATTCTCTAAGGATTAAAAAAAATGTATATTTTATGTTTTTATATAAATGTCAAGGTTGTTAATATTTCTGTTTAATTGCTGCAATGTGTTTTATCTTTGTTTAATGTGTCATTTCTCCGGAAGATATATTAGTTCTGTGTAAGCTGTTGCATGCTGGAAATATTGTACTGCTCCTACAACTCTCTCTTTCTCTCTCAAAAGAGTTATTTAGATTTTCTGCCTCCATCCCTGTCCACATTGCTGCTCTAAAGTAAGTTGTCATGACCCAAATATTGTTTGTACCAATAGGCATGTTTTAGTTGTCATCATTATACATCTTTCTATTAATATTGATGTTAATAATAATATTAAACACGAATGGCCACTTCCTGCTGCAGGAATGCAGTCTTCAACACCAAATCATCCTATCTTTAACCCATCTGGCCTCCTTGGCCACTTAGTAGTCTCTGTGGCTGCTCCTCGGCCTCTGGGAAAACTTTCCTGGATTCCATGAGACTTGGCTCTAAATCCACTTCCTATTCTATACTCTCTCTATCGGTGATCTTATCCACAAGTATACCTATGCCAGCTAAACACTCAGACTCAGAAGTTTGTATATTTAGGATCTCCTACAAGTTCAAGACCCTGTTACATGTCTTCTATTAGTTGTTCAAATGCACCTCCAACTCCACATATTCTAAATAGATTCAAGGCCTCTTCCTGGAGAGCTTTGAACTAGCCTTTGGCATTCCACAAATCCTTTCTGGCTCAATGCACACACATATCATGCTTGTTTTCAGAGGACATAGAGAGTAATACATGGGAAATACTCTTCCTTATCCCTACCCATCTCATGGCCAAAAAAAAGGACATCCTCTTTCTAAGATGGGATCTCATGTGGTTCCCAGCAAAGAGCTTGGCCTTTTTGTAAATTACCTTCCTAAACTTCCTAAACTACTGGCTAGTCCTTGATCTAAAGAAATTTCTTCCTACATGGAAGGGTAGTGCTTCCCCCTCTCTGTTCACCATTTTAGTTAAGCAATGAGAATATGCAATTTTTAATTAAAGTTATTCTTTACAAATTTAACTGTTTGGCAGAGTATGCAATTAGCATAGTTTATTTATTTATTTATTTTTTGAAAGAGATCCATCAACCAGAGCATTTCCACTGCTGTGAAGACAATGTAGTCAGCTCCTCTTTTGAAGCAATGTTCCTTTGCCTAATTGGGGTCATTCTTGAGCATTTTTACCTCTTGCTCTTCAACCTAATTCTTGTTTTAGTTTCCTGGAGATGTCATTGGTATATTTCAGTGGAGCTTATTCTCCACAATAATTAATCAGCAATATGCATGTTATGAAACAAAAACGAATTTCATAATAATTGCCAAAGATTGGCTTTGATTTAAGTTAAACGGAGGATATTGATGAAAATCAAGTTGGAAAGAGAGCCTCATGTTGTGGAAATTTTGTTCTCTTGAGAGTTGTGTTTTACAAATGGAGAACTTTATCCATCACTCATAGGAGAAGAATCACTAAATTAACCTTGCAACAAAGTGAAAAGATAATTGTCCTGAAATTATGCCATTAGAGAGAAATGCCACTGATTTCCATTTATCTTCCCCTCCTTCACACTGTTACCTTCCCTGTTGTAGCCCCAATTGTTTGCCAACTAGCTATTGGAAGTTATTTGAGAAACCTAAGATTTCTGTAGGAGAAACAAAATACATCCACAGGACAGATAGTTTGATGGCATTCAACATTGGCCTTGGGGTTCCAGTAGGCTGAATATGTTACCATGAGTAGGCCAAAGATGAGTAGAAACCCCTAATCACCACAACTGTGCTCTGAGCACCTGGCCTCCCCAAACATGTGCCGAGTTAGCCAGCACATGCACACTAAACCTGGCACGGAATGATGTTTACATCAATTGTTGATCGGTATCTGCTTCTTTGTAATTATTTTACTTTATTATTGAAGCATAATTAACATACAAGGTTATATTGGTTCAGATGTACAATACAGAGTTTTGGCAATTCTCTACAGTACTTATTGCTCACTGTGATAAGTGTGGTCACTCTGTGTTACCATACAATGCTATTACAATAGTATTGACTACATTCCCTATGTCATACATTTCATCCCTGTGGTTTATTTATCTTATAACTGCAAGTTTATAACTATTTTTTTTTACTTTTATTTTTTATTGTTATGTTAATCCCCATACATTACATCATTAATTTTAGATGTAGTGTTCCATGATTCATTGTTTGTTCATAACACCCAGTGCTCCATGCAGAACATGCCCTCCTCAATACCCATCACCAGGCTAACCCATCCTCCCACCCCTCTCCCCTCTAGAACCCTCAGTTTGTTTTTCATAGTCCATCATCTCTCATGGTTCATCTACACCTCCAATTTCCCACCCTTCATTCTTCCCCTCCTGCTACCTGCTTCTTTTTTTTTTTCTTCTTAACATACATTGCATTATTTTTTTCAGAGGTACAGATCTGAGATTCAACAGTCTTGCACAATTCACAGCGCTTACCAGAGCACATACTCTCCCCAGTGTCTATCACCCAGTCACCCCATCCCTCGCACCCCACCCCCCACTCCAGCAACCCTCAGTTTGTTTCCAGAGATTAAGAATTCCTCATATCAGTGAGGTCATATGATACATGTCTTTCGGTGTTTGACTTATTTCGCTCAGCATGATACCCTCCAGTTCCATCCATGTCCTTGCAAATGGCAAGATCTCATTCCTTTTGATGGCTGCATAATATTCCATTGTATATATATACACAACCTCTTCTTTATCCATTCATCTGTCGATGGACATCTTGGCTCTTTCCACAGTTTGGCTATTGTGGACATTGCTGCTACAAACATCGGGTTGCACGAACCCTTTTGGATCCCTACTTTTGTATCTTTGGTGTAAATACCCAGTAGTGCAATTGCTGGATAATATGGTTTCAACTTTTTGAGGAACCTCCATACTGTTTTCCAGAGTGGCGGCACCAGCTTGCATTCCCACCAACAGTGTAGGAGGGCTCCCCTTTCTCTGCATCCCCGCCAATAACTGTCATTTCCTGACTAGTTAATTTTAGCCATTCTGACTGGTGTGAGGTGGTATCTCCCTCTCCCTGAGGTTTTGATTTGAATTTCCCTGATGCTGAGCGATGTTGAGCACTTTTTCATGTGTCTGTTGGCCATTTGGATGTCTTCTTTGGAAACATGTCTGTTCATGTCTTCTGCCATTTCTTGATTGGATTCTTTGTTCTTTGGCTGTTGAGTTTGATGAGTTCTTTATAGATTTTGGATACTAGCCCTTTATCTGATATATCATTTGCAAATATCTTCTCCCATTCTATCGGTTGTCTTTTGGTTTTGTTCACTGTTTCCTTTGCTTTGCAAAACCTTTTTATCTTGATGAAATCCCAAAGTTCATTTTTGCCCTTCCTTCCCTTGCCATTGGCGATGTTTCTAGGAAGAATTTGCTGCGGCTGAGGTCAAAGAGGTTGCTGCCTGTGTTCTCCTTTAGGATTTTGATGGACTCCTGTCTCACATTGAGCTATTTCAACCATTTGGAGTCTATTTTTGTGTGTGGTGTAAGGAAATGGTCCAGTTTCATTCTTCTGCATGTGGCTATCCAATTTTCCCAACACCATTTGTTGAAGAGACTTGTCTTTTTTCCATTGGACATTCTTTCCTGCTTTGTCAAGATTAGTTGACCATAGAGCTGAGGGTCCAATTCTGGGCTCTCTATTCTGTTCCATTGATCTATGTGTCTGTTTTTGTGCCAGTACCATACTGTCTTGATGATGACAGCTTTGTAATAGAGCTGGAAGTCCGGAATTGTGATGCCGCTAGCTTTGCTTTTCTTTTTCAACATGCCTCTGGCTATTCGCAGTCTTCTCTGGTTCCATACAAATTTTAGGATTATTTGTTCCATTTCTTTGAAAAAAGTGAATGGTATTTTGATGGGGATTGCATTGAATGTGTAGATTGCTCTAGATAGCATTCACATCTTCACAATATTTCTTCTTGCAATCCATGAGCATGGAATGTTTTTTTTCATTTTTTTGTGTCTTCTTCAATTTCGTTCATGAGTATTTTATAGGTTTCGGAGTACAGATCCTTTGCCTCTTTGGTTAGATTTATGCCTAGGAATCTTATGGTTTTGGGTGCAATTGTAAATGGGATCGACTCCTTAATTTCTCTTTCTTCCATCTTGTTGTGGGTGTATAGGAATGCCACTGACGTCTGTGCATTGATTTTATATCCTGCCAATTCACTGAATTCCTCTCTGAGTTCTAGCAGTTTTGGGGTGGAGTCTTTGGGGTTTTCCACATAAAGTATCATATCCTCTGCAAAGAGTGACAGTTTGACTTCTTCTTTGCCAATTTGGATGACTTTATTTCTTTTTGTTGTCTGATCGCTGTGGCTAGGACTTCAAATAATACGTTAAATAGCAGTGGTGATAATGGACATCCCTGCTGCATTCCTGACCTTAGGGGGAAAGCTCTCAGTTTTTCCCCATTGAGAATGATATCCGCTGTAGGTTTTTCATGGAAGGCTTTTATGATATTGAGGTATATACCCTCTATGCCTATACTCTGAAGAGTTTTGATCAAGAAAGGATGCTGTACTTTGTCAAAAGCTTTTTCTGCATCTCTTGAGAGGATCATATGATTCTTGTTCTTTCTTTTGTTAATGTATTGTATCACGTTGGTTGATTTGTGGATGTTGAACCAACCTTGCAGCCCAGGAATAAATCCCACTTGGTCGTGGTGAATAATCCTTTTAATGTACTTTTGGATCCTATTGGCTAGTATTTTGGTGAGAATTTTTGCATCCATGTTCATCAGGGATATTTGTCTGTAGTTCTCCTTTTTGATGGGGTCTTTGTTTTTGGGATCAAGGTAATGGTGGCCTCATAAAACGAGTTTGGACGTTTTCCTTCCATTTGTATGTTTTGGAACAGTTTCAGAGGAATAGGTATTAATTCTTCCTTAAATGTTTGGTAGAATTCCCCTGGGAATCCATCTGGCCCTGGGTTTTTTTGCTTGTTTGTTTAGAGATTTTTGATGACTGCTTCAATTTCCTTAGTGGTTACAAGTCCGTTCAGGTTTTCTATTTCTTCCTGGTTCCGTTTTGGTAGTTGATACATCTCTAGGAATGCATCCATTTCTTCCAGGTTATCTAATTTGCTGGCATAGAGTTGTTCATAATATGTTCTTATAATTGTTTGTATTTCTTTGGTGTTGGTTGTGATCTCTCCTCTTTCATTCATGATTTTGTTGATTTGGGTCATTTCTCTTCTCTTTTTGATAAGTCTGGCCAGGGGTTTATCAATCTTGTTAATTCTTTCAAAGAACCAGCTCCTAGTTTTGTTGATCTGTTCTACTGTTCTTTTAGTTTCTATTTCATTGATTTCTCCTCTGATCTTTATAATTTCTCTTCTCCTGCTGGGTTTAGGCTTTATTTGCTCTTCTTTCTCCAGCCCCTTTAGGTGTAGGGTTAGGTTGTGTACTTGAGACCTTTCTTGATTCTTGAGAAAGGCTTGTATTGCTATATACTTTCCTCTTAGGACTGCCTTTGCTGCATCCCAAAGATTTTGAATAGTTGCTTTTTCCTTTTTATTGGCTTCCATGAATTTTTTAAATTCTTCTTTAATTTCCTGGTTGACCCATTCATTGTTTAGTAGGATGCTCTTTAGCCTCCATGTATTTGAGTTCTTTCCGACTTTCCTCTTGTGATTGAGTTCTAGTTTCAAAGCATTGTGGTCTGAAAATAGGCAGGGAATGATCCCAATCTTTTGATACCGGTTGAGACCTGATGACCTAGAATGTGATGGACACTGGACAATGTTCCATGGGCACTAAAAAAGAATGTGTATCCCGTTGCTTTGGGATGGAATGTTCTGAATATGTCTGTGAAGTCCATTTGGTCCAGCGTGTCATTTAAAGTCTTTATTTCCTCGTTGATCTTTTGCTTAGACGATCTGGGTCCATTTCAGTGAGGCAGGTGTTAAAGTCCCCCACTAATACTGTATTGTTGTCGATGTGTTTCTTCGCTTTTGTTATTATTTGTCTTATATAGTTGGCTGCTCCCACGTTAGGGACATAGATATTTACAAATGTTAGATATTCTTGTTGGATAGACCCTTTAAGTAGGATAGAGTGTCCTTCCTCATGTCTTATTACAGTCTTTGGTTTAAAATCTAATTTGTCTGATATAAGGATTGCCACCACAGCTTTTCTTTTTTGGTGTCCATTAGCATGGTAAATGGTTTTCCACCCCCTCACTTTCTTTTTTTCTTTGTATTTATTTATTTTTTTTAAGATTTTATTTATTTTTTAGAGAGCGAGAGAGAAACAGCATGAGAGGGGCAAGGGTCAGAGGGAGAAGCAGGCTCCCCGCCGAGCAGGGAGCCCGATGCAGGACTCGATCCCAGGACCCTGGGATCATGACCTGAGCCGAAGGCAGACGCTTAACCATCTGAGCCACCCAGGCGCCCTCCACCCCCTCACTTTCGATCTGTGGGTGTCTTTGGGTGTAAAATGAGTCTCTTGCAGATAGCATATCAATGGGTCTTGTTTTTTCATCCAATCTGATAGCCTGTGTCTTTTGATTGGGGCATTTAGTCCATTTACATTCAGGGTAACTATTGAAAGATAGGAATTTAGTGCCATTGTATTGCCTGTAAGGTGACTGTTACTGTATATTGTCTGTGTTCGTTTCTGGTCTATGTTGCTCTTAGGCTCTCTCTTTGCTTAGAGGACCCCTTTCAAGATTTCTTGTAGGGCTGGTTTCATGTTTGCAAATTCCTTTAGTTTTTGTTTGTCCTTGAAGCTTTGTATCTCTCCTTCTATTTTCAATGACACCCTAGCAGGGTATAGTATTCTTGGCTGCATACTTTTCTCATTTTGTCCTCTGAATATATCCTGCCAGTCCTTTCTGGCCTGCCAGGTCTCTGTGGATAGGTCTGTTGCCAATCTAATGTTTCTACCATTGTGGTTACAGATGTCTTCTCCCAAGCTGCTTTCAGGATTTTCTTTTTGTCTCTGAGACTCGTAAGTTTTACTATTAGATGTCGGGGTGTTGACCTATTTTTATTGATTTTGAGAGGGGTTCTCCATGCTTCCTGGATTTTGATGCCTGTTTCCTTCCCCAAATTCAGGAACTTCTCTGCTACAATTTGCTCCATTATACCTTCTGCCCTTCTCTCTCTTTCTTCTTCTTCTGGGATCCCAATTATTCTAATGTTGTTTCATCTTATGGTATCGCTTATGTCTCGAATTCTGCCCTCATGATCCAGTAGTTGATTATCTCTCTTTTTCTCAGCTTCTTTATTTTCCATCATTTGGTCTTCTATATCGCTGATTCTCTCTTCTGGCTCATTTATCCTAGCAGTTAGCGCCCCCATATTTGATTGCACCTCATTAATAGCCTTTTTGATTTTGACTTTGTTAGATTTTCGTTCTTTTACTTCTCCAGAAAGGTTTTCTCTAATACGTCCCATGCATTTTTCAAGCCCAGCTAGTATCTTTACAGTGATGATTCTGAACTCTAGATCTGACATTGTAGTAATGTCCGCATTGAGTAGGTCCCTGGCAGTCGGTACTACCGCTTGTTTTTTTTTTTTTTTTTTTTGTTGAGGTGATTTTTTTTTGTCTTTTCATTTTGTCCAGAGGAGAATAGATTAATGAGAGAACAAAATGGTAACAGGGTAACAACGTTCCCAGAAAATATACTCTAAACAAATCCGAAAAGACCTGAAGCCGTGGGAAAAGAAAGGGAAAGAGAGAAAAAAGAAAAAGAAAAAAAAGGAAAAGAAAAAGATAAAGATAAAGATAAAAACAAACAAAAACAGAACAATGCAAAACAAAAAAACCCAAAATGTGATCAAATATGATCAGGCTGGTATAGAGATCAGTGCCACATAGTAGATTTTGATTGTATTTGTTCTGTTAAAAGAAAGTGCCTCCCAAAATTTTAAAGAAAGAAAAACACATATACAAAAATAAGTGTTGATATGATGAAGGGAAAGAATATGATTGTAAAGATGGAAATTATAAAAAATTTTATAAAACGAATTGATAAATTGTTTGAAAAATGAAAGAAGAGGTTTAAAAAAGAGAGAGAGAGATAAAAAAAGAAAGGAGAGAATGTGATCATACAGAGGAGTAGGAAAATACCATACAATAGAGATTTAGGGTATATTTTGGTCTATTAGAAGAAACTATCTCAAAATTTTAAAGAGAGAACAACTTATATATGTATGCCAAAAATACGGGTAACTACTATGAAGGATTAGAATATGACTCTAAAAATGAAAAATAAAAATGTTTTTTTTTTTTTTTTTTAAAGGGGATTGGTATGATGTTGGTTGAAAAGGAAAAAAGAAAAATTCAAAAAAAAAAAAAAAAGACAGTTAAAAAAAGATTAACTTTGAAAGACTAAAGAATCATGGTAAAAAAGCCATGAATTCTATCTGTATTATTCCCGTAGCGTTGGAGTTCTGCCGTTCTCATTGATCGGTAAACTTGGTCTTGGCTGGCTGTTCTCACTGATCTTCTGGGGTAGGGGCCTGTTGCCGTGGTTTCCAAAAGTCTTTGCCAGAGGCGAAATTGCCCCACCCTTGCCCAGTCTGGAGTAAATTATCTGCTCGGGTTTGCTCCCCGAGGCTTTTGTTCCCTGCAAGTTTTCCGTACAGCTTTGGAGGCGGAGAGTGAAAATGGCGGCCTCCCCATCTGCCCCAGAGTAGCCAAGAACTTGGGCCCTGCTGCTCAGTGAGCCTCCAGAGAAAAGCCGCCAGTCACTGCCATCTCCCCGATCTCCAGCCACACTCCGTGCTCTCCTGCCCTGTGACCGCGTGTTTCTATCTCTGGCACCTGACCCTGTGTAGAGTCTCGAAACCCAGCAGATTTCTGCGATGTACTCCCTCGCCTCTCCTCCCGGGAGAAGAAGGTGAGTCTCCCCGAATCTGCCACTTGTTGGGTCCCTGCTGGAAGAGCAGGGGCCCGACTGGTGCTGTGGATCATGGTTTATGGCAAACCTGAGCTGAGAGCCCACGCCTGGGCTCTGTCTCTGTAGCCAGCTTCCCTGCTCTGCTACCTGGGAGCTCTGCTGCACTCAGGCATCCCCGGTCTTTCTGTGACCCTGAGGGTCCTGAGACCACACTGTCCCGGAGGGTTCCACCACCCGCTTAGCCAACGGAGTGACATCCCTCAGCGGAGCAGGCTTCTAAAAGTTCTGATTTTGTGCTCCGCTGCTCTATCACTTGCCAGAAGTGGCTGATGGAGGCCCCTCCCCGGCCGTCTATCCTCCAAAATATCGCCTTGGATTCACTTCTCCGCATGTCCTACCTTCCAGAAAGTGGTCGCTTTTCTGATGAGAGAGTTGTTGCTCTTCTTTTCTTCGATGTCCTGTTGAGTTTTTAGGTGTTCAGATTGGTTTGATCCCTATCCAGCTGGATTCCTGAGAGGAGACGAAATCCAGGTCTCCTACTCCTCCGTCATCATGCTCCGCCCCCCTGCAAGTTTATTTATTTTATTTTTATTTATTTTATTTTTTCAAAGATTTTATTTATTTATTTGACAGGGAGATAGAGAGAGAGCACAAGTAGGCAGAGCGTCAGGCAGAGGGAGAGGGAGAAGCAGGCTCTCCGCTGAGCAGGGAGCCTGACATGGGGCTCAATCCCAGGACCCCAGGATCATGACCTTAGCCAAAGGCAGCCACTTAACTGACTGAGCCACCCAGGCACCCCATCCCCTGCAAGTTTATAACTCTTAATCCCCTTTCTCTATTTTGCCCATCCCCGTATTCACCTCCACTTTGCAACAACATGGATGGAACTAGATAATTATACTAAGTAAAATTAGCCAGTCAGAGAATGATAGATACACTATGATTTCACTTATGTGTGAATATAGAAAACAAATCAAACCAGACTCTTCTGTACAGATCCCATTCACCTTAGGAGGAATAATTCTTGTTCACTAAAAGAGCTCTCTTTCTGTCTTTGGGGACTCTGGGATATTGTAATTTTCTTTTCCCTCTCTCTTTGGAGATAATATGTCTTTTTTTTTTCCCCTTGCCCAGAGCAGTGAGTGAAATGGCAGAATTTGGAGCTAGAGAGAAAGGAAATCTTGAGACCCAAAGATATCTCTTCCTTCTCTAAGAATAAGCTACCTCATGGCTTCATCAGGCTTGTCATTGAACTAGAGAGCCAAAGGCTTGCCTGTCAAATGTGCGTAGTTCTGCTTCCTGTCTTTACATGCTTACCATGACTATTTCATTTCCATAAGTGAGAAAGACTTTAGATTCTATGACATTCCACTCTTCCTTCCCTACTTGCAAGCATGTGAAGTTTCTCTCATCCCCTTCCCCACAAGGCTGTTGGATTTTGGCCAAAGAGTTATCCAGAAGGCTTACAATCCCCTGCCCCCTTTTTTAAGGATTTCTTGAAGTGCTGGTGAAGTTTTTCGAGGCCTATTTATTGCTTTAGTGTAATTGATAATAGGTCAAAGGATAGTCATGGTATTCTCCCTGAGAAAAACATATTAGAAAATATGCAAGAAGCACTCATGGGACATAGCTGACTGCTTAGGGAAAAATGGATATGACTTTAGGAAGATGAGAGGATGGCCCCGTTATGACAGATGACATAAGACAACAAGTTAAGAAATAGATTTCTGTGATAAAAGATAAAGTGACAGTAGGCCAACAAGTTCAAAACAAATCTCATGGTGAGACTGTTGAATAAGGTCGGGAAATGGCTTTGATTTCAGATCAAGTAGCTCAGCATGTGTAGGCATTCCCCAGTGTGTGTAGGTGATAAGGGGGGAGGCTTATTGAGCACTAACTAGATGAAGTGGGGTCTCCATGACCCTTGTTGCTATCTGTGACAAACAAAACTTCCGTAGGAATTGCTGATCCTGCATGAGAGCTCCCCCCACCCTACTTGGTCAATCAGACAGTTCTTATCCCCATTTTCCCACATTCTTCCTTTATTCCCAGAATCTTGTCTTCTCTAAGTCTATGCTTCGTATCAGACATTAGATTTACTTGATTGCCTCTGGTTAGAGCAGGAGGGGTTACTGTACACTAGGCAGGAATTTCAATGGCAGGAAAGTTATTCATCCCAATTTGTACCAGTGAAAGGGCTTAGGAAGAAGAATGTCGTAATTCAAAAATATGACTCCTGAAGTTGGTATTTTCTTTTTTTTTTTTTTTAAGATTTTTATTTATTTATTTGAGAGAGAGAGAGAGAAAGAGAATGAGAGAGAGAGACAGCATGGGGGGGCGGGGAGTGTCAGAGGGAGAAGCAGACTCCCCACCAAGCAGGGAGCCTGATGTGGGACTCGATCCCGGGACTCCAGTATCATGACCTGAGCCAGAGGCAGTCACTCTACTAACTGAGCCACCCAGGCGCCCCTCTGAAGCTGGTATTTTCTTCCCTTTACACAAAAAGAGAGTTACCTCTTATGGGGGTGGGGCACTCTGGATAATATGTTGTATGATCTCATAACTGAAATATGCTTAGGGGAATAGTCTGTGTATAGCCAAGTCCCTGGCTCCAATTCTACAAACTATGTTAAGTATGGAAACAGGTCTGATAGAGCAAGTCACGCCCCTCAACCGTAAATCAGTATCACCTGAATTTCTGAGCAATGACAGTGCAGTTGTTCTGGTCTAAAACGCTGAGGCATTAAGACTACAAAGATTAACTGGGGCCAGAGTACAGTTTATTTAAATTTGACAGATGTCCTCATGGAATGCAGCCAGGTACAGAGCAACTCCCACCATCCAAAAAGGCCAGATCTTGACTCTGAACTCTCCTGTTCGTTCTCCTCCTCTTCATCTTCCTGCATCTCCTCACTAGCCTGTAGCATCCTCTGTCGCTCTCCCTGCAATGGTTCTTTGTTCTTGCAGTTTTCATCCTCTTCCTGCTCCATTAGAGCCTGCCCATCATCCATACCTTGGATGGTCTGATTTTGGTATGAAAACATTTGGGAGATCGAAATTAGAGGCTTAAGACAGGCCTGCACTGCCGCTTCTTGATTCAGTTCCACAGAGGGAACCTGCACTGCCTTGTGGGAATGATTAGTGTTCTTAAAGATTCGAATCCTCCTCAATGGGTCTTTTGGGAACCTCATGTTGTCTTTTTGAAACTGACACCAAAGCCTTTTATATGGCTTCCCTTTCGGTGTAGGTCTTCTCCAAAATGTTCTGCACTTGCTACTGTTTGTTCCAAACAGATGAGTCCGTCCATGGCCTAGGGTGCTACCATACAAGGTCTGCCTTTTGTGCTTGGGCAACTCTGAAGATTGGGAGGTCTTTTTGGCACAATTCCTGGAGCTGGTAGAGGAACTCATGTCTTTGCTGTTAATCAAGACTCCAGATATGTCTTTGGCATGGTTGCAGGTGTTAATGTCAAGCTTCGGTCGGGCTGCAGTTTTGCTGATCATAAGCCCCCTAATTGGAATTGAGGACCATGTACATCTCCGTGGGTTGGAGCTCTTCGGTTTACACTGAGTTGTAGTCCTGACTCTTTTCTGACATGTAGTGTGGAAGCTGAAATTTTGGATTCTTGGACTTCTCAGGATTCCGGAGAGCTGGTGATGACAGTCATGACCGTAAACTACAAATGCTGCCATGGAGAATGTGACACCAACACACTTGGCAAACTATCTGGGTGAAATACACAGGCGGCTCCAACGGTTTGGGGGGGGGGGGGGCTTGTGATGCTTTTGACTGCCCCATGACTACACCACCCAAGTGTCTAGCTTAGGGGTGGTTATGGAGAAGTGGTTGCCATGATATCACAGCTTTGTGACTTCACTGAAACAACAGGCAGCAGTCCCTCTGTCACTGACTTTGCCTCCTACGGCTTTAGGTCGAGACCCCTAATAAGGACAGAAAAAGCACTATTTGCCTGCTCATGAAGTCAGGTTGTCTTTTGTGTTTATTTTCCACTACCCCCTTTCTATACAAAGACAAAAATGAGGTTCACTATACGAAAATACTTCCTAGGTCAACTTTTCTCCTGAAATAGGAAGGAGTTCCAGCCTAATCAAGGATCTAAATAAACAGTGAGGGCTCTTGGGCAGCATTAGTTATCTGTGAGGATTGTCATCTTAAGTGTAAGAGAGTCCTTTATTAGGTTCTTTTCTTTATGGGATCTGTGGAAGAAAAAGGGAATGAAAGTCCCTTTTAAAGGGAAAGATACTACTACGGGAATACATTGTGTTGTCTGTGTCCTAATCTCCTAGTCTTATAAAACACCAGACCTAATGGATTAGGGCTCACTCTCCCTTATTTTCACTTAAACACCTTTTTAAAGACCATGTTTCAAAAACAGTGACATTCTGCATTATAACTAACCCTTAAGTAAGAACACTTGGCGGCACTATTTCTCACAATTAGTTTATTCTAAATTCCCCTTGTAATTTGTATAGCCGTGCTTACCAATTGGTTGTATTCAGAGGAAAATAAACTGCATTTATTGAAAGGATTGCAATGTCCACAATAGCCAAACTGTGGAAGGATCTGAGATGCCCTTCAACAGATGAATGGATAAAGAAGATCTGGTTTATATATACAATAGAATATTACTCAGCCATCAGGAAGGATGAATACCCACCATTTGCATCAGCATCAATGGAAGTGGAGGGGATTATGCGAAGTGAAAGACTCAAGCAGAGAAAGACAATTAGCCTATGGTTTTACTCATATGGGGAATATAGGAAATAGCACAGAGGACCACAGGGGAAGGGAGAGAACACTGAATGAGAAGAAATCAGGGAAGGAGACAAACAATGAATGACTCTGGACTCTGGGAACCAAGCTGAGAGTTACAGAAGGAAGCGGGGTGGGAGGATGGGGTAGCTAGGTGGTGGGTACTGAGGAGGGTACGTGTTACGATGAGCACTGGTTGTGATATGCTACTAATGAATCATTGAACACTACATCAAAAAGTACGATGTACTATATGCTGGCTAACTGAACATGATATAAATAATAAAAATTAAAAATAAAACCAGGTTCTGTAACAAGTAGGAAAAAAAAGGAAAGGATGATATGATTATTATCTTTCTTCTATTAATATGGTATATAGTTTGTTTCTTATAGTCTCCTTGTCTGAGTTTGGTATCAGGGTATTGTAAATGAGTTTGAGGGTTTCTTCCTCCTCAATTTCTGGAATAGGTAAAAAGAATGAATAACTCCTCATTACATGTCTAGAAGAGTTATCCAGTAAAATGATTTTGTCCTGGCTTTTTGTGTTTTAGGGGGTGTTTGATTACTGCTTCAACCTCATTTTTTTTAAATTTAATTTTATTATGTTATGTTAGTCACCATACAATACATCATTAGTTTTTTATGTGGTATTCCATGATTCATTGTTTTCATCAAACACCCAGGGCTCCCTGCAGTATGTGCCCTCCTTAATACCCATTTCCAGGCTAAACCATGTCCCCACAACCCTCTCCTCTAAAACCCTCAGTTTGTTTCTCAGAGTCCATAGTCTCTCACGGTTCATCTCTCCCTCTGATTTTCCCCCCAACTTCATTTTTGCCTTCTTCTCCTTATACCTCCATGCTATTCCTTATACTTGTTACTATTACTTCAGTTGGCTATTGCGGACATTGCTGCTATGAACATAGGGGTGCATATGGCCCTTCTTTTCACTACCTCTGTGTCATTGGGGTAAAACCCAGGAGGGCAACTGCTGGGTCATAGCGTAACCCTATATTTAATTTTTTGAGGCACCTCCAGTGTTTTCCAAACTGACTGTGCCTACTTGCATTCCCACCAACAGTGGAAGAGGGTTCCCCTTTCTCCACAACCTCTCCAGCATTTGTTGTTTCTTTCCCTGTCCATTTCTTGCCATTCTAACTGGTGTAAGGTGGTATCTCAATGTGGTTTTGATTTGATTTTCCCTGGTAGCTAGTGACGATGAACATTTTTCATGTGTCTCTTAGCCATTTGTATGTCATCTTCAGAGAAGTGTCTGTTCATGTCTTCTGCCCATTTTTTGACTTGATCATTTGTTTTCTGGGTGTTGAGTTTGAGAAATTCTTTATAGATCTTGGATACCAGCCCTGTCTCTGTAATGTCATTTGCAAATATCTTCTCCCATTCGGTCGTTTGCCTCTTTGTTTTTTGACTGTTTCCTTGGCTGTGCAGAAGCTTTTTATCCTGATGAAGTACCAGAAGTTCATTTTTGCTTTTGTTTCACTAGCCTTTAGAGATGTATCTTGAAAGAAGTTGCTGTGGCCTATGTCAAAGAGGTTCCTGCCTATGTTCTCCTCCAGGATTTTGATGGATTTCTGTCTCACATTGAGGTCTTTCATCCACTTTGAGTTTATCTTTGTGTATGGTGTTAGATTATGGTCAAGTTTCATTCTTCTGCATGAGGCTGTTCAATTTTCCCAGCACCATCTATTGAAGAGACTGTCTTTTTCCATTGCATATTGTTTCCTGCTGTGTGAAAGATTATTTGACCATAGAGTGGAGGGTCCATATCTGGGCTCTCTTTTCTGTTCCATTGGTGTACATGTCTGTTTTTGTGCCAGTACCATGCTTGGTGATGACAGCTTTGTAATATAGCTTGAAATAGGGCAACATGTTGCCCCAATTTGTTTTTCTTTTTCAACATTTCCTTGGCAATTCGGGGTCTTTACGGATTCCATACACATTTTAAGATTGTTTGTTCCAGCCTTTTGAACAATGTCTTTGGATGACAATTTTTGTCGGGATGGCACAGAGATTGCTCTGTGTAGCTTAGACATTTTAATAATGTTTATTCTTCTGATCCATGAGCATGGAATGTTTTTGCATCTTTTTGTGTCTTCTTCAATTTCTTTCATGAATGTTCTGTAGTACCTAGAGTATAGTTCCTTTACCTCCTTGGTTAGGTTTATTCCGAAGTATCTTATGGTTTTGGTGCTACTGTAAATGGAATCATTTTTCAAATTTCTCCTTCTACAGTTGCATTGTTAGTGTATAGGAAATCAACTGATTTCTGTGCTTTGATTTTGTCTCCTGTCTACATTACTGAATTGCTGAGTTCTAGTAATTTGGGAGTGGAGTCTTTTGGGTTTTCCACATAAAGTATCCTGACATCTGTGAAAAGAGAGTTTGACTTATTCTTTGCCAATTTGAATGCATTTTATTCCTTTTTGTTGTCTTATTGCTGTTGCTAGGACTTCTAGTAATATGTTGAACAATAGTGGCAAGAGTGGGCATCCTTGTTCTGTTCCTGATCTTAAGGGAAATGTTCTGAGCTTTTCCCCGTTGAGGAGGACACTCGCTGTGGGTTTTTCATAGATGAATTTTATGAACTTGAAGATTGTTCCCTCTATCCCTATTCTATGAAGGGTTTTAATCAGGAAGAGATGCCGTATTTTCTCAAATGCTTTTTGTGCATCAACTGAGAGGACCACATGGTTCTTCACTCTTCTTTTATTAGTATGTTCCAACACATAAATTGATTTGCCAATGTTGAACCAGCCTGGCATCACGGGGATAAGTCACACTTCGTCGTGGTGGATGATCCTTTTAATGTATTGTTGGATCGTATTAGCTAGACCTTTGTTCAGGATTTTGGAATCCATATTCCTCAGGGTTATTTTTCTGAAATTCTCCTTTCTAATGGGGTCATTCCCTGGTTTGGGGATCAAGGTAATGCTGGCCTCATTGAATGAGTCTGGAAACTTTCCTTCTGGTTCTATGTTTTGAAACAGCGTTAGGAGAATCGGTCTTATTTCTTCTTTGAATGTTTGGTAGAAATCCCCCAGGGAATCCATCAACCCTGGACTCTTGTTTTTTGGGAGATTTTCGATCACTCCTTCTATCTCGTTACTGGTTATTGGCCTACTCAGGTTGTCAATTTCTTCCTGTTTCAGGCTTGGCAGCCTATAGCTTTCCAGGAAGGCCTCCATTTCATCCAGATTGCTCAGTTTTTTGGCATATAGTTGTTGATAAGAATTTCTAATAATTGTTTATATTTCCTTGGTGTTAGTCGTAATCCCGCCCCTTTCATTCATAACTTTAGTAATTTGGGTCCTTTCTCTTTTCTTTTGGATAAGTCTGGCCGGTGGTTTATGAATCTTACTACTTCTTTTAAAGAACCAGCTTCTAGTTTCATTGATCTGATCTACTGTGTTTCTGGTCTCTAATTCATGGATTTTTGCTCTAATTTTAATTATTTCTCTTCTAATGCGTGGCTTAGGCCTCGTTTGTTGCTTTTTCTCTAGTTCTTTAAGGTGTAGAGTTATTGGCGAATTCAGGATTTTTCTGTTATTTTGAGTGAGGCTTGGATGGCTAATTATTTCCCACTTAGGAGAGTCTTTGCAGTATCCCAATGGTTTTGGACTGAAGTGTTTTCATTCTCTTTGGTTTCCATGAATTGTTCAGTTCTTCTTTGTTTTCCTAGTTGACCCAAACATTCCTGAGCTGAGTGATCTTTAGCTTCCAAGTGTTTGAATTTCTTCCATTTTTTTTTTCTTGCGATTGAATACCAGTTTTAATGCATTAGGATCTGAAAATATCAGGGAATAATCTCAATTGTTTGGTATCGGTTGAAACCTGATGTGTGACCCAGTATGTGGTCTATTCTGAAGAACGTTGCATGTGCACTCGAGACGAATGAGTATTCTCTTGTTTTAGGGTGGAATACTCTGTATATGTCTATGAGGTCTATCTGGTGTAGTGGTCGTTCAGAGCTGTTGTTTCTTTGTTGATTTTCTGCTTAGATGACCTGTCTATTGCTGAGACTGGAGTATTGGGGTCTCCTACAATTAACATATTGTTATCAATATGACTCTTTATGTTGGTTAACAGTTGGGTTATGTAGATGCTGCTTCCATGTTGGGGGCATAGATGTTTACAACGGTAAGATCTTGTTGCATAGACACTTTAAGAATGACATAGTGTCCTTCTGTGTCTCTAACTACAGTCTTTAGTTTGAAATCTAATTTGTCTGATATAAGAATTGTTACCCCAGCTTTCTTTTGAGGTCCGCTGGCATGGAAGATGGATCTCCGTTCCTTCACTTTCAGTGTGGATGTATCTTTAGTTGCCAAATGAGTTTCTTGTAGACAGCATGTGGATGGGTCCTGTCTTTTTATCCAGTTTGAAACCCTGTGCCATTTTATGGGAGCATTTAGGCCGTTCATGTGGAGAGTGATTATTGAAAGATGTGAATTTGTTGTTATCATGTTGCCTGTGAAGACCTTGTTTTTATAGATTGTCCCTGTAAATATCTGTTGTATATCAATCTTGGGGTCTTTCTCCTTTTATAGAACCCCCCTTAATATTTCTGGCTGGGCTGGCTTAGTGGTCACATATTCTTTCACTTTCTGCCTATCTTGGAAGCTCTGCATCTCTCCATCCATTCTAAATGACAGCATTCCCGGATAAAATATTCTTGGCTACATGTTCTTCTCATTTAGTATCCTGAATATGTCTTGCCAGTTCTTTCTGGCTTGCCAGTTCTCTGTGGATAGCTCTGATGTTATTCTGGTGTTCCTCCCTCTGTATGTAAGGAATCTCTTCCCCCTAACTGCCCTTAAGATGGTTTCTTTGGTTCTATGATTTGCAACTTTTACTATTACATGCCAGGGTGTTGGCCTGTTTTCCTTGATCTAGGGAGGGGGCTCTCTGCCTCTATGACACGAATGTTTGGTTTATTCCCCAGATTAAGGAAGTTCTCAGCTACAATTGGCTCAAGTATATCTTCTTGTCCTCTCTCTCTCTCCGCCTCCTCAGGGATTCTAATAATTCTGACATTGGAAGGCTTCACGGTGTCACTTATTTCTCTGATTCTATTTTCATGGGTTCTGAGTTGTTTTTCCCTGGCCTCCTCTTTTCCCTTTTTATGTATTAACTTCTCTTCCACGTTGATAATTCATTCTTCTACCTCACTTACCCTAGCTGTTAAATTATCCAGATTAGATTGGATCTCATTGATAGCATTTTTAAGTTCTGCCATTCCAGTTTTCATTTCTGCCCTTAGAGACTCTATGTTGCCATTAATTGATTTCCCCATGCTAGCTATTGTCTTCACAATTGCTAGCCTGAAATCCATCTCCGACAACTTGGTTATACCTGAATCCATTTGTAAATCTGTGGCATAAGTCATAATCTCTGAGTCGTTTCTATTTTGGGTGCTCCTCCTCATTGGCATTCTGTTGAGTGGTGGTTGAGGGAATGTATAGAGTCCACATTATTGACCCCAACCCAAGCAAGATGCACGTGTTTTATTGGGACCGTAGGGTTGCTGGACTCTTATTTTCTCAGGCTGTCGTCTGGGGGAGAGCCCCCCCACACAGTTACTCCGGCAATTCTGTTTGGCAGAGTTGCCCTGCCCCCTGTGGCAGGGGATGGGCTCAGTGAAAACCGGTTTTGGGGGGCTTTTTTCTCTGACAGCTTTCCACACCTCTGCGTCTCTTCTGAGATTCAGAGTAGAAGAGACCATTTCCAGCCTTTTGCCTCAGAGCAGAGAGATCACAGTCTGTTCCTCAGTGAGCTCTCCAGGCCACACTCTCCCCATTTCTGTCCCTGCTGCTATAATCTTCAGCGTCCTGGGTTGTGCATCCCTCAGCAGTGCTCACAGTCCTCTAGGTTGTGTACGTCTCTGCCCTTTGTGCTTCTAAAACCGCATGCTGCTCCCAGTTCACACGCATGTCCCCACTGCTCCAGTTTCTGTCTGTGGTGCTGCCCTAAAGTCCTTTCCCTGCTGCTATCAGTCTGGTAGTCTCTGCCTTTCCCCAGTGTAGGAAGCTATCACTCATTGGTGGTGTTGGATCCCCGTGGCCACGCTGCCTCCCACTACCATTTATCCTCCAATATCTGCCCGCGGAATCACCACTCCTTGATTCCTACCTCAAAAACAACCACCTGCTATGTTTTCTTTGTAGAGATCCCGACCTATCTTCTTACATCTCAGGCTGATTTCCTGGTGCTCAGAGTGGTCTGGTTCATATCCAGCTCAATTCCGGGGACCAGTTAGAATAGGGTCCTCTATTCCTCTGCCATCTTTTCCCCTACCATGACGTGTAATTTTGATACTCACTGCTTCAACCTCTTTAGTCATTATCGGATTGCTCAGATTTTGTATTTTTCATGATCTATTCTTGGTAGGTGGTACGTTCCTAGGAATTTAACCTTGCCTCAGTTGTCGGATTTGCTGGCATAATTGTTTATAGGGGTCTCTTAGGATTCATTGTTTCCCTTGTATCAGTTTTAATGTGTCCTCTCTTAATTTTAGCTGTACCCTTTTCTCCTTGATTTGTCCAGCTAAAGCCTCCGCGAATTTGTTTATCTTTTCAAAAACTAAGTGTGAGTTTTACTGATTTTTTTCTACAGTCATTTTGTTTGTATTTCATTTATTTCTGCAATTATGTTTATTATTTCATGGCATCAGCTGACTTTGGATTTAGTTTGTTCTTTTTCTAGTTCCATAAAGTGTAAATTTTGGTTGCTTTATTTTGGTCTTCTAAAATTTTTCTTAATATATGCATTTATCCCTATATTCTTCCCTCATAGAAATGCTTGTGCTGCATCCCATAAGTTTCTTTATTTTCCTTTGTTCAAGATACTTTCTGATTTTACTTTTGATTTCTTCTTTGATCCATTGCTTGTTCAGGAGGGTTTTATGTGATTTTCACCTATTAGTATATGGCTTAGTTTTCCTTTTGCAAGTGATGTTTATTCACACCATTGTGGTCATAAATATACAAAATAGGATTTTAAACTTTTTAAATTAGTTAAGGCTTTCCTTGTGCTGCAGCATTATCTATGCTAGAGAAAGTTAGGTCTGAACTTGACAAGAACTTGTATTATGGTGCTGACAGATGCAATCTTATGCATTTGTATTTTAGGCCCAGTTGGTCCACAGTGCTCTTGAGGTCTGCTATTCCTTACCACTTTTCCATCTGGATCATCTGTCCATTGCTGAAAGTGGGATACTGTAGTCCTCTACGGTTATTGTATTGCTGTCTATATCTCCCTTCAATTCTGTTAATATGCTTCAGATATTTAGGTACTCCAATGTTCGCTGCACATATATTTACAATTCTTATATCTTCTTGATGAATTGATACTGTACTACTACCAATGACCTATCTATCTGATATAGGCACACCACTTCTGCTGTCTTTTGGTTACCATTTGCATGAAATGTCTTTTCCCATTCCCTCACTTCCAAGCTATGTGTACCTTTAAAGCTAAAGTGAATCTCTTATGGGCAACATATTGTTGGATCTTGTTTTTTTGTTGTTGTTTTGTTTTTTCTTGTTTTTTATCTTTGTTTTTCTTCTTTAAATCCATTCAGTCACTCTGTTTCTACTGATAGGAAAACATAGTCCTGATTAAATTAATTATAGATAGGTAACTGTTTCATTCTGTTGGTTTCTGACTTTGATTCTTTTTGCTTTTGTCCCTGTTTGGTGTTTTCTTTTGGGATTATATATCTAAGTGAAACAGATATAAGTAACATGCATGATAGAGGATTTAAAGGAGCAGCCAGGATACTAAATGGGCTTGAGAAAATAATAGAAGGCATCAGGGAGACCCTTACTACAAAGATAAACGAGTTAAAAATCTGAGATGAAGATATGGGAAACAGACTGGATGCAATGAACAGTAGGCTAGAAGAAGCCTACCCAAAAAAATAAAATCACAAATGAGAGTACTGAGGATCTAATTAGTGACCTAGAAGACAAAATAATGGAAAATAATGAATCTAAACAAAAGAGATAAGAAGGGCGCCTGGGTGGCTCAGTCAGTTAAGTGTCTGCCTTCGCCTCGGGCCATGATCCCAGTGTCCTGGGATCAAGCCCCACGTGCGGGCTCCCTGCTCAGCGGGGAGCCTGCTTCTCCCTCTCCCACTCCCCCTGCTTGTGTCCCCTCTCTCACTCTGTCTTTCTCTCTCAAGGAAATAAATAAAATATTAAAAAAAAAAAAAACAGAGAGAGAGAGAAGGAAGAATCATGGAGCACGAGAATGCATTTAGGGAAATCACTGACTCCAACAAATGTAACAAAATGTATATTGTACAAGGTATAGAAGAGAGAGAAAAGAGCGCAGAAAATTTATTTGAGGAAGTCCTAGCTGAAAACTTCCCTATATGGGGGGAGAAACAGACATCCAGATTCAGAAGACAGAGAGAACTCCCATCAAAATCAACAGAAGGAAGTCAACAGAAAACACAGTGTAATTAGATTTGCAAAATCTAGTGATAGAGGAAATATCTTAAAAGCAGCAAGACAAAAGAAGTCCTTAAATTACAAGGGACGACCCATACGCTAACCTCACATCTCTACACAGAAAATTGTCAAGCTAGAAGACAATGGCATGATATATTCAAAGTACTGAATCGGAAAATCAATAGCCATGAATACTCTATCCAGCAAAGCTGTCATTAAGAATAGAAGGAAAGATGAGGAGTTTCCCAGACTTACAAAACCAAGAGGAACCAATAATCAATAAATCAGCCCTATAAGAAATATCAAAAGACAGTCTTTGCCTGAAAAGGAGAAACCAAAACTGATTAGAACAAGAAAGGAACAGAGAAAATCTCCAGAAACAATGGCAAAATAACTAAATGTTAAAGAACATCCGAGTAAAGAATGAATGGGTAAACCAGGAAACCAAAGAAGAAATTTTAAAAAATACATGGACACAAATGGAAATGGAAACATGACGGCACGAAACCTTTGGGATGCAGCAAGTGCAGTCCTAAGAGGGAAGTATATAATGATACAGACCTTCCTCAAGAAGCAGGAAAAGTCTCAAATACACAACCTAACTTCACACCTGAAAGGAAGCCTAAATCCAGCAGGACAGGAGAAATAATAAAGATTAGGGCAGAAATAAGTGATATAGAAACAACAACCAAATCAAGCCACACAACAGTTGAACAGATCAATGAAACCAGGAGCTGGTTCTTTGAAAAAAATTAATCAGATAAAATCCCTAGCAAGATTTACCAAAAATAAAAGAGAAAGAACCCAAATAAATAAAATCACAAATGAGAGGGAACAAATAACAACCAACACACAGAGGTACAAACAACTATAAGAGAACATTATGAAAAACTCTGTGGCAACAAATTGGAAACCTAGATGAAACGGATAAATTCCTAGAAAAATGTAAACCACAAAAGTTGAAACAGGAAGAAATATAAATCTTAAAGAAACCAATAACCAGTGAAGAAATAGAACCAGTAATTGAAAAGAAAAACAAACAAACAAACAAAAAAACAAACCAACAAACAAAAGTCCAGGGTCAAATGGCCTGACAAGTGAAGTGTACCAGACATGGAAAGAGGACTTAATACCTAAACTTCTCAAACTATTCCAAAAAATAGAAAATGAAGGAAAACTTCCAAATTCATTCCCAGAGGTCAGCAATATCCTGATTCCAAAAACAGATAAAGACACCACTGAAAAAGTAAACTACAAGCCAAAGTAGTTTACTACAAAGTAAACTACTTTGATGCACAAAGATGCAAAATTCTCAACAAAATACTAGCAAACAGAATGAAACAATCATTAAAAACAATTTCAAAACGTTCAAGTGAGCTTTGCTCCTAGGGTACAAGGTTAGTTGATTATTTGCCAATCAATCAGTGTGACACATCACATCAATAAGATATATGATAAGTAAACATTTGAGAAACAAGACAGAGAATTATAGGAGAAGAGAGGGGGAAAATGAAACAAGAAGAAACCAGAGAGGGAGACAACCCTGAGACTCTTAATCTCAGGAAATAAACTGAGAGTTGCTGGAATGGAGGGGGGTCTGAGGGATGGGGTGGTTGCGTGATGGGCACTGGGGAGGGTAAGTGTTGTGTTGAGCACCGTGAATGGCATAAGCCTGATGAATCACAGACCAGTACCCCTGAAACAAATAATACATTATATGTTAATAATAAAAAAATGATAATTTTAATAGATGAAGGAAAAAGCATTCGACAAAGTACAACAAACACTACGATAAGAAACCTCAACAAAGTTGGCTTAGAGGGAATACACCTTAGAATAACAAAGGTTATCTATGAAAAATCCACAGTGAACGTTATATTCAATGGGGAAAAAAGGAGAGCATGCCCCTTTTGGTCAGGATCAATATGAGGATGTCAACTCTCACCGCAATTATTCAACATAGTACTGGATGCCCTAACCACAGCATTCAGACAACAAAAAGAAATAAAAGGCATCCAAATCAGCAAGGAAGAACTCAGACTTTCACTATTTGCAGATGACATGAATCTATACAGGGAAAACCCTAAAGACTCAACCAAATACCTATCAGAACTGGTAAAGGAATTCAGTAAGTTTGCAGAATACAAAATCAATGTGCAGAGATCTGTTCCATCCCTATACACTGACAATAAAGCTGCAAGTGAAATTAAGAAATAATCCCATTCACAAACTCCCCAAAACAATAAGACACCTAGAAATGAACATAAACAGAGTTGAAAGACCTGTACTCTGAAAATTATAAACCACTGATGAAAGAAATTGCAGTTAACACAAAGAAGTGGAAAGGCATTCCATACTCGTCTACCAGATAACAAATATTGTCAAAATATCCATATTACCCAAAGCAACCTGTGTATGTAATGCAATCCCTTTCTATATACAAACAGCATTTTTCACTGAATTAGAACAATTGATCCTAAAATTCATATGGGAACACAAGGACTCCAAGGGTCAATGCAATCTTGAAAACAAAACAAAAACAAAACAAAACAAAACAAAAGCACAACAAAGTTGGATGCATCATAATTCTGCAATTCAGGTTATATTAAGAGCAGGAGTAATCATACCAGTATGGTACTGGTACCAAAATAGACATATCGATAATTGGAACAAAATAGAAATCACAGAAATGAACCCACAATTATCTATCGTTAATTAATCTTTGGGAAAGGAAAAAGGATACCCAGCAGGAGAAAGATAGCCGCTTTAATAAATGATGTTGAAAATTCACACAAAAGAATGAAAGTGGACCACCTTCTTTCACCACACATAAAATAAGCACAAAATTGATTAAAGATGCAAATGTGAGACCTGAAACCATAAAAATCCTAGAAGAGAACACAGGCGGCAATGTCTGTGGCTTCAACCAAAGCAACATTTTTTTCTAAATATGCCTCCTGATGCAAGGGTAACAAAGCAAAAATAAACTATTGGGATTTCATCAAGATAAAACTTCTGCACAGAGAAGGAAATAATTGGCAGAACTCAAAGGCAACCTAAAGAATGGGAGAAGATATTTGCCAATGACATATCCGATAAAGGGTTAGTATCCAGTAAGTATAAATAACTCATCAAACTCAACATTCCCAAACCAAACAACCCAGTTTAAAAATAGATGAAAAATGAATAGACATTTTTCCAAAGAAGACATACAGATGGCCAACAGACACATTAAAGATGCTCAACATCACTCATAATCAGGGAAATGCAAATCAAAATTACAATGAGATATCACCTCAGACCTGTCAGAATAGCCAAAATTAACAACACAAGAAACAGGAGGTTTTGGCAAGGATCGGAAGCAAGGGGACCCTTCTTGCCCTGTTGGTGGGAATGCGAACTGGCACAGCCAATTTGGAAAACAGTATGGAGATTCCTCAAAAAGTTAAAAACAGAAGTACCCCATCATCCAGCAATTGCTCTATTAGGTGTTTACTCGAAAGATAGAAAAATACTGATTCAAAGGTGTATGTGCACCCCAATGTTTATGGCAGCATTATCAACAATAGCCAAGTTATGGAAAGAGCCCATATATCCATCAACAAATGAAAGGATAAAGACGATATATATACACACAGTGGAATATTACTCACCATAACAGTGAATGAAATCCTGCCATTTGCAATGATATGGGTGGAACTAGAGGATATTGTGCTAAGTGAAATAAGTCAGTCATAGAAAGACAAATACGGAATGATTTCACCCAAAACTGATGAACACTTGGGGGGGGGGAAAAGAGAGAGAGTTTAATCAAGAAGAATCTTAATTATAGGGAACAAACTGAGGTTTACTGGATGGGAGTCTGGTGGGGGATAGCTTAAGTGGGTGATGGGCATTAAGGATTGCACTGTGATGAGCCTTGAGTGTTGTATGGAAGTGATGAATCACTAAATTCTACACCTGAAACTAATATTACACTGTATGTGAACGGATCGGAATTTTATTAAAAATTTATAAAAAAATGGAAAGAAAATAACAGTAATCAATATGCTATGTGGTACTAGCATATAAAACAAACATGTAGACCTAAGAAAGGGAGTGGAGAGCTCAGAAATAAACCCTTTCACATATGGTCAACTAATATCGGACAACAGAGTCAGGAGTATTCACTGGGGGAAAGGATAGTCTCCATAATAAATGGTATTGGAAATACTGAATAACCACATACAGAAGAATGAAGTTCGGTCTCCATCATATCATTCACCAAATTAAGTTAAAATGGAAAATTCATAGGAACTGAAACTAAAACTTCAAGAAGAACATATAGGTGAAAAACTCCTGACATTGGTTTGGCAGTAATCATGGGTATGATGCTAAAAGCCCAGGCCAAAAAGTATGTAAAAATATAGTTTATGCTTCACAAAGAAATTATCAAAAGAATCAAAAGTATCTCTCAATAGGCGACTGACTGGATAAAGAAGATATGATATAGGTATGCAATAGAGAATTATCCAGCCATAATAAAAAACAAAATTGTCTTATTTACTAAAACGTAACTAAAATGAGGATATTAAGCTAAGTGTAATATGATAAAGATGAATACTCTATGATATCACTTATATGTGGAATCTAAAGAAACTGAACTTAGACAAGTAACAGAAGCATAACAGTTACCAAAGGCTGAGAGGTAGTGAAAATGGGACAATTTTGATCAGAGGGCACAAACTTCCAGTTACAAGATTAACAACTTATGGAGATCTAATGCAAAGCCTAGTGATTATAAGGAATACTGCATTATATATTTGAAAATTGTCAAGAAAATAGATCTTAAATATTTTCACCACAGCTAAGTAATTGGTCATTATATGACAAGATGGAGCTCTTAGCTAATGCTGTGGTGGTAAAATTTCTGTGATATATGTGTATTCAAACAAACACATCATACATCTTAAACTTACACAATTATTATGTCAATTATATCCAAAAAAAGCAGAAAACAGTTCTTTGTGACATTAAAAAAAAAGGAAAATTGAAGACAAATTAAGGGTAAGGAGATAGAAATGGTAACCAGAAACATCTCATCCAAGAAAAGACAAGAAAGAGACAGTTTTACTGTTGAATTTTACCAAACACTTAAAGAAGAATTAATGTGAATCCTCAAAGGCTTCCAAAAAATTGAAAAGGAGGGAACACTCCTAAACTCATTTATAAACATCATTACTGGGATTACAGAAGAATATTACCATAAAAAATTCATATATTGTTACCCCTGTCGAAATTGAATGTAATAATAATTCTCAAAAATGCTAGAAAATAGGCTTCAGCAGCACACTGAAAGGTTCATTTCTTCTGCGTGGCTTAAGTTTTTTTTTTTTTTTTTTTTGAAGGTTTTATTTATTTATTTATAGAGAGAGACACAGCGAGAGAGAGGGAACACAAGCAGGGGGAGGGGGAGAGGGAGAAGCAGGCTTCCCACTGAGCAGGGAGCCCAATGCGGGGCTGGATCCCAGGACCCTGGTATCATGACCTGAGCCAAAGGCAGACGCTTAGCAACTGAACCACCCAGGCGTCATGCTTGGCTTCGTTTTTATTTGTTGTTCTTTCTCCAGTTCTTTAAGGTGTATTGGGGATTTTTCTATGTTTTTGAGTGAGGCTTGGATGGCTATGTATTTCCCCCTTAGGACAGTCTTGGCAGTATCCCATAGGTTTTGGACTGATGAGTTTTCATTCTTATTGCTTTCCATGAATTGTTTAAGTTCTTCTTTACTTTCCTGGTTGACCTGAACCTGCTTAAGCAGGATGGCCTTTAGGTTCCAAGTGTTTGAATTCCTTCCAAATTTTTTCTTGTGCTTCAGTTCCAGTTTCAAAGCACTGTGGTGTGAGAATGCAGGGGATAATCTCAATCTTTTGGTATTGGTTGAGACCTGATTGGTGTTGGTGGGAATGCAAGTTGGTACAGCCACTTTGGAAAACATTATGGAGGTTCCTCAGAAAGATAAAAATAGAGATACCCTATGACTCAGGAACTGCACTACTGGGTATTTACCAATAAAATAGAGATGCAGTGAAAAGAAGGGGCACATGCACCCCAATGTTCAGAGCAGCAATGTCCACAAGAGCCAAAGTGGAAGGAGCCAAGATGTCGTTCAACAGACGAGTGAATAAAGAAGATGTGGCCCAGATATACAATAGAATAATTATTCAGCCATCGGAAAGAATGGATACCCAACATTTGTATCGACATGGATGGAACTGGAGTGGTTATGCTAAGTGAAATAAGTCAGGCAGAGAAAGACAATTATTACATGGTTTCACTTATCTGTGGAACATAAAGAATAGCATGGAGGACATTAGGAGAAGGAAGGGGAAAATGAAGGGGGGAAACCAGAGAGGTAGACAAACGATGAGAGACTATGGACTCTGGGAAACAATCTGAGGGTTTCAGAGGGGAGGGCAGAGGGGATGAGGTAGCCTGTTTATGGTTCTTAAGGAGGGCATATATTGCGTGGAACACCGGGTGTTATACATAAACAATGAATCATGGAACAGTACATCAAAAACTAATGATGTACTGTATGGTGACAAACATAATTTAAAAAAAAAACTTTTATAGTTCATAATCAATTGAGTTTATCTCTGGGATGTAGGCTCAATATATGCAAAATTAAGGATAAAATCATATCATTATCTAACATTATAACAATACAGAAATACTCCAGGAAGTAAGGAAAACCTCAAACAAATTAGCCTCACAGTGCAATGAGCTAGGAAAAGAAGAACAACCAAAGCCCAAAACCACTGGAAGGAACGAAATAATAAAGATTAGAGCAGAAAGAAATGACACAGAGACAAAAAACAAAACAAAACATAACAAAAAACAAACAACACCCCCTGAAAAAACAAACATCAATAAAACCAGGGCCTGATTCTTTGAAAAAAAAATTAAAAATTATAAAGCTTTAGGCAGGCTCATAGAAAAAACGGAGAGTGAGAGAGTGATGATTCAAACAAAATCAGAAATGAAGGAGGAGAAATAAAATTGACAGAAATCCAATGATTATAAGAGAATATTATGACAAATATCAAGCCAAGAAATTGGACTATGTAGAAGAAACGGATATATTCCTAGAAACATAACCTTCCAAATCTTCATCAATAAGAACTAGAAAATTTGAACAGGTAAATTACTAGCAATGAAATCAAATTAGTACTCAAAAAACTCCCAATAAACAAAAGTCCAGGACCATATGGCTCCACAGGTGATCTCTACCAAATATTAAAAGAAGAGTTAATACCCATCCTTCTCAATACTTCCCTCTTAGGACTGGCTTTGTTGCATCCCAAAGCTTTTGAGGTGCCGTGAATGAATGCGACACATTCATTCTTTAGTAGCATGTAATTGTGGTCTTTCTAAATTTTTTCTTGTGGTTGACTTTAATTTTCAGTGTTGTGGTCAGAAAATGTGCATAGCATGACCATTATCATTTTGTACTTGCTGACACCTGATTTGTGACCCAGCATGTGACCCAGCATGTGAGCATCCTGGAGAATGCTCCATGTACACTCAGGAAGAATATGTATTCTGCTCTTTAGAATGAAATGCTCTGAATAGATCTGTTAAGTTAAACTGGTCAATTGAGTTCCTTGTTTCCTTGTTGATCTTCTTCTTAGATGATCTGGCTGTGAGTGGGGTGTTAAAGTCCCCTATTATTACTGTATTAATATCAATGAGTTTATTTATGTTTGTTATTCATTAATTTACCTATTTGGTTGCTCCCCAGTTGGATCATAAATGTTTACAAGCATTAAATATTTTTGCTGGATAGACCCACTAATTTTGATTCATCTCTTGTCTTTGGTTTTAAATCTCGAGAGTGAGACAAACCATGAGAAACTCTGGACTCCACGAAATAAACTGAGGGTTACAGAAGGAGGGAGATGGGGGTGGGGTAACCAGATGATGGGTATTAAGGAGGGCACATGTGGTTAAACACTACATCAAAAACTAATGATGTACTATATGTTGGTTAATTGAACGTAATAATAATAAAAAATAAATGGCTCTAAGATACAAAATCAACCAATTAATCCATCAATCTAGTTTGTCTGAGATAAGCATGGCTACTCTGGCCTTCTTTTGACATCCATTAGCATGACTGATGATTCTGCATCCTCCCACTTTCCAACTTCAGGGGCCATTAGGTTTAAATGTGTTTCTAGTACACACTATATAGAAAAGTCTCGGTTTTTTAAATCCATTCAGACACCCTATATAATTTGATTAGAGCATTTACTCCATTTACATTTGGAGTTATTGTTGATAGGAATTCAGTGACATTGTATTTCCTCTAAAGTCACCTTTTATGGAGATTGGCTCTGTTGCTTCTCAGGGTTTGTTGCTTTTGGTTTTTCTTTCCCACTCAAAGGGTGCCCTTGAATATTTCTTGCAGAGCTGGGCTAGCAGACATGCAATCCTTCAGTTTTTGTTTGTCTGGCAACCTTTTTCTCTCCTATCCTTAATGACAGCCTTGCTGGATAAATTATTCTTGGGTGCATATGTTTCCCATTCAGCAAGTTGAATATATCATGCCAGTCAACTTTGGCTTTCAGGTGTCTCTGGAGAGATCTGCCGTGAACCTGATCTGCCTCCCCTTGTACATTAAGGGGTTTCTTTTTCCTTGCTGCGTTCAAGATTCTTATCTCTGTATTTTTCAAATTTTACTGTGAAAAGTGTTGGTGTTGGCCAGCTTTTGTTGAATTTGATGGGAGTTCTCTGTACTTCCCGGATTTGGATGATTGTTTCCTTCCCACAATTAGGGAAGTTTTGAGCTATAACTAGCTCATATAAACCTTCTGCCCCTTTTCCCTCTCCTCTTTTGGGACCCCCATGATAAAAATGCTATGCTTTATGGAGTCGCTGTGTACCATACAACTACATTCGTGATCCAATACTTTTCTTTCCCTCTTCATTCAGCTTCATTCTTGTCCATAATTTTAGCCTCCTTATCACTGATTCGTTGCTCTGCTTCATTCACGCTCATTGTCTTTGCATCCAGTTGGTTTTGCATTACAGGTACAAAACTTTTTATAGTAAGGGATTCTCTAGTGTCTCCAATGCTTTTCTCAAGCCCAGCTAGTATCCTTATGATTATTGTTTTAAATTCTGGTTCAGACATATTTATGTCTCTTTTGATTAGATATCTGGCTGTGACATCTTCCTGTTCTTTTTGGGGGGTGCATTCCTCCATTTTGTCAACTTGTCATAAGGTCACTTTTGTTTATGTGTGTTAGGAAAACCTGTTACATTTCTTGCTCCTAAGAGCAATACCTGTATTAGGAAGAAGTTCTATATTGTCTTGAGCCTGCTGCTTCAGGAAGTGTTTCAGAGTGTGCACTCTTCTGCTGTGTTTTGGTTGGTCTTTCCCCCAGGTCGAGCCTCTGTAAAGTTTCTCATTGCCTTCATTGGAGAGTTCTGACCTTCTCCAGTGTGGCAAATTTTAAATAGGTGTGTTTTGGTCTGGTTGTTAAAAGAAGCTAGATCCTGTTTCCCCTCGAGCTGTTTTCAGTAATGTGCAGCAACCAACACAGAGAGTGAAGAAACTTGTTCCACAAAAGAACATCTAATTATCCAAAACAGATCATAAGGAAACATAGATACATGATTTACCTGATAGAGAATTCAAAATACCTATCAAGAACATGCTTACCAAGGTCAGGAGAGCAATCCATGAACAAAGATGGAATTTGGAGGAAGAGATAAAAATATTAAAAAATACTGAGCAGAAATCACAGAGATGTCCGGGGCTAGAGAACATGGCACCAACATTTTCATTCTACCATTGGTTCTGAAAACCTTCGGGGAGGAAAACAGCACCACACAGTGCAATCCAGAGCCTCTTACACTGAGCCCGGCCCCTTGCTAAGGTAGGCGCATTTCCACTAGTGAAAGGTCACCTGAGAATCAGCTCAACAGACCCTTCCCCAGAAGACAGAGCATTTCCACTAGTCCAAGGACATCTGAGAATCAGTGCAATAGGCCCCTCCCCTAGAAGATTAGCAGTCACACCTGGCTAGCAGCAAGTTTACTGATCATAGAGAACTGCAAATGTTCAGGTCTTGGGGAAAACATTTGTTGGGGGGGACAGTTATTCCTTAGTCTTTCAGGTATTATTTCCCCAGCAATTTTCTCATTTTATCATTCCTTTCTTAGACTCTCCACTCTTTCCTTATGCTTTTTTTTTTTTTTTTTAATTTTAGTGTGTCATATGTACATTTATTATTTTGGTTTCCTTTCAGGTATTATTTCCCCAGCTATTTTCTCATTTTATCATTCCTTACTTAGACTCTCCACTCTTTCCTTATGCTTTTCTTTTTAATGTTAATGTGTCATATATACATTTATTATTTTGCTTTCCTTTCCTTTTACTATATGATATATATATATATATATATATATATATATATATATATATATATATTTCCTTTCCGTTTACCATATATACTATATATATATACTATATATACTATATATACTATATATATATACTATATATATAAAAATATATATATATATATTTCCTTTCCGTTTACTATATATACTATACTATATCATATCATATTATATAACATACATAAATATATATACATATATATGTTTTCTTTCTTTCCTAATTTTGGGCATAGTTTCTTTTAACTAGCAGACCAAAGTACACCCAGAATGTAGTTTTTATTTTCAACTGTTTTATTTCTTGTTTGATTTTTTTCATAGATTTTTTTTTTCCTCCTGTTTGTTTCTTTTTCTGTTGTTTTGTTTTCCTGGTTCCTTTGGTTCTCTGTTGTTGTTCTTATTATTGTTTTTTCCCTTTCTTTCTTCTATTCTTTTGTGGACAAAATTATGAGGTGGAGAAATTCACCCCAAAAGAAAAAACAGGATGTCACTGTCACAGCCAGGGATTTAGTCAATATGGATATAAGTAAGATATCTGAACTCGAATTTAAAAAGCTATTATGAAGGTACTAGCTGCGCTTGAAAAAAACATAGAAGACACTAGAGAACTCTTACTATATGAAAAAAAGTACTAAAAGTTAATCAGGGAGAAATTTAAAATGCTTTAATGAGATGCTGTCAAAAATGGAGGCTCTAACAGCGAGGAAGAACAAGGCAGAAGAGTGAGTCAGTGATATTGAAGACAACATGATGGAAAATAAGGAAGCTGAAAAGAAGAGAATAAAACAACTACTGTATCACGAAGGGAGACTCAGAATTCAACAGTTCTATAAAGTGAAACAATATTCAGGTAATAGAGGTCTTAGAACAGGAAGAAAAGGAGAGTGGTCAGAAGGTTTATTTGAACAAATTAGAGCTGAGAACCACCTTAATCTGGGGAAGGAAACAGAGATTCATGGCCAGAGGGCACAGAGAACTCCACTCAAAATCAGTAAAAATAGGTCAAAACGTCGACATATAATATTAAAGTTTGCAAATTTCAGAGACAAAGAGAAAATCCTGAAAGCAGCTTAGGACAAGAGGTCCTAAAACCACAAGAGAAGATACATAAGGATGGCAGCAGATCTGTCCACAAAGGCCTGATGGGTCAGGAAAGGACTGGCATGATAGACTCAACATCCCAAAAGTGAAATAAAAATGCATCCAAGAATACTTTATCAAGCAGGCCGTCATTCAGAATAGAAGACATAAAAATTTCTAGGATAAACAAAAACCAAAGGAATTTGTGAACACTAAGCCAGGGCTTCAAGAAATATTAAAGGGGATCCTTTGAGCAAACAGAGAGTCCAAAAAGACAAAAACAGAAAGGAAAACAGACAAGATACAGAAAGGGCAACATTACAAGCACTAGAATGACACTAAATTCATATGGTTCAATAATTACACTGACTGTAAATGGTCTAAATGATCCAATCAAAAGACACAGGTATCAAATGGATTAAAAAAAATGACCCAGTGATACACTGCTTTCAAGAGATGAATTTTAGCACACAGACACCTCTAGATTGAAATTCAGTGGGTGGAAAATCATTTATCATACTAACGGACATCAAAATAAAGCTGGAGTAGACACGCTTACATTGGACAAAATAGATTTTAAACGAAAGATTGTAATGAGAGATGAAGAAGCATGCTAAATCCTAATAAAAGGGTCTATCAACAAGAGGATTTAAACTGTAAATATTTATGCTCCTAAACTGGGAACAGCCAATTATATAAAGCCATTAATAACAAACTGAAAGAAACTCATTGGTAATAATACAATAATAAGGGGTATTTGGGTGGCTCAGTCGGTTAAGCATCTGCCAGGGTCCTGGGATCCAACCCCACATCAGCCTTCCTGCTCAGTGAGGAGCCTGCTTCTCCCTCCACTATGCCACTCCCTCTGCTTCTGCTCTCTCACTCTCACTCTAAAAAATAAATAAAATCTTTTTTAAAATAATACAATAAAAATAGGGGAATTTAAGACCCCACTCAAAGCAATGGATGGATCATCTAAGCATAAGATCAAAAAGGAAACAAGGGCTTTGAATGACCAGACATACTTCACAGATATATTCAGAGGACTTCTTCCTAAAGTAGTAGAATATACATTCTTCTTGAATGCATAAGGAACATTCTCCAGAATAGATCACATACTGGATTACAATTAGGTCTCCACTCGTATGAAAAGAGTGACTATATTCCATGGATATTTTCAGAATACCACGCTTTAAAACATGAACTCATTTACAGAATACAAAAAAAAAAAAAAAAAAAAAAAAAAAAGGAAGGACCACAAATACATAGAGGTTAAAGAGCCTCCTCAGTATCATGGATCCCATATACAAAAACCACACAGTGAATATCATCCTCAACAGGGAAAACCTGAGAGCTTGTCAACTAAGGTCAGAAACATGACAAGGATGTCTACTCACCACTGTTGTTCCATACAAGATTGGAAGTCCTAGCCTCAGAAATCAGACAACAAAAAGAAGTAAAAGACATTGAAATGAAAAACGAAGAAATGAAGCTCTCACTCTTTGCAGATGACATGATACTCTATGTCGAAAACCCAAAGACTGCAACAAAAATTGATATAGGAAATAGAACTGATACAGGAATTCAGCAATGTTGCAGGATATAAATTCAACATACCGAAGTCAGTTGCATTTCTATACAGTAACAACTGGGCAGAGGAAAGAGAAATTAAAGAATCAAACCCATTTGCAATGACACCAAAAATGATAAGATACCAAGGAATAGACCTAAACAAAGAGGTAAGGGATCTCTACACTGAAAACAATAGAACACTTAAGACAGAAACTTAGGGAAACACAACGGAATGGAAAAACATTCCCTGCCCATGGGGTGGAAGAGCAAATATTGTTAAAATGTCTACACTACCCAAAGCAATCTACACATTTAATGCCATCCCTATCAAATATCATCAACATTTTTCACAGAGCTGGAACAAACAATCCTAAAATTTGTATGGAACCAGAAAAGATTCTGAATAGTCAAAAGTGATGTTTAAAAGAAAACCAAAGCTTGAGGCATCACAATCCCAGTGTTCAAGCTGTATGACAAGACTGTCATCAGCAAGACAGTATGGTACTGGCACAAAACAGGCACATGAATCAATGCAACAGAAAGAGAACCCAAAAATGGACCTTTAACTCTATGGCCAACTAATCGTTGACAAAGCAGGGAAGACTATCCAACAGAAAAAGACAGTCTGTTCAAGAAATGCTGATGGGAAAACTGGACAACAATGTGAAGAAGAATGACACTGGACCACTTTCTCACACTATACACAAAGATTAACTCCAAATGGATGAGAGACCTAAATGTCAGTCTGGAGCCCATCAAAATCCTAGAGAAGAACATAGGCAGCAGCATCTTTGACCTAGGCCATGGCAACTTCTTCCTAACACATCTCCAGAATCAAGGGAAACCAAAGTGAAAATGAACTATTGGGATGTTAGAAAGTAACAAGCTTTTCATAGAAAGGAAACAGTCAACAAAACTAAAAGGCTACCTATGGATTGGGAAAAGATATTTTCAAATGCCTGATAGGTAAAAGGCTAGCATCCAAGATCTATAAAGAACTTATAAAACTCAACACTAGAAAACAAAATAATTCAGTTAAGAAATGGTCGGAAGACACGAACAGACATTTCTCCAAAAGGACATACACATGCCTAACAGATACATGAAAGAAATGCTCAACATTACTGGGCATCAAGGAAATACAAATCAAAACCATATGAGATACCGCCCTACAGGCAGAATGGCTATATTAACAAGTCAGGAAAAAACACTTATGGTGAGGATGCAGAGAAAGGGGAACCATCTTAGAGTGCTGGCGGGGATGCAAACTGGTGCAACCACTCTTGAAAACACTGTTTTCCTCAAGACATTAAAAATAGAGCTACCCCATTACGCAGTAATAGTGCTATTAGGTTTTTACCCAAAGGATACAAACATAGTACTTTGAAAGGGCACATGCACTCCAGTGTTTATAGTAGCAATGTCCACAAAAGCCAAACTATGGAAAGAGCCCAGATGTCCATTGACAGATGAATGTATGAAGAGGACATGGTATGTATATAATGAATATGTATGTATATATGAATCTCTGTCTCTCTCTCTCTATGTATATGCATATGTATATGGAATATTACTTAGCAATCAAAAATAAATAAAGAATGAAATCTTGCCATTTGAGCCATTTGAAACAATGTGGATGGAACTAGAGGGTATTGTGGTAAGCTCAATTAATCAGTCAGGGAAATAGAAATGCCATATGATTTCATTCCTATGTGGAATTTAAGAAACAAAACAGATGAACAAAGGGGAAGGGAAGGAAAATTAAAATAAGATGAAAACAGACAGGGAGGGAAATCATAAGAGACCTTTAAGTATAAGAAACAAATAGAGGATTGCTGGAGGGGACGTGGATAGCGGGATGGGAAAACGGGGTGGTGGGCATTAAGGAGAGCCCTTGAAGTAATGTGAAGTGGGTATTATATGCAACTGATGAATCACAAAGTTCTAACTCTGAAACTAATAATAAATTAATTGTTAATTAGATTGAATTTAAATAAAATAATTTTTAAAGTGAAAGAAATCACAGAGCTGAAGAATATATTAACTGAACTGAAACTTTCAATATACCAGTTCCCATAGCAGACTGCATCTAATAATAGAAAGTAAGTCAGCAGAATTCATCCAGTTAAAGGATCAAAAGAAAAAAGAATTTTTAAAAAGTGAGCATTGCTTTCAGGACTTATTGGACACACTCGGGTCGACAAATGTGCCTGTTATGGGAACAAAGGAGAAGAGAAATTTAAAGGGACAGCAACCTTACCAAGAAATAGACCTGAACTCTTCCATATATGGGGAACAAGTCATCCAGAACCAGGAAGCCTAGGAATGACCAAAAAAGATGAATTCAAAGAAACAACAAGGCATACTATAGTTAAATTATTAAAAAGTGAAATACACAAGAGCACCTTAAAACAGAAAGAGAAAAGCAACTTGTTATGCCTAAGGGAACCCTCATAAAACAAGCACCAGATTTTTCAACAGAAAGGTAGCAAGCCAGAAGGAAATAGGATTATATAATCAAAGTTTGGGAAACAAAACCAACACTAGCAAACAAGAACACTCTACCCAGCAAAAGCATTCTCAGATTGAAAAAGAGATTTTTCCAGATTAAAAAAATTCTGATAAAAGTCTTCACCACTAAATCAATCATAATAGAAATACTAAAGGGTATTCTTCAGGCTGGAATGTAAAAATGCTATTTAGTACACAGAAAATAAATGAAAAGGTAAAACTCTTTCATAAAAGTAAACATGCAGGTAACTCAGGATACTGTAATGCTAAAATGGTGATTGTTACACCATTATTATTATTATTGATCATTATGATTTTTATATCCTTGTGCAAATATTAAAAGATGAGAGTATTATGGATATGTATCTAATAATTTGTTATTGAAACACAGTGAGAAAAATGTAAAATTTGCGGAGAAGTGTAAAATTGTGGAGCTTTGTGTGCATTCAGTGTTAAATTGTTATCAGTTTAAAATAAACTGTTACCAAAAAGAGATATTGCATTGAAAGTTTAAAAATATATTAAAAATATTGATTTGCCAAAAATCAAAATATATAATTGATATGGAAAAGTTTTTAAAAAAAGGAATCAAAGCAAACCACTACAGAAAGATCATCAAATCACAAACAAGAGAGGATCAAAGAAGACAGTAAACAAAATAGCAAATCCACATCTATCAATAATTACTTTAAATGTAAATGAACTAAATTCTGCAATCAAAAGACATGGAATGGCTGAATGGATCAAAACTAGAACTATATGCTGCCTACAAAGGACTTGCTTCAGCTTTAAAAGATATAAAGAGGAAGGCACATGTGTGACTCAGTTGGTGGCATCTGCCATTGGCTCATGTCATGATTCCCTGGGTCCCTGGGATCGAGTCCCGCTTCAGGCTCCTTGCTGGGTGAAGAGTCTGCTTCTCCCTCTGCCTGCCGCTCCTCCTCCTGCTTGTTCTCTCTCTCACAAATATGAATGAATGAATGAATGAATGAATGAATGAATGAATGAATAAAACCTTAAAAATATGAAGATACACATAGGTTCCAAGTAAAAAGACATAAAGAGAGAACTCTATTCCATATACGTGGAAATCAAAAGAAAGCAGGGATAGCTATATTTATATCCTCTTTCCCCAAAAAAGGAATATAAGTCAAGGATTCTGGGAAATAACAGTGAAGTAAGAACAAATAATCTGTCTCTTACTGAATAGCGTTCTCTTAATCTATTAGAGTTCTAATTATTTTTGAACCGTGGATTCTGTTGAAGATTTGCAACTTCCAGGGGAAAGGCTTCGATGGTATACGATGGTTAGTTTTTATCAATTTCATCTCTGTGTGGTAGAAACTACCAATCTCTTACCCCAGCTAACATGGGAAGCAGATGTGAGTGCATTCCTCAAGCAGTTTGCACATAGAGCTTGCAAGATTTAGGGTGAGTAAAAAGGACTTTTGTCCTTCAAAAATTTTACTGATTTTTGTGATTTTTTGCTGATTGCTGACTCCTGTTTCCAATCAAAGAGGTGTAAAGAGGCAGACAGCCATTGTTGTTCCCTCCTCTCATTGTTACATGCCCGTCTCTTGGGTTGAATTGATTTACAGGAGATTATAGGGCTACTGCTCTCTTCCCCCAGGCTTTTTCTTCTCTTTTAGCCTTTCGAGAGCCAGATATTAAATACAAGAACATTCCAAGTCGACTGAACATATGGAAAAATTTAGAAAGTGTCTGTGAATGGCCAAAGAAAGAATCGGAAGAGACATAAGAAAACATTAAGTTTGGGGCACCTGGGTGGCTCAGTCGTTAAGCGTCTGCCTTCGGCTCAGGTCATGATCCCAGGGTCCTGGGATCAAGCCCCGCATCGGGCTCCCTGCTCAGCTGGGAGTCTGCTTCTCCCTCTTCCTCTCCCCCTGCTTGTGTTCCCTCTTTCACTGTGTCTCTCTCTGTCAAACAAACAAACAAACAAACAAATAAATAAATAAATAAATAAATAAATAAACAAATAAAAGAAAACATTAAGTTTACACGACAGGCAGATCTTCAACACAGAGAGAGCCTAAAACAAAACAACAGCAGAAAAATAGCAGTAACAAAACCTGAGGAATAGGAGAATCTGATTTCTAGAATTTCCACATCGATAGATTGATATATCCAGTGTTAAACCAGAAAAAGCAACAACAACAACAACAACACAAACAAACACAGAAACTGAAATGAAAAACTGTAGGGCATACCAAGAAACAGGAAACCATGGTCAACTTAGAGGACAAAAAATAATTTAACATAACCTGTCCAGAGAAAGGCCTAATGTCAGATATATTAGGGAAAGACTTTAAAACAACTTTTCTAAAAATGCTCAAAGAAGTAAAGCAAGATGTAAAAAATGGAAAAAAAAATACAATGACGTGATCAATATCACGAAAGAGAGACAAGAAAATGAAAACAAAAAGAAGTTCTGGGACCGAAAATTCTATTTCGCTACAGGGATTCAAAGGCATATATGGGCATAAAAAGGAACCAATGAACCTGAAGGTAGGACAATGAAAATTATTTAGGCTGAGGAACAGAAGAAAGAAAAAAAAACGGATTAAAAAAGAAAGAAAAGAAAGGAGACTTTGGACCTGTGGGACACCATAAGGTGAACAACGTGAACATTGTGAAAGAGATAGATTCAGAGGGTACTTTAAGAAATAATGCCTGGTAGCTTACCAATTTTATGAAAGACATGAATATAAACACCAAGAAAGCTCAACAAACTCCAAGTAAGAAAAATCAGAGGACCACACAAGATACAATTTAGTCAAAGTTTCAGAAGTTCAAGAGAGAATCTTGAAAGCAGCAAGATTAAATCAATGCATCACCTAGAAGGGAATTTTAATAGGATTATCACGAAATCTGATATCAAAAACTTGGAGGCCAGAAGAAAGTGAGCCAATATGGCAGAGCGCTGAAAGAAAGAAAAACTGTCAAACAAAAATCCTATATTCATAGTTAAGTGTCTGTTTCTTAGTTTGCCTTTCTCTCTCTCTCTTTTTTTTTCCCCAATGCTTGTTTTGTCTCAAATGGAGCTAGGTGGGTGGAAAAGTAAAATAGATGATGGGGATTCAGGAGTACACTTGTGATGAGCACTGAGAAATGTATGTGAGTGTTGAATCACTAATTGTACGCCTGAAACTAATGCTAGAGTGTATGTTAACTATACTGGAATTTAAATAAAAACTTAAAAAATAGAATCCTTTATTCAGCCAAATTGCCCTTTAAAAGAAAGGGAAAAATCATGAAATTCCAGAAGTAACAAAGCTGAGGGAGTTTATGACTACTACACTGCTCTGTAAGAAATGCTGAAAGACTCCTGCAAGGGAAAATGAAAGGACAATAGATAGCACATCAAACTCATATGGAGAAATAAAGATCTCAATAAAAGTAAATATATCGGCGATATAAAAACTGGTCTTACTGTAACACTGGGTTGTTAATGTACTTTTTGTTCTCTACATTATTTAAGAGACTAATTGTAGAGAGCAAAATGGAGTCTTTCGTGTCAAGCAGAAGCCTGTATCAAGCAGGGGCCTGTCAAACAGAGACACAAGGAGTTAAGGGTACTGCAGCTAGGACATGTTGCTGGGATCAGCAGCAGCTGACACCCCAGAACTGATAACAAGCAGACCCAGAGGAGGTCGGCAGGGCCTCTTTAAAAATTAAAATAAATCCCTTTTAAAAGAGGAGAGTTTGTGCAACAAACTGTCAGACTCTTCAGACATGACCTCTCTCTGACAAGTTAAAAAAGGCATCAGTCAGAGGGGTCTCTGCCCCATTGTTCTTTGAGCAGAACTGAGATCCTTCACTGCTTGAACGTAATGAGCTGTAAGGGCCCAGAGCTGCCACAGACTGGACCCAGGCTTTTTCTCAACTGCATGTCCACAGACTGACTTTGCCTTTGTCTGGTTAACTTCCTACACCTTTCTCCTATCCTGTTTGTTGTGAGGCTTGTCTTACGACCTGCTCTATGTGGGGTGTAAGAAGCCAAGTTTAATCACATGGTGCAACGTCAGTTGAGTTGGAATCCTGAATCTGCTTTATCATTGTGATTAACATTGCTTTGTGACTGAATAAAGCTGGCATTGTAGAAATACACAACTCAGGTGTGCACCTTCATAGCATGCTCATGACAGCAATGCATTTAAGGAGAACATTACTAGAGTAAAAACTAGTATTATTGTAACTTGAGATTATAACTCAAAATGTCGAGTTCATCATAATTTTAGAAGGCTAAACCTTTTAAAAGGATCTTCAGGTTACGTTCCTGGGCATATGATGTACAAAGATGTGAATTTGTTTCATCAACAATTGAAAGTGGTGGAGAATTAGTTGTAAAGGAGCAGAGTGTTGTATGTTATTGTTGTTGTTAGAGTGTTGCTGTATTGTATGTTGTTATACAGTTAATTGTGGTAAGTTTCATTTGGACGTAGTAATTTTATTATGTTAAAAGTAATACCCATTGTAAACACAAAGAATGTATAGAATATACAGAAAAGGAGATTAAAAACAAATGTAAAGTTTCACTACCAAAAGTTTAACACAGAAAGCAATGATGACAAAAATAAATTCAAAATCAATGAAAACCTAAATGTGACACCTGAAACCATAAAAATGCTACAGAAGAACATAGGTAGGAATGTCATCAACATAGGCCAAATTGGGGAACTACAAATCAAAACCACAATGAAATACCACCTCACAGGTGGAATGGCTAAACTTAACAAGTCGGGGAAACAACACATGTTGGCAAGGATGCAGAGAAAGAGGAAAACTCTTACACTGCTGGTCGGAATGGAAACTGGGGCAGCTGCTCTGGAAAACAGTATGAAGGTTCCTCAAGATGTTAAAAATAGAGCTACCCTATGACCCAGGAATTGCACTACTAGGTATTTACCCCAAAGATACAGATGTAGTGAAAAGAAGGGGCACATGCACCCCAATGTTCATAGCAGCAATGTCCACAATAGCCAAACTGGGGCAGCCCATATAGAAAATGGTATGGAGGTCCCTTACAAAGTTCAAATGAACTATGCTACCATCCAGCAATTGTACTTGGTATTCATCCAAAGAATACAAAAATACTGATTCAAAGTGATACATACATCCCAATGTTTATAGCTGATATATCTACAGGAGCCAAATTATGGAGAGAGACCAAGTGTCCATGGACTGGTGTTTGGATAAAGAAGAAATGGTGTATATATTATATATATACACACACACAATGGAACTCAGCCATAAAAAATGAAGTTTTGATATTTGCAATGACATAAATGGAGCTAGAGAGTATTATGCTAGGGGAGAATAAGTCAGTCAGAGAAAGACAAATACCATAGGATTTCACTCCAATGCGTAATTTAAGAAACAAAACAAATGAGCAATGGGGAAAAAAGAGAGGGAGAAGCAAACCAAGAACCAGGATCTTCACTCCTGAGAACACACTGAGGATTACCAGAGGGGAGTTCATGGGTGGGCTGGGTGAAATAGGTGAAGGGGATGAAGGGGTGCACTTGTGCTAATGAGCACCAGGTGAGGCGTGGAAGTGGTGAATCACTCCATTGTACACCTAAAAAAATTATTACACTGTATGTTAAATAACTTGAATTTAAATAAAAGCTTAAAAATATAAAGTTGTTAATAATCCTAATACAGTATAGTTTTTAATGACAAGAAAATCTGTAAACTTTTTATTGAAACTAATTTTACTCTGTCTATTCTGAGTCACTACCTTGGCCTCTATTTTGATCTGTAACTGGGATAATCAGAAAGCCTTTATCATAGTGTTGTTATGATGAACAACAGATTATCCACGCAGAACACTTAACATAGTACCTGCAATATTGAAACCCTCACAATATATTAGCTTATCTCTGGCATTCTTGTGTCTCCAACATGTTAAGTGGATATCAACAGGAAAACTGAGGCATCCCTATGTTTACTGCAGCATTATTTACAATAGTCAAGATACAGAAGGAACACAAATGTCTATTGATTGATGAATGGATAGGGAAGATGCAGTATACACAGACACAGACACAGACACACACACACATCTGTGTCTATATATATGCAATTGAATATATACATTTGCAGTTGAATATTAATCATAAAGAAGATTTAAATTGACATTTTGCAAAACATGGGTAGATTCAGTCAGTGAAAGACAAAGAGCATAACGTTTCACTGATAGGAATTCATGAAATAAGCAAAATAACAAAGAAAAAAGGGGACCAAACAGCTCCATCCAAACAAACAAACACACTCTTAACTAGGGAGAACACACTAGAGGGGAGGTGGGGAAACGAAGGGTGAAACAGATGAACGGGATGAAGAATGCACTTACCATGATGAGCACTGATTAATGTATAGAATCCTTGATTCACTACATTGTATACCTGAACCTAATATAACACCATATATTAACTACAGTGGAATTCAAAAAATAAAAAAATAATAAATAAATTTTAAAGAAGAAAAACTGAGGCACAATAAGATTTTCAATATTTTATGTGGGTAAACAGTGTTTCATATCAGGCAGTACTAAACAAAAGTCATTAGTAGTCTTCTCTGTATAGGATCAAGGGAAAGGTTTTTCTAAAGAAGACACAGAGCAAAGCAAGGGCATTGTTTGATAGGCAATGACGTAAGTGTTTGGGAAATGTTTGTGATTGGTTATCCTTAAGTTCCAAATTCTTTACTTTGAGGCATTTGCAGGACTTGATTCTGGCTTGGGTTTGTTTTCCTTCTACTGGCCGCCAAGGCATTAGAACCACCTAAAAATAGTTGCCTATCTGTTTAAATACTTTAACAGGAAAAAAGCCCATCATGTTTATTATGATCTTTTTTTGGTCACAATATTTGTTAATTAGTGTTGCATTGGATATATGGAATTACATCAGAAATGACATATCACCAAAATGCGTCAAAAAATCCATACCGTTTTTTAAATAATTGGATTCAAACCTCACTTTAATTTTTTATCCAGCTTATTTAGGATTTAAGTGACATATAATGTGTGTAAGTTTAATAGGAAAAACTCAAGTCTTTTTCTTCCTCTTTGAGGGAACGTGATTTTTCCCTCCTGTGTTTCTCCCTTACTTATTATACACACACCATGCCCATTGTGACACTTCTGGGGGCACCTGGGTGGCTCAGTCAGTTAAGCACCTGACTCTTGGTTTCAGCTGAAGTCATGATCTCAAGGATTGTGAGATCGAGCCCCATGTCAAGCTCTCCACATATTGCAGGGTCTTCTTCTACCCCTCTCCTCACTGTCTCTCTCTAAAATAAAATAAATAAATCTTTTAAAAAATTTGTGACATCTCAATGTGGTTTTGATTTGAATTTCCCTGATGGCTAATGATGAACATTTTTTCATGTGTCTGTTATCCATTTGTATCTCTTCTTTGAAGAAGTGTCTGTTCATGTCCTTGCTCTTTTTTTTCTTTTTACCTTATTATTTGTTTTTTGTGTGTTGAGTTTGAGAAGTTCTTTGTACCTCTTGATACCAGCCCTTTCTCTGTAGTGTCATTTGCAAATATCTTCTCCCATTCTGTGGGTTGCCTGTTTGTTTAGTTGACTCTTTCTTTGCTGTGCAGAAGCTTTTTATCTTGATGAAGTCCTAAAAGTCCATTTTCACTTTTGTTTCCCTTGCCTTTGGAGACGTGTCTTGAAAGAAGTTGCTGTGGCTGCTGTTGAAGAATTTACTGCCTATGTTCTCCTCTAGGACTTTGATGGATTCCTGTCTAACATTGAGGTATTTCATCCATTTTGAGTTTATCTTTGTGTATGGTGTAAGAGAATGGTCAAGTTTCATTCTTCTCTATATATATCTGTCCAATTTTCCCAGCACCACTTATTGAAGAGACTGTGGTTTCCCATTGCATATATTTTCCTGCTTTGTCAAAGATTAGTTGGCCACAGAGTTGAGGGTCCATTTCTGCAGTCTCTATTCTGTTCCATTGGCCTATTTGTCTGTTTTGTGCCAATACCATGCTGTCTTGGTGATCACAGCTTTGTAATATAGCTTGAAAGCAGGCAACTTGATGTCCCAGCTTTGTTTCTCTTTTTCTACATTTCCTTGGTGATTCAGGGTCTTTTCTACTTCCATACAAATTTTAGGATTGTTTGTTCCAGCTCTTTGAAAAATGTCGATGGTATTTTGATAGGGATTGCATTGAAAGTGTAGATTGCTCTGGGCAGCATAGACATTTTAACAATGTTTATTCTTCTGATACATGAACTAGGAAGATTTTTCCATCTTTTAGGGTCTTCTTCAATTTCTTTCATAAGTGTTCTGTACTTTCTTTTTTTTTTTAATTTTTTCAAGATTTTATTTATTTGACAGAGAGAGACACAGTGAGAGAGGGAACACAAGTGGGGGGAGTGGGAGTGGGAGAGGGAGAAGCAGGCTTCCCCGTGAAGCAGGGAGCCCGATGCGGGGCTCGATCCCAGGACCCTGGGAGCATGACCTGAGCTGAAGGCATAAGCTTAAGGATTGAGCCACCCAAACGCCTCTGCTCTATACTTTCTAGAGTATAGTTCCCTTACCTCTTTGTTTAGGTTTATTTCTAGGTATCTTATGGTTTTTGGTGCTATTGTACATGGAATCAATTCTCTAATTTCGCTCTCTACAGTTACATTGTTAGTGTATAAGAAAGCAACTGATTTCTGTGCATTTATTTTGTATCCTGCCACATTACTGCATTGCTGTATGCATTCTAGTAATTTGGGGGTGGAGTATTTTGGGTTTTCCACATAAAGTCTCATGTCATCTTTGAAGAGAGAGACTTTGACTTCTTCTTTGCCAATCTGAATACCTTTATTTCTTTTCATTATCTGATCATTGATACAGGACTTCTAGTACTATGTCGACCAATAGCGGTGAGTAGGCATCCTTGTCGTGTTCCTGAACTTAAGGGAAAATCTCTCAGCTTTTCCCATTGAGAATGATATTCACTGTGGGCTTCTCATAGATGGATTTTATGAACTTGAGGAATGTTCCCTCTATGCCTACACTCTGATGAGTTTTAATCAGGAAAGGATGCTGTGTTTTGTCAAATGCTTTTTCTGTACCGTTTGAGAGGATGTGTGGTTCTTTTCTCTTCTCTTATTTATGTATTCTATCACACTGATTGATTTGTGAATGTTGAACCACCCTTGCACTGAGGAATAAATCTCACCTTGTTGTGATGGATAATCCTTTTAATGTACTGTTGGATCCTACTGGGTAGGATCTATCCTAATCAAACTCAAAGAGGTTGGGGTTCATAATAATGGAATTATGGTAGATAGCAGCGTCCTGATTTTGCCATGATTCGGGTTTGAAAAGGGAATTTTTACTATGCTGATAAGCAGCAGCACTTAGGATGGCCTAAACAAGTTAGCCAAGAGATACACAATCTCCTCTAAAACCTGAAAAAACCGCTTCAGGTGTCTTAGAGGAGCAGGGATAGAATATTCCTTTTTCATTAAAACTGGGATATCCCCCTCTTCTTTTTCATTAAATCTTGGAGTACTGGACTCCATGGATGAGACTTCTATATCCTGCTGGACTTCAGGACCAATCATGACAGAAGCAGTAATATTGACAACAGAGAGTTAACTCTGAGGCACATTTATGTGTGCCTGCTATCATGCCTTTCCATCAGGAGGCATTCTATGTCTCTGTTACCAAAAATGTGGGCCCAAGTACTTGCAGGGTCATATGGGAACTAAACTTCAAGATGGGATATTTCAGATTATAGTAATATATACATTAATTTGTAAAGGGCCAGAAATGCTGGGTGATGTATTATTGTACGCTACTGCAATTCTGTAGAGTACCTTGTCCATTTTATGGTGCCACGTTGGTCAATCAGATTCACCCCGTTAGCATCTCAAGGGAAGCCTCTTCCTTCTCCCTTAGGTGGAAGGCATCTTTGCCTTGTAAGTTAGCATAAGGCCTTGGTTGTCCATGGGACACCAGGTATAAACACTAGGTGTCACGAAAGTGGTGAGGATCCAACTGAGATAAAATCACACTATAACCAACTAAAAAAGCAGGGGTCTGGAATTTCTCTGCTTGGCGCTTATGATAATTAGAGTGGAAAGGCAAAATACACAATAGCAGACAGGATAGGAGTAATTACAGCCAGTAGTGTCTTTCCAGGCAGCACTTGCCTTTGGGTCAATCCAGTTAGTAAGTCCAAAGAAGTTAAGAGGTATGCCTTCCTCATCTATCACTTGGTGACCCTGCTTACTGCCATTTTGCTTAAATATTTGTTCCAGTTTATTTGCAAAATGATTAAATTGGTGGGATTTAATTTATAGGTATGTTTGAGTGATGGCACAGATATGTCAATGACATTAAAAAAATAACACGTTATTATTTTATTACTATTATTGACATTTTCCAAGAGGAAGGGACACGCCACACCACATGTGGCCACGTGGAGAAGCACTGGAGTCATTCAGAAAGGTGACTGAGCAAGGAAAAATCATGGGTGGAAGCTCTCACAGCTACAGTTCTTTGGTGGGGACATTTTAAAAAAGATTTTTATTTATTTGAGAGAGAGCATGAGTGGGGGGAGCAGCAAAGGAAGAGGGAGAAGCAGACTGCCCGCTGAGTGGGGAGCCCGACGTGGGGCTCGATCCCAGGACCCTGAGATCATGACCTGAGCCGAAGGCAGATGCTTAACTGAATGAATCACACCATTGCCCCTAGAGACATTTTGATTGGGTAGTTGGTAAATCACAATTCTTGAGATTTGTGGTAAGAGGGTTTAAAATATGATTTTTATTCATCTATCCAAGCTGATAGTGCATTAGAGAGGTAAACAAGTTCCTATGACATCCAGATGAATAATTATCAATTACAGAATATCAACAATGATTACTAAAGGGAGGTGGTGAATTGGGTAAAGGGAGATTCAATCCATGGCTCTCCTTACACCATTTCATTGCCTAATGTAGCTCACAGGCTGCATCCACCTACATTTAACATCCCTCAGCCCCACCTCTCAGGGTCCACAGGCCATGATAATACTTTCATAATCATCAGGGTATAAATGGAATTAATTCCCCAGCTGGGCTTCAGCCAACTACAATTTTATGTTCTTTCACCCACGCTCTTTTTTTTCCCACTAAAGTATAACAACATGTATAAGTATATACAACTGACCCCTGAACAACACAAATTTGAACTCTCTGGATCCACTTATATGCAGATTTAAAAAAATTCTTAACACCTTTTATTATATAGGTTGGAATGCCCTAAATTCATGAAAACTTTTAAGAAAATCTTCTGTACCTGCCCTTTAAAAATGTATGTTGAACCTTAAAAAAAGAGGAAGAAGAAGAAAATGATGATTAATAAGAAGGAGGAGGAGAAGGAGGGGGAGGAGGAGGGGGGAGAAGAAGAAGAAGAAGAAGAAGAAGAAGAAGAAGAAGAAGAAGAAG